>NW_022631140.1:439098-715745 GCF_010015895.1 Lontra canadensis
CCCCCCCCCCCCCCCCCCCCCCGCATCATTCAGGTCAACACCAGCACTTCCTGCCCTTTGATGTGCATCCGCATAACTTGGGGATCTTGCAATTCTGATGAGACAGATCTGGGGTAGGGCCTGAGAGCCTGCATTTTTTTTTTTTTACCTTTTTTTTTTAATCTTTTTTTTTTTAATTTATTTTCAGCATAACAGTATTCATTGTTTTTGTACCACACCCGGTGCTCCATGCAATCCGTGCCCTCTCTAATACCCACCACCTGGTTCCCCCAACCTCCCACCCCCCCACCTCTTCAAACCCTTCAGATTGTTTTTCAGAGTCCATAGTCTCTCATTGTTCACCTCCCCTTCCAATTTCCCCCAACTCCCTTCTCCTAACTCCCCATGTCCTCCATGCTATTTGTTATGCTCCACAAATAAGTGAAACCATTTGATAAGCTCCCAGGAGCTGTGGATACTGCTCACCCTGGGGCAGCACTAGGAATAACAAGGATCTACTCAAGTTTTAAAATCTAGCTCAAGACCTGCCTCTTAAGTACTTTTCTCTCTCTGCAGCCCTCAGGGGTCCCTCCATCCTCTGCATGCACAAGACTTCCTGTCTCTGCTTTCAACTCACCCTGCTTATGAATATCTCCTGGGCCATTATTTCTCTTCTATTATGTAACACTGGCATTGTCTTTTCATTTCTTGTGGGTCTTGGCTCCCTTATCAGACTGTCAGTTCTCTGATGGTGAAGGACATGTTACTGATCCTAGCTCCCCTTCATCCTTCGGGCCGCATCTTGTACACGCAGGAGGTCACTGGGAAATATTTAATGATGGTGAGGAATGTGAGAAACATATTAAAGGCGAGTGGTAATCATATGAGTTCCTCGCCGCCTTATTTTATCTGGACAGCAGCTGTCTATACCAGGCAGCCTAGTTATTTTAAATTTCCTAATTAACTTCCTAATGCTGTCAGTGCAATGGCCTCTTGTCTACACGAGGGTAGAACCAAACTCATAAGGATAAACATGGATAGTCCTTCAAATTCCAGCTTCAACCTACTTCTGCAATCTTGTCACCTTGAACTCTACCACTTTCGTCCGATATTTCTGCCCCCAAATAACTCCCAGCACCTTGAGCATGTTTTACAGAAGTCCTAGAACTGCACTTCATTACATGCTGTTTCTTCTGACCCCTGTGCTCTTCCCTTCTTATTCTATCTCCAAATTCCTACTCATTCTTCCAGTCCAGCTCAAATGTCACTCCCTCTGTGAAGCTTTTCCCATCTTTCTTTCCTTAGTGTGTGAAATAGTTGGTCTCGAAGTTTCCATTTTTTTTTAAGGTTATTCATTTTAGAGAGGGAGGGGGAGAGAGAGTGATCGTGAGTGTGGGAGGGAGGGACAGAGGAAGAAGGAGAGAAAAACCCCCTGAGCAGAGTTCCTGCTGAGCACAGAGCCCAACACAGGGCTTGATCCCACCACCCCGGGGGTCAGACCTGAGCTGAAACCAAGAGTCAGATGTTTAACTGGACTGTGCCACCCAAGGCACCCCTAAATTTCCATTTCTAAGTATCTGATGTCATCTGTTGTGTTGAATTTTTTGTGTGACTGCTTAGGTGTGAGAAGTCAGTTAATGATTAATGAGGCATCAGCAAATACTAGTTCATTGTCATACATGATGCTAGATATCCAAATAGAGCTCAACCCCTGGTTTCTAAGCCTCGGACTGTGAAGTTACACTCCTCTTTCCCCCTGAAACATCTTCAGAAAGAAAATAAACCAACAGAGTGGCACTTCCCCAATTTGTTTATGCCCAAGGGATTATCAACATCATGGATATTATCAGTGTAAATGGTCAGAGGCTCATTTACATTCCAAGCTGCAGCTTAGAGCATGGGGTGTTCAAGGTCCCTACTTACTAACAAAGTGTTTGCTCTGTTGGTTCTATAGTTGATTACATCCTCATGGACCCAACAGAGAGAAAAAGACTCTTCATCGAGAACATTCCCCGCACGTTTCCTCAAAGAGTGATCCGGGCCCCTGTGCCCTGGCACCACGTGTACAGGAATGCCAAGAAGTGGAACGAGGAGCATCTGCACACGGTGAACCCCATGATGCTCAGCCTGAAAGAACTGTGGTTTAAAGAGTAAGACATTCCTCCCCTCCCTTTTCTTTCCCTTCTTGATTGTTTGGCCACAAAAGACAGTATCTTATGCTGGGCACAGAGGGGGTAGCTTTCCCCTTGAAGGGAAATGACAAACATCCTAGACCCAAAGTGCGTGGAAACTCTAAGTGACAGCTCTCCACGCAGTGAAGTGACCCTGCTTTGTGCTCCCGTGACACCCCAGTCGCTAAGCCCTGGCGTGTACTGGTGAAGAGCTCAGTCTTGGAGCCAGCCCGCTTGAGCCCAGATCTTAGCCTGGTTGCTTCCTAGGTAACATTGGGGTGTTACATCATCTGTCTGTGTCTTGCTTTCCTTACCCCTAAATTTGGGATAATAAGAGTTCCTGCTTCATAGGGTTGGTAGGAGGAATAAAAACTTAAAATAAATAAAAATAAATAAAAAACTTAATACATTCAAAGTACTTAGAACAGTGCCCAGCAAACTGTAAGTACCCCTTAAGTGTGAATGAGCCATTACCTCCATGAGGACATGTATCGCACTGAATTAAAATTGTGTGTGTGCTAGTTTGACTCTCTCTAGCTTCCAAGACATATGGAGGATTGGGTCTTATTCCTTAGGTAACTCAGTGCTAGCCCAGGGATGGCAAGCAGGGGTCTTGGTTGTGTTCATCAATGACTAACTTGGCCACAACAAGTGAAGGAGTTCAGAGAATATAGGAGCCGCTTTTTTCCCTCCTTTACTTTTTTCTAAATTGAGATATAATCCACACACCATAAAATTTGCCCTTCTGAAGTGCACAGGACCATTGTTTTTAGTGCACTCCCATATTTGCCCAACTCTGACCACTCTGTCCTTCAGAAATATTTTCATCATCCCAAAAAGAAATGCAGTATCCATTAGCAGTCCCCCATTCCCACCCCTTCTTCCTTCCACTCAGCCCCTGGCAAACATTAATCTGTTTTCTGTCTCTACAGATTTAACCTATTCCAGACACTTCATATAAATGGAATCACACAATATGTGGCCTTTCGTGTCTGGCTGCTTTTTACTTAGCACATGTTTTCAAGGTTCATCTGACATTGAATGATGTATCAGTATTTCATTCCATTCTACAGCTGAATATTACCCCACTGCATGGCTATTCCATGTTTAGTTTATCCATTCATCAACTGCAGAGAAAGACTGTCTTGAGGGGGAGGGGGTCTGTTAAGGGAGGTGTAAATCCTGGTGGGAGAATGAGGCCACCAGAGTTCACTGGAAGGTCAGGCTGATGACATGATGAGTTGCCACCATCTGAGTTTTTATTAGAAAAGCTGGAGGCAAATATGCTTACTTAATTTTGATTGACCTTACCGGTAACTCAAGGTATTTTATTTTGGGGAGTCTCTGTAGCTTCGAATATGTTTAGTCTTAAGGGAGACCTGTTACTTGGAGAACTCACTTGTTTATCACATTCTTAGTTGTAACTATATTTCCAAAGACAATTGAGGGGGAGGTCAAGCTGGCATGGAGCCCACCAATGGTAAGAAATAAGCACATTCCCTTCTTTGGACTGAATTCAGTTTTCTAAGTCATTGGAGGTGTCAGTCAGGACACTGAAAAAAAAAATTCACTTTCTAATGAGGCAGAAGTGTTTAAGGTAATAATTTATAGAATGGGCTCCCAAACTACACTGCATAGGTTCTGGTTCTTGCTTCGTCAATAACAGATGGTGTGATTTTGGGGAAGCTAATCTCTCTAAGCCACCGTTTATTTATATGTAAAATGGGAATAATAATAATACACACCTCATGGGTTTTGTTTGATGAGTTGCTTAGAACAGTTTTGGCATATAGTAGTTGTTCAATAAATGAAGGTACCGCTTTAACTATAAGCATGTTTATGACCTCAAAAAATAACCTGGAAATTAACAAAAAAAAGTTGAGTCTCAGGGATGGTAAAATTTGCCAGATACTCACTGCCAAGGAGATGTACAGATGCATTTAATTTTATCATGTAGTAAAGATGGCAAATTATTGAATCTATAGCTTCTGAGAAGAAAGGATCCTTACCACTTGCTTTTAGGAGTTCCCTAAAGATTATATAGGCAACAAAAGCGAAAGTGAACCAAAACCATTTAGATTTTTGTCAGTTGAACAACAACAAAAAAACAACGAGAAAGATTTGTTAAGGAAATGAAACAGACAGCTTTTCTCTGTGACCTGCATGATTTAATTTAAAAAATTCTAAGAAGTCACCTAGTGACCAGTGAAAGGTAAGGGGCTTGGGGGCCAGAATGAGAGTTGTGGTCTGAAGAGCCACTGTAGGACGTTTGTTAAGGATTGAATTCAACATAAGTAACATAATTACCACGTGGTAACAAGGGCCATACTTGGTTTGGATATCAAATGTGTGGTGAGGGAGCTCTCAAGTTCTCTCCTTCCTTCCCTAACAATGCTTTGTGGCTGGCCAGACAAGATGGGGACCAAGTTCACCACCTCCACCAAGAAGAAATAGAAATATAGGCTGTGGGATTTAGAAAGGATGAGGAAAAGTGCCCAAGAGGTCATTCCAGTGGATGATGAAAATGAGAAGCAAGAAATGAGATGAGCCTAGGGAGTGAACAAAGATCTAACTGGGGAAGTGAAAGACAGTGATGATTTAAAAGACCGATTTATAAATGGATGCAGTAGAGGTTAGGAAGAGGTATGTGGCCCTCTGAGCTGAAAGACACCTCTGGGAATATGGTAAAGGACAACACATCCATTGATCTGAAAGAAATAGGAGAAGAGCCTCATAAGAGAAGGTGCAGGGAGTTTCATGTGTTCATTCTGCAGATACCTATTGTGTGCCTGCATTGTGTAAGGCGCTGTGCCAAGGGATAATGTGTGTGTCTTGGTGGGCCTGCCAATCGAGGGTAGGTCTATAGGGGGTTTTGTGCTTGTTTAGACCTAAGCAGTCCTCCAAGTTGCTTGAGTAGCTCACCTGGGACCACACTGAAGATTAGAGGAACCCCCTTGATCATGAAGGTGTTGCTTCTCTTGACCTATCTTCTCTGTCCTCACTGTTAAAGAACGTTGATTAGTCCATTTGATATTCCAGTTCCCAGCCAGGCAAATTCCAGGTTGGTTCCAAAACCCCACTCCCCAGATGGGTTACCCAGAGCAGAACACACAGGAAGGCTCAGCAAACACCAGCTGAGCTGGCTTATCTCTCTACCGTTTGCAAGGTTCCTCTGGACTTTCTCCTCCCTCCTCAGACTCTCAGATTTCTCAGTTATAATTAGTTTTACTCTCCTTGAAAAAAAATAAAGATATATGCCCTTTGAATTTAACCTACGGAATTCATTTTTAAGTGTCTTCTCAGCCCAGGATGTTTCTCCCTCTCTTTTGGCAGATTTAGAGACCTCAGGTTTGTTCGAACAGCAGAATTACTGGCAGGAAAACTGCCTCTGCAGCCTCATGAATATCAGGATGTGATCCAGAAACACTGCATGGAAGCACGCCAAATTCTTCTCAACAAGTCAGTATCTGGCCCCAGAATGGGACTGCATCACAGTATCATAAACTCTCTGGAGTGAAAACTAGTTCCCTGCCAGTCTTTGTGACTCCCCATGTCCACTCTTCTTCAACCCTCACTCCTGGTCTCCCTCTGCCTTTCTGAAATTCTCATTACTCTTCTTTGTTGGGGGTACCACTTCTCTTCCCTTCCTCTGAAGTCCATTAGGACTTGCTAGGTTACACAACAATGCATTTGAATGACATGTGTTCAGGTGGCCCAGATAAACAACTACAAAGTTTGGGGGTTAGGGAGGTGACAATTCCTTTTTCTTTTGCAAATGCATGAAAGACTGTGTCCAGAGCCAGAGAAATCACCTTCGCAAAATGATGGCAGTAATACCTACCGCAGGGTTTTTATTATCAGAGACAATGTATATGCAACCGTTGGCACATAGTAGTTGCTCGATAAATATCCTAGTTGCTGTCTACAACTATGGCTGTTCCTAGTACTTTTCTGGTTATTAGAGGAGTACTTTTCTAGCAATCAGAAGATGGGATAGGATGAAAAGGCCAGTGGTTCCCACTGGGAATTAGAAACTAGGGGAGGTAGGAAGAAAGAACAAGGTGTCCATTTCTTCTTTTGCTTTTCTTATTTCTAGTCCCAACTTCTGAGTAGCAGCTGCTGTCATACTGAAGTTTCTCTTCTTAGGTTTTCTTCTTTTTCTCCTCTTTCTCTCTTTCCCCCTATAAAATCTAAACAGAGGCCAGGCATTTGACAGAGAGAGAAGTTGGATGGAACATTCCAGTTCCTTATGCCCCTTCACCACAATCTCTGATTATAGTGAAGAAATTAGAGACTCTTGGAGCAGGACACACCACCAGCTTCGCTTGTGTATTTGGGTATTACCACTGGAAGAGTAGTCTCTCAATTCAGATCTTACTACTTTCTTCTCTGGAAAGGGATGTTGGCAGGTTAGGTGGCCAGGGATACGAAAATACTGATTTGGAAAGGTGCTTAGTTGGGAAGTGAGCCATCTGCCCAGTCACAGAGAGTGGGGACTATCTGATCGGACTTCTCTGAGCTCAGAAGAGCTTGTAACTTGGGTACCCTCCTGTCTTTACAGGTGGATCCCAACCTGTGCCCAGCTTTTCATCTCACAGAAGGAGCAGTGGGTCCATTTTGCTCCCAAAAGTGACTATGACTCCTCTCATAACATTGAGGAATATTTTGCTTCTGTTGCTTCCTTCATGTCACTCCAGCTGAGGGACTTGGTCATTAAGTCTCTCGAGGACCTGGTCTCCTTTTTCATGATACACAAGGTATGTAAGGGATCAGCAGTAGGCCCTTTTGTGGGGAAACAATTGAGAAAATCAGAATTCCATCACGTAGGTTCTCAGCTGTGAGGCAAGGACAAAAAGTATATTTCTTGATTGCCACACACATCGGATCATTATCAGCTCATGAAAATGATTTCTGTGAATCACAGAAATCTTTCCTGAGATAATTACTACTAAATTGGCCAAGTTCTCTGGAAGTGGAGAAATTGTTAAAATTATTTAAGGAAAGATTGAGTAAAATGGAATTCATACCCCTTATAGGAGGGAAACAGGTCACTTTTTGATCCACTCTGTTAAAGGAAGGAGTTGAAAAAGTTTTATTATAAATCTTTGGCTTGATATTTAGGGAGTGTTACGTGTATCGTTGCAGATGTTGACTTTTTGTTCTTTGATCTTTGAAAGGGGCATCTCTGATAACAAAAGGCTTTGTTGACCTAATTAGTAACTTTCTTCATGAAACTCCTTCAGTGAAGTCAAAATAAAAGCTAAAAGCACCGTGGGGCGCCTGGGTGGCTCAGTGGGTTAAAGCCTCTGCCTTCGGCTCAGGTCATGATCCCAGGGTCCTGGGATCGAGCCCCGCATCGGGCTCTCTGCTCAGCAGGGAGCTTGCTTCCTCCTCTGTCTCTCTGCCTACTTGTGATCTCTGTCTGTCAAATAAATAAATAAAAATCTTTAAAAAAAAAAAAAAGCTAAAAGCACCGTGTCCTGGTTTTCAAAACACCATAGCATCCCCTGAACTTAGATAGCCTGAGGATTAAGGAAGATTCATTTGGATTTCATACCATGTGCACATTTTACCTTAAAAAAAGTAATAAAAATATAAAATTGACTGGTTACAAAAGGTTAAATTCTAAGTATTTTTCCAAACGAAGTCAAGATGAACAACTGACCTTTTGCTCAAAAAAAATGTAGACACCAATGCTGCTGAATTTAGACTGTGATGTTAGCTCTCTGACAAGAACCCATCTATAGATGTCACTGTAATCATCTACTTTGCTAAGCAGAAGAGACTCAGATGTGGGAACAAAACCCACTCTAAAATTCCACACAAAGGGAAAAGTAAAATCTTTGTATGTCTGAAAGAAGGGGAGATTTGTGGGTATTTGATGCATGATAGCTATTCAACAAATGTTTATCGGTCATCCTTAAACTGGAAATGTCTAACATCATTGGCTTAGACAAGTACTTTGCAAGCTGCACTATGAACAATTTCTTTAGGCAGCGTAGTTTATGAGAGGTAACTTATATTAATAGCCTGATAGGGAATTCTAGATATCTCCCTGCCAATATTTCTGTTGTAGGAAGGCAGACATTTTGAGTATGTAAAATGGACTATTCTCTCATTAGCAAGCTCCATTTGAGGCATTCAGATAACTATTTATACTTTTGGATTCTGTCAACAAATTTTTATTGAGCACCAACTATGGGCTAAATGCTGCCTCAGATATTTTGGAGGAAGTACAGGGTTCAGACAAGGATCCTGCCCTCAAGGTTAGAGTAGAGAAGATAAGATGTACATATATATATCTCTGCAAGAGAGAAAGAGAAAGTCCCATGAAGGAAGTGGAAATTTAGAAGTTAAGAAGTGGAAGAGATTCTATCTTGCTGAAGAACAGGGAGGCTTCCTCAAGGAGGGGATTTTGAGCTGAATTTTGAAGGATAGGAAGAATTTGGAAACACTAATGCAGGAATTTCTAAGCAAAGTAAGCATTCCAAATAAAAGCTTTGGGAGGGGTACCTGGGTGGCTCAGTGGGTTAGAACCTCTGCCTTTGGCTCAGGTCATGATCTCAGGGTCCTGGGATCAAGCCCCGCATGGGGCTCTCTGCTCCGCAAGCAGGGAGCCTGCTTCTCCATCTCTCTCTGCCTGCCTCTCTGCCTACTGATCTCTCTCTATCAAATAAATAAGTAAAATCTTTAAAAAAAAAAAAAAGGCTTTGGGAAATGGCAAGTAGGTGAGCTCAGGGTGGGCTATGCCATACTTAGCCCTTGTTTGAACATGTGTAGTGTGTGAGACTCTGCATTTCCTTTTCTGGTGTTTGTTTTGTACTGTGAATGGGTAAAATTCACTCCTTTGATTCTGGAAGGTCTTACCTTGTGACAGCCACCATATCTTATGTCTCCTAAAGGCTGGAAATGATTTTGAGGAGCCTTACCAAGAGATGGAGTTCTTCATGCCTCAGCTAATCATGATCAAACTTGAAGTCAGTGATCCCATTATCGTCTTTAATCCATCTTTTGATGACTGCTGGGAATTAATACACAACTCTTTCTTGGAAATTATTAAGAACTCTAGGGAGATCCCCAAGGTATAGTATCAACTTAATCATTTGTTTTGCTTTTATTTACTTATTGAATAAAATAAATTTTAAATGGCTCTTTGTATAAGGTATTCAGTTAGGGGAGTTTTACTCTGGGAGATAAACACCAAAGTAAAAGGGAGTATGCCCCCCTTTGGTTTCTAAAGATTCTAAGAGCTCAAACCCCATAAAGATTTGGGCCATAAAGAAATGTCCACATATTTGAGAATTGTGCTTTTATTTTTTTATTTTATTTTTTAAAAGATTTTATTTATTTGAGAGAGAGAGAGTGAGAGAATGAGTACATGACGGGGAGAGGTGCAGAGGGAGAAGCAGACTCCTTGCTGAGCACGGAGCCCAACATGGAGTTTGATCTCAGGACCCTGAGATCATGACCTGAGTTAAAGGCAGATGCTTAACCAACTGAGTCACCCAGGTGTCCCAAGAATTGTACTTTTAATAAGAGCATTAAGAGTTACTTTGTGAGCAAGTAGAGCCCCCCCCCCCACCCCTGCCAAGCCCACCATGATCCAAATTCAAAGGAGCAGATATGTCCCAAGTCATATCCAACTTGGGTTAATTCACGATGGAACAATGCCATGAACCCACCAGAACCTTCATAAAACAATATCTAATTTAGTTCTTGATGTTCCATGTGTGTGTCTGTTTCTTTGTTTGTTTAACCACTAAAGGCATCAAAGGGAAGGATTGAAGCTTACCTTCTTGGTTCAAGCCCCTTCCAGTTTCCTTCCTAGGATGGCATTGCTAATCATGTTCCAGACACTTAGCAGACTTTTAGAGCTGGGCAGGATCACCCACATGAGTGTGACTCTTTTGTGATCTGTCTTCTATTTCTCTCTGTGTGGTTGATGTGGCAAGACCAGTGTCTAGCCCCACATGGGGAAGGAAACTGGGGAGTGTTTTTCTCTCTCTCTTCTCTCCTACCCTCCCTCCCCAGGAATTATGTGTGATACTCAGATGCTCTTAAGTACTCTTCTCTTTGCAGTCATGTACTTAGAGGATTCTAAGAGCTCAAGATTAGAGTTGGAGGCTATAGGGTAACACATAAGGCCAAATGTTCCAGTTGATTTCACCAGATAACTCTAAATTTGGGGTCTCAAGCCCAACCAAGCCTGGTTAACAAGAAAACTGGGTGTGTAGAGGGGGAAGAAACAGTGGGCTACTCTCCTACCCATCCATATTCCTAGGAAGGAAATGAAAGAGAGGACCATGTAATTTGGAAGGATAAGTGTGGGGCTTGGGGACAGATTAAGTACATACCACTCAAGTTCTCTTTCACTGCTCTTGATTAGCAGTGCTTGCAAGCAGCTGGGCTAGGAGAGCCCAGGGCTTATGTGGCTGCTCCAGCAAACACCCAGCAAGGATGGTAATAGATTTAGTGGATTGTCATGGCAAGAAGATACAGTCACAGGTCAAAGTGTGTACCGGGGTTGAAAACTAGACCCAAGTGAATGCCAATGGGACTTTATCAGGCTGTGAGGAAAAGCAACCCAGGGTCAGCATTTTTCATCTAGAATGCCCACAGCACTGCCTCCTGCCTCAAACCCCTTACACTATTTTATCTCCGAACTGGGTATTATAACTTTAAAATAATAGCCCCTCAGGTTGAATATCTAATAAGATCTAAGAACAACAACAGGTGGACAGTATCCCCAACCCTTGCCAGACTTGCCTTTTTTATGGTTAAATATAAGTTTTGTTTTATTGAATTAATTTTTTAAGATTTTATTTATTTATTTGAGAGAGAGTGAGGGAGAGAGCACAAGTGGGAGTAAGGGCAGAGGGAGAGGGAAAGGGAGAAGCAGATGTCATGCTGAGCAGGGAGCCTGATGCAGGCCTCGACAGATCGTGACCAGAGCTAAAGTCAGATGCTTAACTGAGCATCTGAGTTTAACTGAGCTTAACTGAGCTTAACTGAGCACCTGAGTTTAACTGAGTTTAACTGAGCTTAACTGAGTTTAACTGAGCTTAACTGAGCACCTGAGTTTAACTGAGTTTAACTGAGCTTAACTGAGTTTAACTGAGCTTAAATGAGCTTAACTGAGCCACCCAGGCACCCCTTTATTTATTTTATTTTCTTAAGATTTTATTTTTAAGTAATCTCCACGCCCAATGCGGTGCTCGAACTCCATCCCGAGATCAGGAGTCCCATGCTCCACTAACTGTGGAGCCACTAACTGTGGCAGGCAGGTACCCCCTAAACGTAAATTTTGGGAAAGTTGGAAAAAATGTTAACATGAGGCTTTGAAAATAACTGTTTCAAAGTGCAGAAGAGAAGCCTATTTATGAGAAGGTTACTAAAGGAAACCAAAGTAAATATTAGAAAATAGTTGTCTTAGCAAAAAAAAAAAAAAAAAAAGAGAGAGAGACATAAATGCTATAATACTGATTGAAATGAAGAGGGGAATGAGAGGCATAAATAAAATGAGGTGAGGTGAAATAAGGAAGGGTTTTCTAAAACTAAAAATGCAATAAGGAAAATTTAAATCAGGGGCGCCTGGGTGGCTCAGTGGGTTAAACATCTGTCTTCAGCTCAGCTCATATTCCCAGGGTCCAGGGATTGAATTCTGCATGGGGCTCCCTGCTCAGTACAAAGCCTGCTTTTCCCTCTCGATTTGCTACTCCCCCTGTTTGTGCTGTCTTCTGCTCTCTCTCCAATAAATAAATAAAATATTTAAAAAATTTTTTAAATCCGCATTAGCAACCATGTTAACATATTACTTTCATAATCAGAAATACACACTCACACACACACACACACACACACATACACACACACACACATTACTGTGGAAAGGGTCTACTTGGGCCAGTGTCTCTCTTGATGGGAGAATTTTCTCCAAGTGCCAGGGAAATCCCAAACTTGGGCAAGGGTGTAGACGTAAGCTCTGAGGGTGACCGCAAGACCAGGAAGTCAGGGACCGGAGAGTCAGGGAGATCCGCAGATCGTAACCATGATTATCTGGAAAAGACACCACTGATCTCAGCTTAGTTTTACAGACTGCCCAACTTAAAGGGCAATAAAAGGTGTTACTTCCTCTTTCAACCGAAGACTTCTTCCAAAGAAACAATCCCTTATGTTGCCCACATGTAATCTCTTACATGGCCTGGATGTGCCAGTTGTGTGTCTTTAAACCATTTCTTGACCAATGCCAGATCCTGCTGTCTTCAGTATGGCCACAGCCAAGAAGTTGTTCCTCCACTGGCTTAAAAACTTTTGGATTGTCCAAAGAGGGAACACAGACTATTTGCACTAGCCTTTCCCCCTTTCTAAATCAGTGCATTCCTATCTGTTGTATATAATGGCTGTCACCAAGTAGAGCTCTCTGACAGTCTTTTCTGGGACCAATCACTGTTAGCTTTCTTAGCGGGGAGGGCACTGGATCCCCAGCAGGGACTTGGCAATCTTCATGAGTCATGCAAGTGAGAACATTTCTCAGGGACACACACATGCCATGAAGAAGTTAGAGAACTTGAATTATCAGAAAAGATACTGTTCTAGTTTCAAGACCATAAAGCCATGGATTCCCCCCCCACTCCGCCGCCAAGCTGAGAGAAGCATCTAGTATCTCTCCTTTTCCTCAGATGAGAAAATGCAAGTTCAGAGAGGAGAAGTAGCTTAACTAAGGTCTCATGGTTAGTTAGTGGCAGAATCAGAATTAGAACTCATATCTCTAGTAGTTTTTCATTAGGAAAAGCTGATGTGGGCAAGGGACAGGGAGCATTGCTATAATATTCATTTAATCACACAGTGTTTATTGAGCACTTACTATGTGCCAAGCACTTGTTGAACCCTTCACAATACTGACGAAGTCAGATAGGATCCAGGCCTTCCTGGTATTTAATCCCATGACAAACCCAGGGCAGCTCATTACACATTATTTAATTATGATCGTGCTGAGTGGGAAAAGTTCAGAATGTGAACCTTAAGCAGGGAAACCTAACATCCTAACTGGAGGCACAGGGTGAATCTTCATGGACTTGAAAGGATGAGGAAAAGATGAGTAACCCAAAACCAGGGAGAAGAAAGTAGATAGAGGATGGTTCTGGCATTATCCAAAAGGAAAAAGAGTGAAAATGTATCTGGTGTCCCTGAAAATGTGTCTGCTGCAAAAGGTTTTACTTTATGGTGCCATTCCCTTCTTGTATCTTGTGGATGTCCTGTGACATCAGCGGTGGTTTCTGTTCTTTAGGTGGAATCTATCCTGTTCCCAGAGCTGAAAGGCTATAACTTGATTCTTGGAACTGTGAATACTGAAGAAAAACTAGTTTCTGATTTTGTGGATCAAACCTTTGAGGTATATCAGAAAAATCAAGTTGGCCCCCACAAGTAAGTTGGTTTACTTGTAACTTAGCCATTTTCATATTGGTTTGCTTGCCAGCAAATACATGGTCACTATTCCCACACATCAGAAACACAGTCATAGTAATAATAGCCAATGCTATTATTACTAGCTGGTATTACTGCTTATCCCCATTTTATAGATGAGGAAGCTTTCCCAATATTACACTGCAAATAAACAGGAGAGCCAGAATCCAAATTCAATTTACAGGTCCACCTCCATTATCTGAAAACTATGAGGCCAGACAGGTTTTGGCCTTTAGAAATTTCTGGATTTTAGAAAAGCAACATAATAATTATATCATATACAATGATGCAGCTTCAGCAGGATCTCAGGAAGCATCCCTTAATGAAACATGTTGATACTTCTATAGTGAAAAATATGAATATTCCCCCAAGTAGCCTCACATGGTTTAGGCCAGCTTTTGCCATCCAATAAAATTTTGAAGCAGCTTTCTGTTTTCAGAGGTTTTTGGATTTAGGAATTAAAGGAAGAGGATTGAGGACAAGTTATCTGAATGCTCTTTAATCATCGTACTGTAAAATGTCTCACAGTTGCTCATGTGAGCTGTCCCTAGTTTAGGGGCTCATACAATACAGCTTGCAAAAGGAGACACTTTGAGAATGAAGAGGGCTTTATTAACAATTGCTGTGGGACAACAAGTGTAAATCTGCGCTCTCCCAGTCAAACCAGAACACATGGCTCTTGACTGCGGCTCTGTCAACATTTTAGACCAGAAAACTCTGAACTGTGAGGAGCTGTTGTGCCATGGTAGGATGTTTAGCAGAATCCTTGACCTATACCTATTAGATGCCAGCAGGATCCTCCTGTGATGGTCATTACAACCCAAATCATCCCCAGACATGGCCAAATGTCCCCTGAGTGGTCAGATCACTCCCAGTTAAGAGCTACTGGTCTGAAAATCATAGACTCAATTTGGAATCTCTGTCCTTATGAATTTGATTTGGAGACATCTATCTGAAACCTCTGTTTTCCCTGTTCTTGGAGTCTAATACACAGTTTGTTTTTTTGTTTTTTTGGACTGACTGGTCCTCATATTATATCTCAGCTTTAGAATCTCTGAAGTATTGGCCAACTCCTGGGCCCGACAAAACTAATTCTGCTTACTCCATTATCATCTTTATTTTATTTCACTATTATTTTATTTTATTTCTTATTATTTTTATTATTTTAAGTAGGCTCCACGCCCAGCATGGGGCTTGAACTCATGACCACAAGATCGAGAGTCACATGGTCCACTGACCGAGCCAGCCAGGGCCCCTAATTCAAACTTAAAGTCACAGCATCCCAAATACAACCTCCAATTTGAGAGAAATCTGTGCAGCCATTTTTGCATGATCTTTTAAGAGAGGAAAACTTAATTTTATCCAAGAGATTTTAGGTTTGTTAGTTCCAAATTTTCATCTTAAAATTTAGACATAGAATTTTAGAGCTGGAAGAAGGGATAGGAACCAATGTTTATTGCATATTTACTGTATATCAGGCATTGTACTAGATGCTTTATATGCACATTATTATAGGTAAGCCTTAAAACAATACTACGAGGTGTCATCATTTCCACTTAAAACTAAAGACACTGATTTTTGGAAAAGAGAAAAATCTTGTCTAAGTTCATGCAGCTAGGAAGTGGCAAAATTGGAATTTGAAGCCAACAGTCTGAATTCCCAGTTCACTACACTTTTTGCCACATTCTGTTTCCCTTTCCTGGCTTGGGCTAATTTTTATGATCTTATGTCTTCATTTGCCACTCTTCCTAACCTGACTTGGTGACCCGTATTTGCATGTCTGATGTTATGCTCTTCGATTATGGAAGATACTTAAATGTCTACAAAAAGTATGATGACTTGTTGGATAACATGGCAGAACAAAACATCACGGCGTTCCTGAAAGAAAACCATGAAATTGAGGATTTTGTGATGGTAGGACATATCATTTGATATTTTATATCTTGGTGACACGTGCTGCAGACAATCCAAGACATAGTCAGCGTGTTTGTTAGTATATATGTTGTGCTCAGCATTGGACTAGGTTGGCAGGCGGGGCGGGGGTGGGGTCAGGTGCGCAGAGGCTAAAGGCAAATCAAGCTACCAACTGTGCTCCTTTCTACAGAGGATCCGTAGCATAAAAAGGCGGAGAAATGAAATTGCATCCATGCACATTACCGTGCCTTTGGCCATGTTCTGCCTTGACACCATGAGCCTAAATTATGACCTCTGTGAGCGAGCCCAAAATCTTAAAGACCGTCTGATCCAATTCCAAGTGGATGCAAACCGGAACATGAATACCAGGTACTATTATTGTGGACAGAGTGACAACAACAACATGGGGCGTGAACGGGAGAATGAAAATGTGGCCAGAACTTGCACCTCCCAGCCATGACCAGACAGAACTTCTGGCTCAGGTTGTTTCTGCCCCAGAGTGAGGGTGGCAGGGAATTCAGGTTCAGGCTAGAAGGTGAACATGGGGCTTGGAGCAGGAGGGTGGGAGGCCTCCTGCAGCTGTCCATCTCTGATCCCTCAGCCTTGGCTTTCTTGGAGACATCTTCAGGGAGATGCTGCCCCATGGGCTTTGCTGTCTGAGGTCAGAGGCCCTCTCCCCAACCACCTAGCATATATTCAGAGATAGAGGGTGCTTACTGGCTCCCCCTCGAATCACTTCTGTGCAGGTGTCTGCTGTATAGCTCTGAGAATTCTGTTGGTCAATCTTAAGCTCTATGCGGTAGCTTCATTTCACTGGTGACTATATATTTGTCAAGATATTTTGGTTTCTAAGGGATAGAAGCTCAGATAGACTGGCTAAAATGAAAAAGGGAATTTGGAGCTCACATATTTAAAAGTTCGGGAATTGCTAGCTTCAGGCCCTCAAACCTGCAGGTAGGATGCAGCGTCTCTTCCTCTACTCAGCTTTGATCTCTAACAGGCACTGTCCTGTTTGTGGGCCCAGAATCTCCAGGCTTATATCCTCTCAGGTTCCCATCCAGAGGGGAAAATGGTTTCTGTCTTTCCAGTTGCCTCAAAAAGTCCTGGCCTGTGTGACACCAGGCTGACGTGGGTCTTTTGGGCAGCACTGAACCAAACACCATGGTGAACTATTTGAAACTTACAAAATGATTAATCCACGTCTTTCTAGCTCTCTTCTTCAGAGTGCTTTTAGCTATAGACTAAGATGATTTAGTAAGCATCACCACTACCAACACTGTTATATGCTGTATTATTCTTATTACATATATACATATGTATATATACATATATATACATATGTATATATATAAATGTAGAGAGAGAGAGAATTTTAACATTATGTAGAACCTTAAGTTTACAAAATACATTTCAGAAACTCATGAGCAAATTTTGGGATAATAGTAAGCTACCATTTTTCCAGCACATGTTATAGTCCAGGCACTGTGTAAGCATTCCGAACAGTATGGATCTAATCAAGTCTTTAGAACAACCCTAAAAGGTTGTTCACTGATCTGTCCATTATGTTGATGAAGGAACTGAGACTTCCAAGAGGTTAGTAAGTAGCACATACATACAGGGCTTCACCTAGTTTATTTTGACCCCAGAGTCCTTGCTGTCAACCACCGCACTCACCACACTCAGCTTTCTCACAGAGTAATGAAATGGTAAGGTTCCTGGTTTAGGAGCCAGAAGATTTGGTTTTGAATCTAAGACCTTCTGTATATTAGTTGTGTGTCCTCTGGCTTTACCTACTAGATCTTCAGTGTCTTTGCCTATAGAATTAAGGTTTGGGACCAGGACAATAGAAATACTTCAAACTAGTAGGATGCTTTCTTTGGGAAGTTTGAGCATCAAAGAAAATTTATTTTGTAAGCAGTAGTCCATTTTTTCATGTTAAATCAAAGCAACATGGTACTTTGGCCAGTCAGTGTATCCATCCTCATCAAAATAAGTGTGTAATTAGGCCTTTTAGATGTAAGTAAAAATAAAAGTCTCCTTGTGAACCCAAGGATTTCTAAGGATGCAGAAACCCCAAGGTGGTGGCTAAGATTCTTTCTTTCTGCCTTAAAAATAAATAATGACTCTGACTCACTGAATTCTCTCAACAACCCCAAGAGTAAGTAAGACAGATACAAGTAAGATCCCTTACTGAATGGAGGAGAAAATGAGGCCCAGGAAGAAAACCTTACTTGCCCAAGTAAGTGGGTTTGAATTTAAAGTCTTCTCATCCCAAACCCTGTCCTTGCCACTTCATTGCCCTGCCATTGCCGGGAGTGGGGTGCCTTTCTGTTGCCAGTGACTAGGTGCACCCTAGAATGGGGGTGCTCTGCACATAAAGGCAGGGAGGGCACTTTGGAGTGCACTGTTAGGAAAGTGGGCATGCCATTCATACCAACTGCAGGTACGTTGGTTTAAAGCTGCTAAAGCAGAGACCTGAAATACTGATGAAAAATTCAAGGACCTGCATAGAGATAGATAAAGTTATCCCTGTGGTCCAGCTGCTTGTTTCCTTCAGTGTGAGAGCTCTTACCCAAATAATGACAACAGATAGAGACCACAGACTGATGCAGGATTAATTGGTCTCCCTTATGTTATCTCCTACACCAGAGAATAGCCCTGTGCTTGTGGGACCTCTGGCCTTTTAGATTTTAAACAACATCATCTGTCTATGTAGAAAGCAATGTTTTCCGTCCTCACCTTATCCCTGGATATTGGTAAAGTGTTGTGTTGGTCAGATGCCTGATATCAATGACCCATACCAAGGACTTTTTGGAGAGTTTAATAGGTGGTGGTTTTCTACCACCCTTCTGGGCCTTTGCAAGAAGCTGATAACTAGTAGCCACATAATATTTATCCTCTGAATTCTCATACAAAAGGGAGGAAGGATGGATTCTCATCAGTTAAGAGTCTGTCAGACTGAGAGGACCTACCTGTATTAGGCTAGGCTAGATGGTATAACAAATAGAATGAAGATGTCATGACTGAACACTATAGAAGTTTTTTCTTCTCAGGGTAGCTCCAGATTGGTGGGGGTGACCTACTATGGTACACCCAGAAATTCAAGCAGATGGTGACTTTACATCTTTAACATGTAGCTTTCAGGGTCATTCTAAGTGCTGACACACTAGACAGCTGGAAGGAGGAAAGAGCGTGAAGGGATATGCAAGGACAGTTTTATGTGCTGTCCCTAAAAGTGATACTCATCCCTGCTTCCCATTCCAGACTGACTGCAACTCAATCACGTGACCATACCTGCAATGGACTGATCTGTCCCCTCCTCCAAATTCATGTGTTGAATTCTGTCTTAGTCTGTTTGGAATACTACAACAGACTACCGTAGGCTGAATGGCTTATAAACAACAGAAATTCATTCTCTCAACAAAACATTCATTCATTCATTCATGTCTCTCAGTTCTGGAGGCTATGAAGTCCAAGATAAAGTCTCCGACAGATTTGATATCTATTGAAAGCCTGCTTCCTGGTTCTATGTACATGGTCCTCTTCTTACTGTGTCCTCACATGGAAAAGTGAGTGAGGGGGTATCTCTTATAAAAGCTCTAAACCCCTTTATGAGGGGAAGCTCTCATGAGCTACTTACCTCCCAGAGGCCACCTGGGACCATTACACCATTACACCATTATATTGAGGATTAGGTTTTAACATTAAAAATTTGGGGATGCACATGCATTCAGTTTACAGCAAAACACTAGTGCCCAGTGCGTGACTACATTTGAAGCCAAGGCCTATGAGGAGATGATGAGGTTAAATGAAGTCACAAGGATGGGTCCTTAATCTAATAGGGCTAGTGCCCTAATAAGAAGAGGAAGAGACACCAGAGCTGTTTCCCCCTCCACCACATGAGGTCACAGTGAGAAGGCAGCTGTCTGCAAGGAGGGAAGAAAGCCCTCACTGGGAACCAAATCAGTCAGTACCTTGACCTTGGACTTCCCTGCTTCCAGAACTGTGAGAAAATAATTTTCTGTTGTTTAGGCCACCCAGTCTGTGATATTTTGTTATGGCAGCCCAAGGTGACAAGTAAGATATCCAGCTAAAAATACAAAGGAGCCTAGAAGATATGTCTTCTAGGTCTGAAGTGGAGAATACCATGTAGTAGAGTAGTAGGTAATGTTTCTCTGCAGAAAGTTTCTAAATTGTATAAAAATTCATTTCTAAAATCCTGGAAGCATCTGCAAAGATGGTTTAGTTATTTTTTTCTTCAGTTCGATACATACAATTAGCTTCACAATGGGGGCGTCTCCTTACTTTAAGAAGGAATATAGAGTGTCACTTACAATTAAATTTAAAAAAAAATAGGGGCACCTGAGTGACTCAGTGAGTTAAAGCCTCTGCCTTCAGCTCAGGTCAGGATCCCAGGTCATGAGATCAAGCCCTGCATCAGACTCTCTGCTCAGCAGGGAGCCTGCTTCCACCCACCCCCCCACCCCGCCTCTCTGCCTACTTGTGATCTCTGTCAAATAAGTAAATAAAATCTTTAAAAAAAAAAAAAAAAAGGAATATTAAGGACTGAAAATACTGAGAGAAATAGTTTTTTTTTAAATCATGTTATGTTAGTCACCATACAGTATGTCATTAGTTTTTGATGTATTTTTTATCTATAATGTGTGAATGTCAACATGTAATGATTATTTACTAATGACAAAAACTGTGGTAGCTATCGCTAACATTTCTTGAGGGCCACTCTGTTAGGAATGGATGTATTGCAGATCGTTTGTTCCTAATTATAATTAAAATATGGATGAAAATCATCGTTTTTTAAGATTTTATTTATTTATTTGAGAGAGTGTGGGGGAGAGAGAGAGCATAAACAGGGGGAGCTACAGAAAGGGAGGGAAAGCAGATTCCCTGCTCTGCAGGGACCCTGGGATCATGACCCAAGCTGAAGGCAGACACTTAACCAACTGAGCCCCCTAGGCGTCCCTCCTCATTGGTTTTTGCATAAATTAGAGCACGTTTGAATTATACTTAGAGTAGCATCCTTTTCTCATAGTCTTCTGTTTGGGAACGGGGCAGTTCGATTTAGTGGTCCTGGTGGCTGAATGTCAGTTTCTCTTTGCCATCCAGGAACTACCTCCAGCACACGAGGATGAGTTTGCTGACGTACTTTGAAGAGTAGTGATTACCAACTAACTTAGTGCTCTACTTCAGCATAAAAGTCAAGGAGCCGCTATTGGTGGTGGTGGTGCTCTTCATATTGTTGTGGTCTAAATCTGGGTTCTACCCATGGTACATTTGTTAAGGGAACAAGGTTTGGAATCGATTGAACCAAGTTCACATCTTGTCTCTGACTCCTCCACACCATGTTGCTTTGGATAAAGTGACTCAGCCTCACTTTCTTCCATCCCAAAATATTGGTTATGATAGTCCCTACACCTTAGAACTGATGTGGAGATTACATGAGCTAATCTATATCCAGTGATTAGAATGGGGCATGGCACATAGTAAACCCATGAGATTATTTCTTTTATTACTGTTTTTTGGTTTGTTTGGTTTTTTTTGCTTGAAGAGTAGCGTGCGTGTGAATATTACCCATCACAGATCTGCAGGTAGAGAAAAGTTGGAAACCATTTTTCTAGTCTCCAAATAAGAATCATGCCTGTTTAGCATAATGGATCTTATAAGAAAGTAATTTTAGAGGATAATGGTGATAGTAGCTGTTTCTCTCTCTGTAGCATTTGTAATCAGTACAACACCATCGCAGACAAAGTCAGTGAGATTCCTGCCAACACAGAGGAGCTGGTATCCCTCATTGAATTCTTAAAGAAATCCAGTGATGTCACCGTGTTCAAACTCAGGAGGCAACTTCGAGATGCAATTGAGCGGTTGGAGTTTCTGATGGACTATGCAGACTTGCCCCGTAAGTCCAACACCCTAAAGATTTATATGTGAATATATAAGTATATCTATATTTTTTGAGATAAGGAGTTAGGAAGGGGAGTTAGCGGTCCTACCACTTCAATGTCAATATTGGGAGAGCTGCTTTTCAAGCGTCCCCGGAATGTTAGAGGCACTAATTCCATGCTCTTATCCATAGGAATTCTAATCAAGCCAAGGGGATCTTATTGTTAGACCACAAGAAGAAGTATCTAGGGATTTGATGAGTTCTTAGATGCCTGTCTTGATATCTTGTGGCTGGTGTTTCTGAAAAAATTCACTTCCAAATGCAGAGTCCTTTTATAAATGGATAGATTTCATTCATCTATAATCTTAATACACTCCTGCCTTTGAGGAGAGGCCAGGGCACTTCCCTTCATGCTCCTGCATATCTTAAAAGGAAAGAAATGGCCAGAGCCCCTGCAAGCCTTACTGGTAGAGATTTGTAAGAATCAGGTTCTGAAGGAAAAACTGCGACACTATCCACAAGCCAAGTTTTCAGATCCTTCTTCCATCTCAAAATATCTGTGAATTACCTGGTGTTCATGGTATTTGGGGGCCAGGGTGATGGGAGGAAGAGATAGGGACTGGGAGTGGAAAACAGTGCCCTAAACTGCACATTCATGAGCTGTGCCCTTGACCTTGTGAACACACACCGGACCTCTGCTTCCTGAGTTCGCAAGGACACAGAGGGAACCTAGGACATTTCAGCTGACCAGAGCCTTAGGATGCGTGGGGCATCTGGCACTGATTTTATTACTGACATTTAACCAAAAGGGAGACTGGGACTCAGAAGAGGTGACAGTTTTTAAAGAGAAGAACCGAAACTTGAGCCCAAGGCTACCCTGCTCAGACCCAGCCTGGGAAAGCAGTGAGTATAGTGGTTAGAACATTCGGCGTTGGTTAGGCTGGGTCTGAAATTGTCTCTGCTGCCTTCTAGCGGTGACTACTTGGCTTGACTACCTGGCTCAATTTTGTTTTCCCGTCTGTGAAAACAAGGATGCTCTTGCCCTTCTAGCCTGGCACTTGGAAAGTGCTCAGTAAATGTTGGCTATCATTAATCCATAATGGCCCCTTATTTCATTTCCACCCCCTCACTCACTTCCGTTAACCTCTTGTTCTGCCAAATTAATTCCCTGCATGCTGACCTATGGTGAGCAATGTCCTAGAGCAGACTCTATGTATTTTGCAGAAGAGGATATCAAATTGAACAGCACTCTGTTCCTCTGGCCAGACCAGATTGAAGATATCTTTGAAAACAGCCGAAACTTGCTCCTTAACAAGAGGGATCAGGCCGAGATGGACCTCATTAAAAGGTACAGAGTGAGTGTGAGGTTGTTTCAGAAACGATACCCAGCTTGATAACATGCTGCAGGTTCCTGGTTCTGCTCAGAGCCCCCACAGCAAGGCGTGGGTGAAGGCTGAAGACAACTGGTGAAGAGGGAATTTCCTTTTGTTTCCCACTGAGAGATGTTCTCTTTAAGCCTGCTTCACTATAGTGACCCTGCCAGTGCCTTCCCTCCCTGCCTTGAACAACCGGAATTTGGCGGTGCAGGGAGAAAAAGACAAAAATAGTGGCACAGAATAATGGCTTCGCAATAATAATAGCAAAATCATCAGCCTTACACTGCAGACCGCAGATCTGGGAGACAGCAAGATGAGGATAATACAGGCGTGGTAGGAGGCTGAGCAATGGTCTGTTTGACAGCTGGTTTTGTTCAGTGCTCATGTGGCCGTATCATTTATTCATCCATTATTTGTCAATACAACCAGTATTTATTATGGATTTTTACTACGTGCTGTGCTATATTCTGGACATGTAAGTGTGTTTGGCTGCTAAATAAAGATTTCAGTCCAGTGGCAGAGAAAAGACAGACCTACTGAAAAATCAAACAATGTTCAAGTGAAGAGGGCCAAGTACCATGTGGGTGGGGAAGACACACATGCACACCTGGCCGTCCCAGCTTGTGACACTTGGTTTATGACTGTGGAGTCAGTCCCATTACTATCCCCTTCAAACATGAGAACACTCCCCCCACCCCCCCGCCAACCCCCGACCCACCCAGCTTTAGGTCCTATAATCCCAGCAAATACTCACAAGAAAGGAAAAGAGTAGATAAAAGCCAGGATGGATAAAAGCAGGATTTCTACACAGAATTGGAGTTTGGGCTGAAGGAGAAAACTCTTTATTCACCACCTTCAGAATATGGCCTAGGTCTGCCACCCAGAAAAAACAGTAACAACAACAAAAATGTGTGTGTACAATTGCGTGCACACAATTTTTTTTCTTCCAGCAGCCTTCTTCTCTCTCTCTCTACCCAGAACTTTAGGCCAAATGGATGCTACTGATATTTTTTAATTAATAGAGTTCATTTCTTGGGACAGTTTTAAATTCACAGGAAAATTAAGAAAGTATAGCATTCCCATTTACCCCATGTCCCCTTATAAAGAGCCCCCACCATGGAACCGATCTGTAGGTTAGATGAACAGGAACAAGTTTTTCTTCATCTTTTTGAGCTTCCGTATCCTCATCCAGAAAATGGGATAACAGAGCCCATCTCAAATCATCTCATTATATAAGAGGTTATTATTTTTTTTTCTTTTTTCTTTTTTTTTCTTAAATTTTTAATTTATTTTCAGCGTAACAGTATTCATTGTTTTTGCACCACACACAGTGCTCCATGCAATCCGTGCCCTCTCCAATACCCACCACCTGGTTCCCACAACCTCCCACCCCCCCCCTTCAAAACCCTCAGATTGTTTTTCAGAGTCCATAGTCTCTCATGGTTCACCTCCCCTTCCAATTTCCCATAAGAGGTTATTACTGTGCAGAAGGACGAAATGAGATGACCTGAGATTGTGCCTGAGTGGTACCCAGCACCTGGTAGGCATTCAAAATCTGTCTACTTCCTTCATCCTTTGGGTAATAACTTCTTTGGGGAGAAAAAAAATGCTTCACTTCTAAACCACGACCTTGCAAGCATACTTTTGGAACAGTGCTGCAAGACTGCTTAGAGGCAGTAAGTGCTGTTAAAGTTCAGAAGAGTGAGGAGAGGCCTTGGGAGAAATGAGTACTGGCACTTACGATGAGAGGAGAAGGGTACTGGCCATCCCCTCTTGGAGGGGTGACTCTCACTGATGGCCCAGCTTATTCCTAGGCTCTCCACAGCAGATTCATTCAGCACTGGAGGAGCTCCAAGAATAACCCAAAGCCCTGGGCTCAGCCTTCTCTTTGGTGAACATTTAAACCTCACATCCATCATTTTTGCATTAATCCTGAGAATGGCATGTGAGGGGGGCTGAGAAGTATTCATTTATTCATTCATCTTCTGTGAAACCAACCCCATTCCCTCTCTAAGAAACTTGACCTATTTCACAAGCCCACATTAATTTTTGGCTTCAACACTATTCTCGACTTGCTGTCCTCCACCACACCACACCCAATTCCTTCTTGCACCTCTTCCTCCTCTATCTACACAGTTCCTGGTTGACCAACACCCCCAAGCCACTGGCTCCCTTGACTGTTGGATCCAGGCAGGGTTCTCCCAGTGGAGAGCCCTCAGGAGTTTGGACAGTGATCACCTTTTCCCCTCTCCTTTCCTCTTTGGCCCTGGTGCTCAGGTAGGAGCTTCATCCCTCCTGGATGACAATTCTTGCTTCTCCGTGGTTTCAGTTCCCACTGTTCTCTTGGCCCTATGGGTCATGATAGCTTCCTTCTGAGGCTACCCATATCTTACCTGTGTAGGTAGTCCCTTCATTAAAAACTCTCTTTGGGGACGCCTGGGTGGCTCAGTGAGTTAAGCGGCTGCCTTCGGCTCAGGTCATGATCCCAACGTCCTGGGATCGAGTCCCACATCGGGCTCCTTGCTTGGCGGGGAGCCTGCTTCTGCCTCTGCTGCCACTCTGCCTGCCTGTGCTTGCTCTCATTCTCTCTCTCTCTCTCTCTCTCTCTCTCTGGCAAATAAATAAATAAATAAATAAATAATCTTAAAAAAAAACAAAACGACTCTCTCTTTGAACATTGGAGTGAATTCCATTTCATGCTAGAATTCTGGCCTACCATTTTTTTTTAAAGATTTATTTTTATTTATTTGACAGACAGAAATCACAAGTAGGCAGAGGCAGGCAGAGAGAGAGGGGGGAAGCAGGCTCTCCGCCGAGCAGAGAGCCCGATGTGGGGCTCGATCTCAGGACCCTGAGATCATGACCTGAGCCGAAGGCAGAGGCATTAACCCACTGAGCCACCCAGGCGCCCCTGGCCTACCATTTTTAAATCCCTAATTTATCCTCCCTTAGAATCCAGGTAGTCCCACAAATACAACTCATTTACTCAACCTGAGTGCCCCCTATTTACTGATGACTGTACTGTTGTATGAAATATATACATATGTATACATTATGGACATGAAAGTACTTTAGAAACTACTATGTGCTAAGCAATTACAACTTAACACTATGTAATATATTCTCCTCTGTTAGAAAAAGGGAGAAGTAATTGTGCAACTTGCTTTGTTGCTAAAATTTCTTCCCTGATCATTCTAGCTAAAGTAGCCCTCTGTTTCCTTCCACTAGGCCCTCTGCCCTGTTTTATTTTCTTCAGAGCCTTTATGCTTATCAGGAATATCCCATTTTATCTTTATCTATGTATAAATGCATCCATCCATCCATCCACACACCTACCCATCCATTAATCCATGTGTTTCTTATCTAGGTCTCCCCACACTAAAATACAAGCTCCATGAAGATAGAGAGCTTAATAACATATATCACAAATGTATCCCTGATGCCTAGACCAGTCCTTGGAATGTATCAAGCCCTTAATAATAAATACCTAATGGATGACTGAATAGCATGTGTATATATACATTTTGTATAGGATAAGTATTATATAGATTTCATATATATACACACATATATATTTACCCATACAGGTAAATATGAGGAAATGTTTAATTATCAATAGGGTCACAGCAGACATCTCTGGGAAGTAGGATTTTAAGTAATATATATATTAGTCTATATGATATATAGAAGATCAGAAGATCAGATTCTCCCCAGGCTTGAATATGGGTGAGCAATTGCTGATATTTTGAATATCAAAAGTGGAAAGTCCAAATATGATTGGTCTGTCCTTTGCTTTTAGGTGCTCAGAATTTGAGGTGAAACTTGAAAGCTACAACAAGGAACTGGATGGGTTTAGGAAACGTGAAGTGATGAGCACAGAAGAAATGAAGAACAATGTTGAAAAGCTTAGCGAGCTTTCAAAGAACCTAGATCAAGCCCTGATGGAATTTGAGGTTTGGGGTCTTGGGATCTCGAGTTGGAGACTTATGACTGTCCTGCCCTGTTGGTTCTGCTTCTTGATTTTGTGTTTTCCTAACATCACCTGTCAGGTGGATAGTGTTGATGGGTGAATTGACCAGTTCTTTCATTGGTGCTTTCAACTACGTTTTCCTACAACCCTACATTATACCAGCTTTTTTATTAGTCATTGGGTACGCAAAGAAGAAATGACAATAGAATAATTGCTCACATACACTGAGTATTTATTATGTGCTCAGCAATGTACAAAGGGCCTCTTGTGTGATATACCCCTAAATACCCCTAACAAACCTTTGGGGTAGGTAGTGTTATTGCCCCCATTTATCCCTGTTTAAAATAAGAGAACTAAGGCTTGGAGAAGCTGAGTAAATTGTCCTGAAGGTCAACTAGTAAGTTCTTTAACCATTAAAGTTCTTATCTTCGAGGCAAGTCAATATAAGAAGAGGCAGCATCATTTAAACAGCTAAAGTACATATATGAAAATTGCAAAAATGGATATGGATATGGTAGAGGAGGATTAAAGATGATGGAGCAAGAAAGTAGAAAATTATCCTAGACCTTCATCCTGCTAGATCTTAGCAATCACAGCCCTCAGAGGTAGCAGAGGGACTCTCTGACTTGAGTCCATGTCTTGTTTTCCTCTCTTGTGCTCCAAATGAATGACCATCTTCCTCAACTTGGTTTTCAAAGCACTGAGGATTTTGCCATGGGGGCTTCTAGGGTTCAGAAAGCCACCCACCCAATAAAGACCAACCCTTTTGCCCTGCAGTTGATCAATAAGGAGGAAGAACTGTTGGAAAAGGAGAAGAGTACCTTCCCTCTCCTGCAAGCCTTGATCAGCAACAAAGTGCCTTATGAGCAGCTATGGCTGACGACATACGAGTTTAGCATCAAGTCAGAGGAGTGGATGAACGGTATGGTACGCTCGGGCTCAGTCTACTGGGATATGGTGACTGCTGGGGCAATGGGTCCAACCCAGCCAGTTCTAGATTAGGGTTTAGACTACAGATTTAAGCTAGATTTTTTTTAATCATATTCTTTTTTTTAATTTAATTTTATTTTTTATAAACATATGATACATTTTTATCCCCAGGGGTACAGGTCTGTGAATCGCCAGGTTTACACACTTCACAGCACTCACCTTAGCACATACCCTCCCCAATGTCCATAACCCCACCCCCCAACCCCCCTTCCCCCATCAACCCTCAGTTTGTTTTGTGAGATTAAGAGTCCCTTATGGTTTGTCTCCCTCCCAATCCCATCTTGTTTCATTTACTCTTCTCCTACCCCCCCAACCCCCCATGTTGCATCTCCTCTCCCTCATATCAGGGAGATCATATGATAGTTGTCTTTCTCCGATTGACTTATTTCGCTAAGCATGATACCCTCTAGTTCCATCCACGTCGTCACAAATGGCAAGATTTCATTTCTTTTGATGGCTGCATAGTATTCCATTGTGTATATATACCACATCTTCTTTATCCATTCATCTGTTGATGGACATCTAGGTTCTTTCCATAGTTTGGCTATTGTAGACATTGCTGCTATAAACATTCGGGTGCACGTGCCCCTTCGGATCACTACGTTTGTATCTTTAGGGTAAGTACCCAGTAGTGCAATTGCTGGGTCATAGGGTAGCTCTATTTTCAACATTTTGAGGAACTTCCATGCTGTTTTCCAGAGTGGTTGCACCAGCTTGAATTCCCACCAACAGTGTAGGAGGGGTCCCCTTTCTCTGCATCCTCGCCAGCATCTGTCATTTCCTGACTTGTTAATTTTAGCCATTCTGACTAGCGTGAGGTGATATCTCATTGTGGTTTTGATTTGTATTTCCCTGATGCCGAGTGATATGGAACACTTTTTCATGTGTCTATTGGCCATCTGGATGTCTTCTTTGCAGAAATGTCTGTTCATGTCTTCTGCCCATTTCTTGATTGGATTATTTGTTCTTTGGGTGTTGAGTTTGCTAAGTTCTTTATAGATTTTGGACACTAGCCCTTTATCTGATATGTCGTTTGCAAATATCTTCTCCCATTCTGTCAGTTGTCTTTTGGTTTTGTTAACTGTTTCCTTTGCTGTGCAAAAGCTTTTGATCTTGATAAAATCCCAATAGTTCATTTTTGCCCTTGCTTCCCTCGCCTTTGGCCATGTTCCTAGGAAGATGTTGCTGCGGCTGAGGTCGAAGAGGTTGCTGCCTGTGTTCTCCTCAAGGATTTTGATGGATTCCTTTCTCACATTGAGGTCCTTCATCCATTTTGAGTCTATTTTCGTGTGTGGTGTAAGGAAGTGGTCCAATTTCACTTTTCTGCATGTGGCTGTCCAATTTTCCCAACACCATTTATTGAAGGGGCTGTCTTTTTTCCATTGGACATTCTTTCCTGCTTTGTCGAAGATTAGTTGACCATAGAGTTGAGGGTCTATTTCTAGGCTCTCTATTCTGTTCCTTTGATCTATGTGTTTGTTTTTGTGCCAGTACCATGCTGTCTTGATGATGACAGCTTTGTAATAGAGCTTGAAGTCCGGAATTGTGATGCCACCAACTTTGGCTTTCTTTTTCAATATTCCTTTGGCTATTCGAGGTCTTTTCTGGTTCCATATAAATTTTAGGATTATTTGTTCCTTTTCTTTGAAAAAAATGGATGGTACTTTGATAGGAATTGCATTAAATGTGTAGATTGCTTTAGGTAGCATAGGCATTTTCACAATATTTATTCTTCCAATCCAGGAGCATGGAACATTTTTCCATTTCTTTGTGTCTTCCTCAATTTCTTTCATGAGTACTTTATAGTTTTCTGTGTATAGATTCTTAGCCTCTTTGGTTAGGTTTATTCCTAGGTATCTTGTAGTTTTGGGTGCAACTGTAAATGGGATTGACTCCTTAATTTCTCTTTCTTCTGTCTTGTCGTTGGTGTAGAGAAATGTAACTGATTTCTGTGCATTGATTTTATATCCTGACACTTTACTGAATTCCTGTACAAGTTCTAGCAGTTTTGGAGTGGAGTCTTTGGGGTTTTCCACATATAGTATCATATCATCTGCAAAGAGTGATAGTTTGACTTCTTCTTTGCCGCTTTGGATGCCTTTAATTTCCTTTTGTTGTCTGATTGCTGAGGCTAGGACTTCTAGTACTATGTTGAATAGCAGTGGTGATAACGGACATCCCTGCCGTGTTCCTGACCTTAGCGGAAAAGCTTTCAGTTTTTCTCCATTGAGAATGATATTTACGGTGGGTTTTTCAGAGACGGCTTTGATAATATTGAGGTATGTGTCCTCTATCCCTACACTTGGAAGAGTTTTGATCAGGAAGGGATGCTGTACTTTGTCAAATGCTTTTTCAGCATCTATGGAGAGTATCATATGGTTCTTGTTCTTTCTTTTATTAATGTGTTGTATCACATTGATTGATTTGCGGATATTGAACCAACCTTGCAGCCCTGGAATAAACCCACTTGGTCGTGGTGAATAATCCTTTTAATGTACTGTTGGATCCTATTGACTAGTATTTTGGTGAGAATTTTTGCATCTGTGTTCATCAAGGATATTGGTCTGTAATTCTCTTTTTTGATGGGATCCTTGTCTGGTTTTGGGATCAAGATGATGCTGGCCTCATAAAATGAGTTTGGAAGTTTTCCTTCCATTTCTATTTTTGGAACAGTTTCAGGAGAATAGGAATTAGTTCTTCTTTAAATGTTTGGTAGAATTTCCCCAGGAAGCCGTCTGGCCCTGGGCTTTTGTTTGTTTGGAGATTTTTGATGACTGTTTCAATCTCCTTACTGGTTATGGGTCTGTTCAGGCTTTCTATTTCTTCCTGGTTCAGTTGTGGTAGTTTATATGTCTCTAGGAATGCATCCATTTCTCCCAGATTGTCAAATTTGTTGGCGTAGAGTTGCTCATAGTATGTTCTTATAATTGTATTTCTTTGGTGTTAGTTGTGATCTCTCCTCTTTCATTCATGATTTTATTTATTTGGGTCCTTTCTCTTCTTTTTGATAAGTCTGGCCAGGGGTTTATCAATCTTATTAATTCTTTCAAAGAACCAGCTCCTAGTTTCGTTGATTTGTTCTATTGTTTTTTTGGTTTCTATTTCATTGATTTCTGCTCTGATCTTTATGATTTCTCTTCTCCTGCTGGACTGAGGGTTTCTTTCCTGTTCTTTCTCTAGCTCTTTTAGGTGTAGGGTTAGGTTGTGTACCTGAGACCTTTCTTGTTTCTTGAGAAAGGCTTGTACCGCTATATATTTTCCTCTCAGGACTGCCTTTGTTGTGTCCCACAGATTTTGAACCGTTGTGTTTTCATTATCATTTGTTTCCATGAATTTTTTCAATTCTTCTTTAATTTCCTGGTTGACCCATTCATTCTTTAGAAGGATGCTCTTTAGCCTCCATGTATTTGAGTTCCTTCCAAATTTCCTCTTGTGATTGAGTTCTAGCTTCAGAGCATTGTGGTCTGAAAATATGCAGGGAATGGTCCCAATCTTTTGATACCGGTTGAGACCTGATTTAGGACCGAGGATGTGATCTATTCTGGAGAATGTTCCATGTGCACTAGAGAAGAATGTGTATTCTGTTGCTTTGGGATGGAATGTTCTGAATATATCTGTGATGTCCATCTGGTCCAGTGTGTCATTTAAGGCCTTTATTTCCTTGTTGATCTTTTGCTTGGATGATCTGTCCATTTCAGTGAGGGGAGTGTTAAAGTCCCCTACTATTATTGTATTATTGTCAATGTGTTTCTTTGATTTTGTTATTAATTGGTTTATATAGTTGGCTGCTCCCACGTTAGGGGCATAGATATTTACAATTGTTAGATCTTCTTGTTGGACAGATCCTTTGAGTATGATATAGTGTCCTTCCTCATCTCTTATTATAGTCTTTGGCTTAAAATCTAATTGATCTGACATAAGGATTGCCACTCCTGCTTTCTTCTGATGTCCATTAGCATGGTAAATTCTTTTCCACCCCCTCACTTTAAATCTGGAGGTGTCCTCGGGTTTAAAATGAGTTTCATGTAGGCAACATATAGATGGGTTTTGCTTTTTTATCCATTCTGATACCCTGTGTCTTTTGATTGGGGCATTTAGCCCATTGACATTCAGGGTAACTATTGAGAGATATGAATTTAGTGCCATTGTATTGCCTGTAAGCTGACTCTTACTGTATATTGTCTCTGTTCCTTTATGATCTACTACTTTTAGTGTCTCTCTTTGCTTAGAGGACCCCTTTCAATATTTCCTGTAGAGTTGGTTTGGTGTTTGCAAATTCTTTCAGTTTTTGTGTGTCCTGGAAGCTTTTAATCTCTCCTTCTATTTTCAATGATAGCCTAGCTGGATATAGTTTTCTTGGCTGCATACTTTTCTCATTTAGTGCTCTGAATATATCATGCCAGCTCTTTCTGGCCTGCCAGGTTTCTGTGGATAAGTCTGCTGCCAATCTAATATTTTTACCATTGTATGTTACAGACTTCTTTTCCCAGGCTGCTTTCAGGATTTTCTCTTTTCACTAAGACTTGTAAATTTGACTATTAGGTGACGGGGTGTGGACCTATTCTTATTGATTTTGAGGGGGGTTCTCTGAACCTCCTGGATTTTGATGTTTGTTCCCTTTGCCATATTGGGGAAATTCTCTCCAATAATTCTCTCCAATATACCTTCTGCTCCCCTCTCTCTTTCTTCTTCTTCTGGAATCCCAATTATTCTAATGTTGTTTCGTCTTATGGTGTCACTTATCTCTCAAATTCTGCCCTCGTGGTCCAGTAGCTGTTTGTCCCTCTTTTGCTCAGCTTCTTTATTCTCTGTCATTTGGTCTTCTATATCGCTAATTCTTTCTTCTGCCTCATTTATCCTAGTAGTGAGAGCCTCCATTTTTGATTGCACCTCATTAATAGCTTTTTTTATTTCAACTTGGTTAGATTTTAGTTCTTTTATTTCTCCAGAAAGGGCTTTTATATCTCCCAAGAGGGTTTCTCTAATATCTTCCATGCTTTTTTCGAGCCCGGCTAGAACCTTGAGAATCGTCATTCTGAAGTCTAGATCTGACATATTACCAATGTCTGTATTGATTAGGTCCCTAGCCTTTGGTACTGCCTCTTGTTCTTTTTTTTGTGGTGAATTTTTCCGCCTTGTCATTTTGTCCAGATAAGAGTATATGAAGGAACAAGTAAAATACTAAAAGGGTGGCAACAACCCCAGGAAAATATGCTTTAGCCAAATCAGAAGAGATCCCAAATCGTGAGGGGGGAGAAAGGGGATAAAAAGAGGTTCAGAAAGAAAAGAAAAAAAATAAAAAAAGAAGAAGAAACAATTAAAAAAAAGAAAACGAATAAAGAAAAAATATAAAAAAGAAAAAAATATATATATTAGATAAACTAACTAAAAAACGTTAAAAAAGAAAAGGGTAAAAGTTAAAAAAATTTGGCAGAAGAAGAGAAAAAAAATTGAAAAAGAAAAAAAAATTAAATTAACTGCAAGGCTAAAGAATCATGGGGAAAAAGCCATGAGTTCCGTGCTTTGCTTTCTCCTCCTCTGGAATTCCACTGCTCTCCTAGGTATTGAAACTGCACTCCTTGGTGGGTGAACTTGGTCCTGGCTGGATTTCTTGTTGATCTTCTGGGGGAGGGGCCTGGTGTAGTGATTCTCAAGTGTCTTTGCCCCAGGTGGAGTTGCACCGCCCTTACCAGGGGCCGGGCTGAGTAATCCGCTCGGGTTTGCTTTCGGGAGCTTTTGTTCCCTGAGCGCTTTCCGTAGAGTTCCAGAGGACGGGAATGAAGATGGCGGCCTCCCAGTCTCTGGCCCGGAGGAGCCGAGAGCCTGGGACCCCACTCCTCAGTGCACCCTCAGAGAACAGCACCCAATTACTTCCGTCACCCTGGCCTCCGGCCGCGCTCCGAGCTCACCCAGCCTGCGACCGGTTCAAGGTAACCCCGAGCTGTGAGCTCACTCCTCGGCTCCGTCTCTGTAGCCGGCTTCCCCGTTCTAATACCTGCGAGCTCTGTGACACTCAGCCACCCCCAATCCTTCTGTGACCCTGCGGGACCTGGGGCCACGCTGACCCCACGTGGGCTTCACCCCGGTTAAGCCTCTGGAGCGATGTCCCTCAGCGGAACAGACTTTTAAAAGTCCTGATTTTCTGCTCCGTTGCTCCGCCGCTTGCCGGGAGCCGGCCCTCCCCCCGCGGTCTATCTTCCCGTCGCTTTGGATTCACTTCTCCGCCAGTCCTACCTTTCAGAAAGTGGTTGATTTTCTGTTTCTAGAATTGCTGTTGTTCTTCTCTTCGATCTCCCGTTGGATTTGTAGGTGTTTGCAATCTTTAGATAAGCTATCTAGCTGATCTCCCGCTACCTGAAGTAGTCTCAGCCTGCTACTTCTCCGCCATCTTGACTCCTCTCTTTTATCATATTCTTATAGTCTGGTTTAATGCAACCACACAGTCAAATTTTTCTGATGTGATAATGATGGAAAGTGGGGATTGAAGAGCCAGACCTGTTGCCAGGGTATAACAAAAGAGGAAGCCGCCCAGGACCATGGATTGTAGAGAGGGGGGAATAATAAGATAGCATTTCCATCACTGTGCTGTTGCAAGAAGGACCAGTGTGCCAGAGACATCCATCTGTAAACTACTCCTTTTTTCTTTAGATCCCGGAGGCTAGAAAGAAGGGCAGGTTGGAGGCAGCGGGGGCAGGGGGAGGGAGGGGTAGAGTCAACAGGATTTAATGACTGATCTGATATGGGGCAGGTGTCAGGGAGGGAAAAGGAAGAACCTAGGATGACTTTCAGATTATTGGCCCAGGTAATTTGGTGGATATTGCCATCAATGAATAAGAGAAGTGACAAATTTGTTAGGAAAAAAGACCCATCAGCTTGAATATACCAAGTTCAAGGTGTCTGCAAACACCCAATGGGAATATGAGGATATCGGCCTGAAGTTAAGTTATATGTTTGGGGGGAAACTTATATTGGGGAATAATTGAGTGTAGATTACAATTAAAGGCCATGAATGATGGCTCCTGGGGAGAGTGTATATGAGCAGAGACCAACTCTTGAGACCTGTAAAGCTGAGCCTGAAGTTTTTTCCACCACTAAAGTGTTATAATAAGCACAACTGTGGTGAACATCTTTGTCACCAGTGTAATGGGTACAATTATGATCATTTTCTTAGGGTAAATTCCTGAAAAGTGAAATGGCTAGATCAAAGATCATGGGATGAAAATTAATCAGGATTTTAAAAACTTTTTGTTGTTATTAACTATCTTCTAGAAAAGTTATGTTTTAATTTATTGCCCTTCTAGCAGTACCTAAGAGTACCCATTCTTGACACCCTTAACAAACCTGGGAGTCATAGCTTTGAAAACGGTTTTTGCCAATTTATTTTTATTTATTTATTTTTTGCTGATTTGATATTTCAATTTTCTTTTTCTTTTTCTTTTAAAAAATTTTCACTTGCACTAATGCCTTTTTTGTATTATTTCTTTTTATTATTTATTTTATTTTTTCAGTGTTCCAAGACTCATTGCTTATGCACCACACCCAGCACTCCATGCAATACATGCCCTCTTCACTAGCACTCTTTTTTTTTTAATCTTTTAAGATTTTATTTATTTATTTGACAGACAGAGATCACAAGTAGGCAGAGAGGCAGGCAGAGAGAGAGGAAGGGAAGCAATCTCCCCGCTGAGCAGAGAGCCCGACGCGGGACTCGATCCCAGGACCCTGAGATCATGACCTGAGCTGAAGGCAGTGGCTTAACCCACTGAGCCACCCAGGCGCCCCTTCACTAGCACTCTTAATTTTCCCAAGTAATCAGCCATATCTATGCAATTATATTATTTTACCTTATTTATTTGTTTGTATACCCCTTTTTTTTTTAAAGATTTTATTTATTTATTTGACAGAGATCACAAGTAGGCAGAGAGGCAGGCAGAGAGAGAGGAGGAGGCAGGTTCCCTGCTGAGTAGAGAGCCGGATGTGGGGCTTGATCCCAGGACACTGGGACCATAACCTGACGCAAGGCAGAGGCTTTAACCCACTGAGCCACCCAGGCACCCCTGTATACCCCTTTTTTTATTCACTCTTCTGTGTTGACTAGCACTTCCACATGCTCTACTGACTGAGCCAGCCAGGGCGACTAGCACTTCCAAAATAAACAGTGGTACTAATGGACACCCTCGTCTTATTCTTTATTTTAATGGGAGCTCTTGCAGAGTGTCACCTTTAAACATGCTGCTTTTTTTGGTTTGAGATACAAAATTTTTATGGTGCTTAGGGAAATGTTTTGTACTTTACCAGGTCTTTTTATTAGAAAGCAATATGGTATTAAAAATTGTTTTGCATTTAATTTTTTAATTTTAAATTCATACACAGCAGAAAGGACATTTTTGGTATACAGTTCTCTAAATGTTAACACATATATAGATTCACCACAATCAGAAGGCAGAAGTTTCATCACTTCAGTAAAATTCCTTGTACTGCCCACTTTGTAGTCACACTCTACCCCCAGCCAGAATGCCTGGCATTGTTGGGCTCTTCATTGTTACAATGGTTTCCTCTTTTTGAGATTGTTATACAAATGGAATGATATAGTGTATAACTTTTTGACAGTGCTTGCTTCACAGAGCATACTACTTAGAAATCCACCCCAGTTATTGGTTATAAGGATCAGTCCTTCCCTTTTATGCTGGATAGTATTCCATCGTATGGATATACCAGTTTTTTTACCCATTGCCCCATTGGTGGATATTTGGGTTGTCTCCAGTTTTAGGCTGTCATGAATACAGATGCTGTAAACATTCATACATGAGTTTTCATGTTGACATTAAGTTTTCATTCCTGTGGGGTAAATGCCCAGGAGTAGATTGCTGGACTCTATTTAAGGTTTATATATAACTTTATTTCAAAAATGTCTTGTAATAGTAAAGCATCCCTAATTCCTCCCTTCCATCTGTTGTGTCATTTATTTGGTATTTATTTCATCTGTATATAAACTGTAATCATCAAATATATTGTTGCTATTATTATTTTGAACAAACTGTTACTGTTAGATCAGCTAAGAATAAGAAAAATTAAAGTATCTCTAATGCTGTTCCTTTCCTTACCTAAGTCTGAGTTTCTGACAAATCCTTTCCTTCTTTCAAGAACTTCTTTTAACATTTCTTGCAAGGTAGGTCCCCTGGCAACAAATTCCCTCAGTTTGTTTGTCTGAGAAAGTATTTCTTACTCCTTCACTTTAGAAGGATAATTTCCCAGGATAGAGAATTTTAAGGTTGGTGGGTTTTTTCTCCCAATACTTTAATTTCATTCCACTCTCTTCTTTTTTTTTTTTTTTTAAGATTTTACTTATTTATTTGACAGAGAGAGAGAGAGTGGGAGAGGGAACACGAGCAGGGGGAGTGGGAGAGGGAGAAGCAGGCTTCCCACTGAGCAGGGAGCCCAACATGGGGCTGGATCCCAGGACCCTGGGATCATGACCTGAGCTGAAGGCAGACCACCCAGGTGCCCCTACTCTCTTCTTGTTTGTGTGGTTTCTGAGGAGAAGGGGGATGTAATGGCTTATCTTTGCTCCTCTAAAGTTATGGTGCTTTTCCCCCTCCCTCTGGCTTTTTTCAAGTTTTCCTCTTTAACTTTGATTTCCTACAGTTTTTTTTTTTTTTAAAGATTTTATTTATTTATTTGACAGAGAGATCACAAGTAGGCAGAGAGGCAGGCAGAGAGAGAGGAGGAAGCAGGCTCCCTGCTGAGTAGAGAGCCCGATGCGGGGCTCGATCCCAGGATTCTGAGATCATGACCTGAGCCGAAGGCAGCGGCTTAACCCACTGAGCCACCCAGGCACCCCTACAGTTTGAATATAGTATGTTTAGATATGGTTTTTGGCATTTATCCTGGATCTGTGGTTTGGTATCTGACATTAATTTGCAGGAAATTCTCAGTCATTGCTTCAGATATTTTCTTTGTTCTTTCTCTTTATTCTCCTTCTGGTATTTCCATTACTTGAGTGTTGCACATTTTGTAGTTATCCCATAGTTCTTAGTCATTCTGTTCCATTTTTTCCCCATCTTATTTTTGCTTTAACTTTGGAAGTTTCTGATAATATATCCTCAAGCTCAAAGATTCTTTCCTCAGCTGTGTCCAGTCTACTAATGGAGCCTTCATATGTCTTCTCATTTCTGTTACAATGTGTTTGTTCCCTTGCAAAGATTTTGTTATTGCTGTCCTTTGCTTTTTAAAAATATTTATTTGAGATAGAGAGCATGCACATGTGAGTGCAGGGATGAGCAGAGAGAGAGAAGGAGAGAGAATCCTCAAATAGACTCCCTGTTGAGAGCAAAGCCCAACACAGGGCTCAAGCCCATGACCTCCAGGTCATGGCCTGAGCAGAAATCAAGAGTCTGAGGCTCAGGTGCCACATTATTGCTCTTCTTTAGATTTTTCTTGGATCATCCATATGGACATCTGGAAAACTAAGACATTTCTTCTTTTCCAATCTGTATGCCTCCGATTTCTTTCTCATGCCTCATTGCACTGTCTAGGACTTTAAGTATGATGTTGATTAGGAGTTATGAGATTGAAAATCTTTGCCCTGTTCCTGATCTTAGGGAAAAAGTATTCCATTTTATACCATTAACTGTTAGGGATTTGTTTTATTTGGGTTTGGTTTTGGTATGATTGATGTGTAAAGAGCTGTGCGTATTTCCAGTATACAAAGGTATAAAGGTAGTATAGGCTTTTTATAGATGCACTTTATCAAGCTGAGTAATCTCCTTTCTATCCTTAGTCAGTTTAGAGGTTTTTATCAGGAATGGATACTGAATTGTGTCAAATGCTTTTTCCGCATCATTTGATATTGTCATGTGATTTTCTTTTTTTAGGCTGTTAATATAGTTTATTCCATTGTTTGATTTTTTCAAATATGAAGCCAGCCTTGCATTCCCATGAAAAACCCAAATTGGACATGATGTATTATTTTTATATATTGCCCAGATACTACATACATTTCTTTTTTTCTTTTCAAAAAGTTTTAAATTTTGATTACTCACCTCAAAAACGTCAGGCTGATGAAGCATGGGAAATCAACAAGGCTTTATTTAGTCTCAGTAGCAGTGAAAGAAAAGTGTTTCTGAATCAATTTGCAACATCATGATGCAAGAGTTAATGCCGATTTGAAATGCCCAAGGGGAAGAAGGCAGCAGCATGGAAGGATTTTGACTGACTATGGAAACCCACATGCTAGAAGATCCCTATGAAGAAAAGGAGGAGAAGGAAATTAATATTTTAGAGTACTTTTTTTAAATGAGGGGTCATTGTTTTTTAAAAATTATCTTAAGAGGGGCGCCTGGGTGGCTCAGTGGTTAAAGCCTCTGCCTTTGGTTCAGGTCATGATCTCAGGGTCCTGGGATCGAGTCTCGCATCGGGCTCTCTGCTCAGCGGGGGAGCCTGCCTCCTCCTCCTGTCTCTCTCTGCCTGCCTCTCTGCCTACTTGTGATCTGTCTGTCAAATAAAAAAAAAAAATCTTAAAAAAAAATTATCTTAAGATAATTTCAAGCTTACAGAAAAATTGCCAGAGCTGTACAAAGAACTCCCCCACCCCCCGCTCATCAGTATTTCATAGGATTTGTGGAGCATCTTTACTGCTTCTATAACAGCATCTGTAACCACCGCTAACAGTTGATTCCCTAACTGCACTTGCATTACGTGCCAGGCATTGTGTTTGCCACTTAGCTCACTTAATGTTCACGATCACCTGCCAGGCTGTCCGTTATCACCCCTGTGTCATAGGTGACACTGTTGAGGCTTAGAAAAGTTCCAGGAAAACACCCCTAGGGTTTTTTTTGTGTGTGTGTGTGGTGTATATATATATTTATTTTATTTTATTTTTTATAAACATATATTTTTATCCCCAGGGCACCCCTAGGGTTTTATCAGCTAAGGAAAGTTTTCAGATCCAGACCCAACTCCAAAGCCTGTGCCTGTTCCAATATCCATACCATAGGCACCATTCTAACTTCGGGGACTTAAAAGTCCACTTGGTGGGTCTGACCCTTCCCTCATCCCATGTTTTCTATTTCAGGACCCCTCTTCTTGCTGAATGCTGAGGAGATCTCAGAGGAAATAGGGAACATGTGGAGAACTATATATAAATTGACCAAGACCCTAGCTGATGTACCTGCACCCAGACGGTTAGCCGAGAATGTGAAAGTCAAGATTGATAAATTCAAACAGCACATCCCTATCCTCAGCATCTCCTGCAATCCAGGAATGAAGGAGCGGCACTGGCAACAGGTCCCTGTCACCCCCTACCCAGCCCAATCCATACCCAACCTATACCTAGTCCTGGTAGCCCTTTGGAAGACAGGAACCAATACTGGGTCAAGCTTCTCCTTTCTGAAGGGGAGATTCTACTTGAGGCTAAAGGGGAAGTAATGGAAAGAGGAAGGGAACAGGCAGAAATGCCTGCCTCTTCACGTGAACAGGTTGACCCTTTTCTTTGGGGACCCTGTTGCTGATGGTTAAGTATGGTCCAGCCAGTGACCACAAAGTCTTTCCTTATCTGCCTTCCTCAGCAAATGCCTGCTCAGGGTCCTAAAGGACAATAAGGGCACTGAATTCCAGTGGGAGGGACCTTGATTTGTCCTTTGACCTAGGACAGACAAAAGAGAGAGCCACACCTTTTCTGGGGGCCTCCTGACAGTGCCAGATGGTTTCTGCTTGGGCTGACTCTACTGTAGAGCCTCACTGTCCAACAGGCTATGTTCAGAAATAACATTTCACTCTTCTTTCAGCCCTTTAAATCTATAAATGAGAATAATAAATATTCTCCCTAAAAATAGTTGGGACTTTTATAAGCAACCAAGTGTGAGGGTGATAAGTGCGGTGTGAAGACTAAGCAGAAAAAAGAAAACTCGCTGTGTTTCTAAAATAATCACCACGTTCAAGGGCTAGCAATGGCCTTGAAATGTCCTCTACTGAGAAGTTGCTCTGTGTGGAGGTGGAGATGAGACTGGCTCTCCGTAGGCAGTTTTCTCTATGGTTTGGCCTGGAATTCCTCTCTGGGAGCCACGCACATGTCTGAGGTCGAGTATCTGGAAGGACCCCATCTGACAGCACACCCATTACCTTTCAGAGAATGAAGTCTGAGCTAGGAGCATTTTGATCTCTTTGGGAATACAGAGATCTTGATACATGAGAGATTCTGAAGTTTTCTGTTAAAGGGAACTGCTTTTAATTTCCCAGGAAGTCTTGAAATGCAACACCTAAGCAAAGGGTGTAAAGGAGGACAAGGGAGGATTCATCTGAGCAGACTTCTGGTCTTGCCTTGCCCCAGCAGAAGTGCTCCCACTTAAAGGTGCTCCTAATGTGCCTCTCCCCATGGACCTAGCCCAACTAGAACTTTGACCCATTTGGAGGGCTGGGGAGATTGGATAGACAAGTTGCCTTTGGTAATGCTGGGTTCTTTCCATGAGATGACACTACAGAAAGTGCCCTCGTCAGTGGTGCATTTAAACAACCATCCCAGGAAACTCCTCGGCTTGGTGCTTTCCCTGTAATGATGCTCTTCTCACATGTGGGCACTTTAAAAATCCCAACCATTCCTAGACATTCCTAATTCTCATTTACAGATCACTTAGATGGACAGATTGGAAAAACTAGAGAATTAAAAAGCATAAGAGTAATAAAAAAAAAAAAGTAATAGCTCAAACATCTTGAACACCAGCAATGAACTAGGTTCTGTGTTATATACTTTGTGTGGATTCCCTCATTTTATCCTCCCAAAAGCCCTTTGAAGCAGGGACTATCATTGTCTCATTTCACAGATTTTAAAACTGAGGCTTAGAGAGAGTAAATTGTCACAAGGCTAGTAAGTGGTGAGAGAGGGAATTACAATCTAGGTCTGTTTGACTGGGGGAAATGGGGCAAGAGATATCAGGTTAAAGGGATTAGTAAACTGTAGCTAAGAGCAGAGTATTAGACCCAGGGTGGGGGCCCCTGAGTAATGAGCCCCTAAAGTGGAAACCCAAGGGCCTGAACAATTAAAAGTGAGCTCAGAAAGGAGAGAGATCACCAAATACACACAAAGCCCTTCCTGCCTGCACTGTAGGTCAAACCACACGCCACCCCATTGATAGCCACCAGCCTGGGGAAGCCATTCTCTGCCCCGATGCCTAACTTAGGAGATCTATATGCACCGATTCTGGCTGTGGCAGGGGACTCTGAAGGTTAAACCACCTCTAGTTCTTAAGGCTACAGGATGGATCTTCCGGGGACATGGGGTGTGGGGGTGGTTGTGCTGTGGTTTCTGATCATTTCCCAGAACTTAAGAAGGAAGGGCTAGTCCCTTGGGTTAGGGCACAAATATCAGCAAAGCGGTTGTTACTGTGGTTTAAAACAAGAGGAACAGGGTGACATTTGACCTTAAGAGGAAACCACACTGATGTGTACCAAAGCTGGCTCTCTAGGACAGTGTTGCCCAATGGAAATGATATGAGTCATATGTCTAATTTTAGAGTTTCTTGTAGCCACATTAAAAAAAAATGGCACAAACAGGTGAAATAAATGTTATGAATATATTTTATTTAATCAAACATATTCAAAATATTATTATTCAATAGGTAATCAGTGTAAAAATGTTAATGTGTTCTCCCACATATGTCATACTAAATCCTTGAAATGTGGTATGCTTTTACACTTAGAGCACATCTCAGTTTGGGCTAATCACATTTCAAGTTCTCAATAGCCACAAGAAGCTGATGGCTCCATATTGGACAGAGCAGCTGTAGGCTTTTAGAATTAGAAAAACAGATGCTTTGTTAGTCTCTGTAATTAACAAGGAATTTTTTAAAAACTACTAATCTCTGAGTCTTTCCTATGGGCCAAGTATTATGCCAAGTGCTTCACATAGTTATGTCATTTAATCCTAGAGAGAGCACTTTCAAGTATTAGAGAATAAATCAAAGTTCAGGGTCACCAGGAACAGTTGTGCAGGTTGTGCACTCCGCAACTCGGGGAAATGCGGTTTTTGTGAACTACACTGTGAATTGTACTTTTTAGAGTTATGCAGTGTGTAACTTTCACAACTGTACATAGACGACCTGAGAGACTCACTAGATGTGATGGAGAAGAGCTTTTTAGGCAGAACTGGGTCCAAGTCGCAATTTTGTCATTTATTAGCTGGACAAGATACTTACTTTGTCTCCGTTTCCTTATATGTAAACAGGAATAATAATACATTTGTATCTTCCTCATCATATTGGAGGAATGAAATAAGTGCATAAAGGTCTTAAAACACTGCCTACTTCCTAGTAAGCCCTCAATAAATGTTAATTACTTCTATGATTTCTATTATCTTGGTGGTCCTCCAGGTGTCCTCAGGACCTGATTGATAAGCCATTTGAATTAGCTGGTTCACACATGCTTTCACTCCATAAACACTTTCTGATTCTTATTAAATGCCAGGCCTCAGGGACACATGGCTAAATAAGACAGAACAGGCCCCAGCTCTCATATTCCTTCCCCCCTCTGACATCCTGTAATCCTCCTGGGACTGGACAGAGACAGGTGGGCAGCAGGTGAGGTTTCTCCTAGAGCCTCATTATCCTTCAGGTCCTCCTACTCCTCTTGAGCACATGGAACCCTCATCCTCCCAGATCTCTCAGTCCTTGAGAAAAGTGTTCAAAGCCGTTAAGAGACTTCATGTGAGACCCCCTTCCGGGATATTTTCAGTTAAAATACATGCATGGGGCAGTATTTACACCATAGGAATGGGCACAATGAGTGCTCACCATTCCAGCAAGTTAGCACGTTGAGGTAGAAAGGAAGATATTTGGGCAGAGGGGGTTTCTTCTTCCTTCCCAGCATCCTCAGATTGTAGAATTGGTGGGGGGGGAGGGTCTGCCTGTCCCATGTGCTCATAACTTCCTCCTTTTACTCAGCAAACACTTACTGCAGCTTTTGTCATAGACCAGGCTTTGCACTAGGCTCTGGGAGCGCAAAAACAAACCAGGATCCAGTTTCACCCCCTGGGTACTCACAAGTTGGCACTAGGCAAGTGTTGATAGGCAGTGATCCCCAGTAAGCCAGATAGAATTCAGTGTGAGCCCTAGGCTGCCTCCCACTTTTTTTAGACCTACACCATCCAGTTCATTAGCTACTAGCTCTGTACAGCTATTTAAATTTAAGGTAGGTAAAACTAAATAAAAGTTAAAAATCAGTTCCTCAGTCACACTGGCCACATTTCCAGGGCTCAATGGCCAAATGTGACTGGCAGCTACTATAAGGCACTGTGGGGAGTAGAACACATCTCTCATCATGGAAAATCTACTGGCCAGTGCTGCTACCTTGGACAACACACATTTGTTTTCCTCTCTGTTCTGCAGATCAGTGAGATTGTCGGCTATGAAATAAAGCCCACAGAAACAACTTGCCTCTCGAATATGCTGGAATACGGGTTCGGCAAATTCGTTGACAAGTAAGACTCCTCCTCGCCCCTTCAGGAAGCTTTTCAGTCCAAGTATCTGAATCCCCACAAGATATGACTGGCCTCCTACTGGGCTGTTTTTCTCCTTCTGGTTCAGGGTGACTTAAGTTGCTGGTGAAACTCACTTTCAGTTGCCAAGTGGATGACAGATTGTGACTAGAAAATTGAGTCAGATTTTATTTCAAAGGGGGAAAAAAAAAAGTTCTTGGAAACGGAGTTCCAAGCCCAGGTCTGAGTGACTTCAGGTAAAATCATTCCACCTTCCTGGGCTTCAGTTTCCTCTTTTAAACAAACAGGAGTGGTTCTCTGAGCCCTTAGGAGTCTGAAAAACACAGTCAAATAATAGAATTCTTCACTTGCTTTCTCCTTTTCTCCGAATGCCCCTGGAGTCTGTATGCAGGAATTGGTACTATTTGAATTGCTATTTTCAGGACCAGATATTCTGAGGACTCTGATGGTTTGTCTGCACCTCTTTCGGGGCAGAAGATGGGAGGTGCTGTATGACATGGACTAGAATCCCTGTTAGACAGTGGGGTTCGGGTCTAACTCGACACACACGCTTCTCCGGGCATGTCCCCAGACCAGCTGCATCAGCATCCCATGGGAACGTGTTAGAAATGCACGTTCTCAGGCCCCATCCCAGTCTACTGAATGAGAAATTCTGAGTGTGGACCCTGCAATCTGTGTTTTAACCAGTGTTTCAGGTCAGCACCTTCCAGTGTGGGAGCCACCAGCCACATATCCTACTAAGCCCTTGAAATGAAACTATTCTGAATTAGAGGTGCTGGCAGTATAAATAGGAGCTGGATTTCAAAGGCTTATTAAGGAAGAAAGCAAAATAATAAGTTTTAATATTGATTGCATGTTGAAATGGTAATATTTTGGATATACTGAGTTAATTTATTAAAATTAATTTCCCGGGGCGCCTGGGTGGCTCAGTGGGTTGAGCCGCTGCCTTCGGCTCGGGTCATGATTCCGGGTCCTGGGATCGAGCCCCGCATCGGGCTCTCTGCTCAGCGGGGAGCCTGCTTCCTCCTCTCTCTCTGCCTGCTTCTCTGCCTACTTGTGATCTCTGTCAAATAAAAAAAAAAAAAATCTTTAAAATTAATTTCCCATGTTTCTCTACTTTTTTTTTTAAGATTTTATTTATTTATTTGACAGAGATCACAAGTAGGCAGAGAGGCAGGGAGAGAGAGAGGGGAGAGCAGGCTCCCTGCTGAGCAGAGAACCTGATGCGGGGCTCAATCCCAGGACCCTGGGATCATGACCTGAGCCGAAGGCAGAGACTTTAACCCACTGAGCCACCTGGGTGCCCCTCTCTTTACTTTTTAAAAATTTGGCTCCTGGAAACTTTAAAGTGGGGTACTCACCTTTTATCTCAAATGGGCAGCACTGCTCTAGGTGATTCTGATGTATGCCATCTCCCCTTCTCCATTCCCATGGGAATGCTGGGTCTAATCTAATGTGCTCCCAAGCCCCTAAATCTCTCTGCCACCTGAATGCTCTGATGCTCTCCACCCCCCACCCCCCCCATACAACCGTCACAGGCTGTCTTTGAGGAGCAACCTGGAGACAGGTGCCTTTCTACCAGGTGTGAGTTATTTCATTAAAAGGCCACTTTTTCCCCTTTGAAGATGTTTCTAAGTGATACCAGCTATTGAATATTTATGCTGGACCAAAAATTTAATAAACATTAACCAACTTCTCCGTCACTCTAACCTAAGGTTGTAGCTACTATTATTATCCCTGTTTTACAGATGAGGAAATAAGTTGATCCGAGTTGTTAGGTAACTAGCCAGAGGTCACAGCAGTAACTGAAAGAACCAAGACCTAACCCCAGACTGGCTGACTCCAGAGCCATATTGTACCACCTAAAGAACAAACCCATCTAAGGAGACCAAAAAACCAAGTGAACACACAGTAACTGTGCCACTCTCCATGCCAGTGGGCTCAACTATGACAAACCCAAATGTGGTAACACCTTGGCCAAGTTGTTTACCTCTCTGTATCTCAGTCTCCTTATCTGGTAAAGTGGGAAGAAGACTAGTATCTGGGTGATTAGAGTTATGGTGGGGATTAGGAGACAAGGCATGTAACCTGAACTGAGTTAACATCAAAGTTCTCAGCCATTACCTGTGAGTGAGCTGGGATGTCCCCCTATACCCCCATCCCACAGTTAATGCAGCGTTACCACATGTGGCACAGAGTTCACCAGCTTCTTTAGCCCTTTTGTGTAAGGTAAACTCTTGATGGGCTTCGAGAACCCCCAAACCCACTAATCCTTCCCCTGTGCAATTATTTGCAAAATTATAAGTCCTAAAGCATGTTGCAAACATTTTACTTAATTATACCAACAATCCCGGGTGTATGCCGATGGGGGGACCTAAGGACTGTCAAGTGACTTGGGCAAAGCCACGCAGCCAGCCTCCTTGTCTCACACCCACCTGGGTTGGCACCTGCTTCTATTAATTATTTCCTACATGCACACTCATTATGGTCATCTCCCAAGAAGGCCACATTTAGGATGCTGACCCTGCTGCTGAGGTCTTGTTTAGTCATGCTTTGGAATGTGCCTCCTCCCCTGCCCTGAATGAGGCTGCGTGAGGGATCTCAGCTCTGTTTAGTTGGTTCTATTTGGTTGACCACATGTGAATAATTCTCTTGCTCCTTCTGACAAGGAGAGGGGAAAAGGCACATTGCGGGGGAAGAAGAAACACTGGATTAGAAGCCAGAGGAACTGGTGTCTAGACCTGGTTCTGGCACTCCCCAGCTGCATGTGTGGCTCTGGGCACATCACTTGCTTCATCTGGGCTTCAGTTTCCTGGAAAGACCAGAATGTTTCTTCTGCATTCGGGCTTGCAATGAAAGACAAGTGCTGAGGCAGACTAACCCCTCCTCCTCCTTCCAAGGACTTGGCTTCTGGGTTCTTCCCAATTCCCAGGTCACACCTGAGTTTAGGACCCATCTCCCCGTGTGGAAGCATGAAGAAAGAAACTTGTCTTCCCTCTTTCTGTGGAACAGAAAGGCTATAGATGTGGACCCAGCATATCAGGAAAATAGCAGTTGTTTTTAAAAAGGTGGGGACAGGGGTAAGTGGGTGGCTCTTTTGGTAGAACATGCGACTTGATCTTGGGGTTGTGAGTTCAAGCCCCACATTGGGTGTAGAGATTATGTAAGAAAAAAAAAAAAAGTAGGGACAAAAAGTAGAGCAAAGCCATCGTGTAGGTTAGCAGAAGTTCTAAGATTCAAAAAGGAAGTCAGAATAATAATTCTGGAGTAAGGAGTAAATGCAAATGGGGGAAAAGGAGGTCTTGTTTTAATGGCTTTAAAGGAGTAGTTTTCAACTGGGGACACCTCCCCCCCCCACCCCCAACTAGGAGACATTTGACAATATTTGGAGACATTTTTGGTTGCCACAACTGACAAGAGGTGGGAACAGGGGCAGTCTGCTACTGGTGTCTTCCTTTGAGTAGAGCCCAGGGATGCTGCTAAACGTCCTACAGCCCCCTGTAGGGACAGCAGGGGGACTGTGGGACAGCCCCCTCTCCCACCCTATATTGGTTTGCTAGGGCTGCTATAACAAATGCCATAGGCTGTGTGGCTTAAACAACAGAAACTTATTTTCTCCTAGTTCTGAAGACTGAAAGTTCAAGGCGTTGGCAGAATTGTTTTCTTCTGAGGACTCTCTTTTTGGTTTGCAAAAGGCCGCCTTTTCCCTGTATCCTTGCATGGTCTTCCCTCTGCCTGTGTCTATCTTAATCTCCCCTTTTTTTTTTTTTAATATTTTTATTTATTTATTTGACAGACAGAGATCACAGGTAGGCAGAGAGGCAGGCAGAGAGAGAGGAGGAAGCAGGCTCCCCACTGAGCAGAGAGCCCCACGCAGGGCTTGATCCCAGGACCCTGGGATCATGACCTGAGCCGAAGGCAGAGGCTTTAGCCCACCGAGCCACCCAGGTGCCCCTTAATTTCCCCTTCTTGTAAGGACACAAGTCATATTGGATCAGGAGCCACCCTAATGACCTCATTTTAACTGAACTACCTCTTTTTTAAAATTTTAATTTCAATGTGATGAGTACTGGGTGTTATACGCAACTGATAAATCTTTGAATGCTCCTTCTGAAATGAACGATGTACTATATGTTGGCTAATTGAACTTAAATAAATTTTAAAAATAAAAAAATTTTAATTTCATTATAGTTAACATAGTGTTATATTAGCTTCAAGTGTACAATATAGTGATCAACAACTCTATTCGTTACTCAGTAACTGAACTACCTCATTAAAGACACTATCTCAAATAGGGAACCTTGCATTCTAGGATACTGGGGTTTAGGACTTAAACACATGATTTCGGCGGGGGACAATTCAGCCCATAATATAGCCCACAGGCTGCTAGTGCTGAGGGTAAGAAACCCTGCAAAACATCAGAGCTAGCTGGCGCATCTTAGAGTTGGATAGTAAACATTTTCGTAAAATTAAGGGCCTTTTAAATTTGTCTTCAGGGTGAACCGCAATTTCTCCTTTGCCGTGTTTTCACTGCCCTCCTCCTGTTGACATTGCTATTGCTGTGTTCTCTTTAGACTGGAGCCCATTGGTGCAGCCGCCAGTAAGGAATACTCTCTGGAGAAAAACTTAGAGAAAATGAAGTCAGACTGGGTTAACATGACATTCAGCTTCGTGAAGTACAGAGACACTGTGAGTGTCATTCCCACCGCCCAGCCCCCTGACCACAGCCCATTTATTATAGCTTACCGAGAGTAGTCATTCAGAATTGCAACAGAGCTCAAGAAGGAAGGATCCCTAACATCTTTTTTTTTTAATTTATTTTTATTGAGCTATAATTGACATGCAACATTGTATAAGTTGAAGGTGTACAAGTGTTGATTTGATACATTTATGTATTGCAATATGATCACCACCCTTGTGTTGGCGAACAGCTCTGTGATGTCCCATAATTATCATTTCTTTTTTGTGGTGGGAACAATTAAGATCAGTCTCTTAGCAACTTTGGAGTTTTTAATGCGGTCTTGTTGTCTGTAATCACTATCCTGTGCATTAGATTGTTTCCTCCCATCTGCCTTCATGTGCCAGTCATTCATCCTTCCAGGCCCCACAGGAAGGGTGCATTTTGTAAATGAGAAAGGGCTTTTGATTCAGAGCAACAAGCTTTCTCAGTGCAAAGGAACTGAACGAGACTGCTGAATTAGCACCTCCCAGGGAGGGCTTACCCACCACTGTCCTTCAGGAGCATCCTGGTCAATAATGCTTAAAGCATCTCAAAACAATATATTTCTTTTCAGGCTGCCCTGTTTTTTCTAACGGGCAGTGCAGGTTAAGAATCTCCCTGTCCTCCAGGCTGCATGTTATCTTTTTGTGACTTCTCCATTGTTTTACTTTGAATGGTCACGTCCCCTCGGTTTTGTGTGGATAAGAACCATAACTGAGCCAATGCAAGGGAAAAGAACTGGGGCCTCTCTCAGCAAGACCAGGCACCTGAGGGTGTCAGCAGCAACTTGGTGCTATACCCCCTGATGGGATTAGATACTGCTGGAGGCTGTTGGGCTGGGTTGAGGGGTTGAGCTTGGGAACCTGGGAACAGCTCAGTTGCAGTAGGCCCATCTTAAGAGTTGTTTTTTTTTTTTTTTTAAGATTTTATTTATTTATTTGACAGAGAGAGAGAGAGAGATCACAAGTAGGCAGAGAGGCAGGCAGAGAGAGAGGGGGAAGCAGGCTCCCCGCTGAGCAGAGAGCCCGATGCGGGGCTTGATCCCAGGACCCTGAGATCATGACCTGAGCCGAAGGCAGAGGCTTAACCCACTGAGCCACCCAGGTGCCCCCATCTTAAGAGTTTTTGAGTGATGCAGCTAATAGGCAAGGCTTGACAGGCAAAGGGACTCACAGTATCATTTTATTAAAAGCTAGACACACTTTCCAGTGCAGAGCTACTGGTAGAAGGTAGATGAGAGAATATATCCTAGCCCCAATTTAACCATCCAGATGTAGGCTTCAAGGAAGTGAAAACAGAGCCAGAAAGGCCAGACCTGCCAGAAGAGGGGCAGACTCCTCTCAGCTTGGCTAACCAAGGTGGCCCAGGAAAAAGAGTGCCATTTGTAGGAGCTGCCCCTCACGGCACAGTAACCTGTACTACTAGTTAAAAACTTAGAGTATAGGGGTGACTGGGTGGCTCAGTGGGTTACAGCCTCTGCCTTCGGCTCAGGTCATGGTCTCAAGGTCCTGGGATCGAGCCCCGCATCGGGCTCTCTGCTCAGCAGGAAGTCTGCTTCCCCCCTCCCACCCTCTTTCTGCCTGCCTCTCTGCCTACTTGTGATCTCTGTCAAATAAATAAATAAAATCTTAAAAAAAAAAAAAAAAACTGAGAGTATAGGCAGAGGTTCCCAAACTTTTTTCTGTTTGTGGCGCCTTTTGTGTCTTAGTATTTTTTTTCATAGTTCCCCTCCCTGGGCCAAAAGAAATTCCTAACAGCTTTGTTTATGAAGTAATTAGGTTCAAACAACTCTAGTAAGCAGTTGTATCCTATCCACAACTGCTTTTAAAAAATCCATGTAAATTGAAAGAAAAAAATGTGTATTTCATTTTTGAATGAAATTTCTAAGTTGGCTGCAGTGCCCAGCAGCCTCTCAGCACACAGTTTGGGAACCACAGGTCAAGGGCCAACCATTGAGATCAGCAGCTGAACCCACCTGAGGATCAGCTTGCCAGCAAAGCAAGTGGCCAGGGAAGTAGAACATAGAGAAGATAGAACAACGTGCTCTCCCCCTCCCCCCACCCTGCCAATCCCCAACAGATAATAGTTGCAGGTATGGGCGGGGATCATATTTGACTTCTGCAAAAGAGGTTGAGAATAAATGTCTTTAAGAACACTTTCCAGGAAGGGTGTCTGGGTGGCTTAGTCAATTATTAATTATCTGCCTCAGGTCTGTGATCCTGGGGTCCTGGGATCCAGCCCCATATAGGGCTCTCTTCTCATTGGGAATCCTATTTCTCCCTCTCCTTCTACCCCTACCCCTACTTGTGTGCTCTCTCTCTCTCTCTCTCTCTCATAAATAAAATCTTAAACACACACACACACACACACTTTGAAGGAAGAAAATAAAAATTCCGTCCTCTGTGAGATAGATTTCTGCCCCACTTGGGTGGACAGCAGAGCTGTGGGGCCTTTGGAGATCAGCATGAAAATTGGGGGGTGTTGTGGTTTTGACATCTGTGCAAATCTTTTTTGCAGGATACAAGCATCTTGTGTGCAGTTGATGACATTCAGTTATTACTTGATGATCACGTGATAAAGACCCAGACCATGTGTGGCTCCCCATTCATCAAACCAATAGAAGCAGAATGCCGGGTAAGAGGAAATGAGGTGGAGGTTCTGTGATTTCTCATTATTAGCTCTGGGTTTGTTGGAGGAGGGAGAAGATTTTTAAGTTCAGTTAACAAAGAAGCTCAGTTTTTCCTGATTGGAAAAAATAAATAACACAAGACTGAAAGCCGTAACCATCCAAGTAAGCATATGGCACACTGTGTCTTTGCAACAGTCTGCCAAAAAAGAAGATGAGATGATTTTAATGCACTGAATAAAAATACATTTGGAAAGTATTTTATGGGCTAGAGTAATCTAGAATGTAAACTACACAAGGGTACAGGTTTGGCCTCCTCTGCTCATTGTTTATAGAAATGGCATAAGCTAAGGGCACAGACTCTGGAGCCAGACTGCCTGGGTTCAAATTCTGGCTTCACCCCTTGTTGTGTGGCCTTGGACAAGTTCCTTGAACTGTTGTATGTCCATTTCTGCATCTGTAAAGTGAGTTTTGTAATAATATCTTCCTCATAAATCTGTTGGATTAATTGGTTTCACTTACATAAAGCACTCGGACCATCACTGGTCACAGAAGATGTATTATGGCTGTTATTATTGTTATTATTCCACTAGAAAAAGAACTACGTGAGGGCAAGGATGCTTGTCAGTTACTTTCTTTGCTGAATCCACAATGCCTAGAACAATGACCAGAACATAGGGGGCAAATACTCAACAAGTATTTGCTAAACAAGTGAAAGAGCAAATGAATGAACAAATCCATCCAATTTGTTCAGTCAGTGGGCCTGTGTTGCAGAGTGGCAGATTAATGATTCAGATATGAAATGCTAAATTCACAGAAGTGGGAAGAAAAGCTGGTTCGTGTGCAGGAAATTTTGGATGCCTGGTTGAAATGCCAAGCCACCTGGCTATACCTGGAACCGATCTTCAGTTCAGAGGACATCATAGCCCAGATGCCAGAAGAGGGCAGGAAATTTTCCATCGTTGATAGTTATTGGAAATCAATCATGTCCCAAGCGGTAAGTTTTTAACTCCCTAGCACATCTCACCATCAGGAATGTGGGATGCCATACAGATGTTCCTCATTGTGTGTATCATAACCATGTCCCTTGAAATTTATAAGTAAACCAGATTTTTTTCCAAATTCAATATTTTTATAAAATTTTTTTCTGATTTTGAAACTTACTGTTACTAAACATTCAAACATAGAGATATGTAATACAGAGAATGGAGGCCTTTTGAAAACCCACCTCCCTAGAGGCAACTGTTAGCAGTCTGTATAATTTAGCTCTCGTTCCTAACAAGGTAGGAGACTTTTGTCACAGGATAATGCAATAAAACTTTTATAGATTGAGGATCATTTTAGAACTCCAAATTCTCCTCCATATTCAGTTATTTATTTAACAAATATTTACTTGATACTCAGCATTGAATTAATAGTCAGAAAATACTTGAAGAGGACTAGAATATGATTTCTGCCTAGTCAGGAGAGAGTGAGGAGAGAGTCTTGTGAGGAGAGAGTCTTAGGTAAATAGGAGAGCTATTGTAGGAGTATATACACAAACAGCTTTTAGAACACAGGAGAGTGATTTTGTTGCCTGGTAGTGTCAAGGAAGTCCTTCAAAGGGGAGCAACATTGGAAACAAGCCTTGAAGGGTGAGTTCACTGGGTATACGAGGCATTCAGGAGTATCTATTAAGAGATGGTATCTTTAACGGATGAATGGATAAGGAAGATGTGGTCCATATACACTATGGAGTATTATGCCTCCATCAGAAAGGATGAATACCCAACTTTTGCAGCAACATGGACGGGACTGGAAGAGATTATGCTGAGTGAAATAAGTCAAGCAGAGAGAGTCAATTATCATATGGTTTCACTTATTTGTGGAGCATAACAAATAGCATGGAGGACAAGGGGAGATGGAGAGGAGAAGGGAGTTGAGGGAAATTGGAAGGGGAAGTGAATCATGAGAGACTATGGACTCTGAAAAACAATCTTAGGGTTTTGAAGGGGTGGGGGTGGGAGGTTGGGGGAACCAGGTGGTGGATATTGGAGAGGGCACAGATTGCATGGAGCACTGGGTGTGGTGCAAAAACAATGAATACTGTTATGCTGAAAAGAAAAAAAAAGAGAGAGAGATGGTATCTTTTTCCTTTTTGAAGCCAAGTGTGCTCCATTGGGGCTCCCTTGTAGAGAACATATCCCAGGAAAATTTATCCACTCTAGTAGGCATTTATATTGCCCTGCAAGTGGAGCCAGGATTCATGATATCCTGTTTCCTCCAACTCTGTATTAGTTCAGATTTTTTGGTTGCAAGTATTAAGTAACACAAATTCAACTGATCTTAGTTATTAAAGATCAAATTGGCTGATTTTAAACTTTAAAGAGCAAATTGACTTTATTAAAAAATCCCTAAATCAGGCAGCATTGCATCTAACAAATAAAAGGTCACTCCGAGGAGTTGCACAAAATGGAAGGAATAGAATGTGTCCAAAGGAATAGAATCGTGTTGTAAGAGCATTTCACCCTTGCAGGATTAGGAGGCTAAGTTAGCTGGGCCGGGAGGTCAGTATTTGTTGGACTGGTTGTACACTCATTACAATGATCAGTGTCAGAATCTGGGACCCCCATGGTGATCCTCACTTTTTTTGATGGAACCTAGGTGAAAGATACCAGGGTTCTGGTCGCAGCAGACCAGCCAAGGATGGCTGAGAAGCTTCAAGAAGCCAACCTTCTGTTGGAGGACATCCAGAAGGGGCTGAATGATTACTTAGAGAAGAAGAGACTGTTTTTTCCCAGGTATTTGGTACTTTTCTTTTGCTCAGAGTTGCCTTTTCGACCCATATATAGGTAGAATTACATTTTTTCATCCGGAGAGTTGGCTTCTACCAACCTATTTCATAGTCTTTCCTGGTTCTCCATTCTCCACAAGACCGCTCTCATGGGGAGGACAGGTCTTCATGGTCATTACTTAGAATGAAGTTGAATGGACACCAGTAGGGGCCAAGTCCACATCGTTGCCAACCATCATGGTCCAATACCCAACCGAAGGGATACAGTAGTCATTATTAAGAGCTTAGACTTTGGAGTTAAACAGACTTTGGTTTGAGTCCCAGCTCTTGCACTTATTAATATCGAGATCCTAGCAAGTCTATCTGAGCCTCCGGTTCTCCACTGTAAAATAGAAATACAATAATGGCTCTTACTCATATATTTATGTAGATCAGTGAAATAATGCATGTAAAGCATTTGGCTGTCTAAACTGTTTAAGAAATGTCAGTTGAATTTCTTTTCCATCAAATGTTGTAGTTTCTGGTAGGTATGCTTATAAATATTTGACTCTTTTTTCTCCACAAGAACCAGTGTTCTTCTACATAAGAGTCAAAGTCATTTTATTTTATTTTTTTTTAAAGATTTTATTTATTTATTTGACAGAGATCACAAGCAGGCAGAGAGGCAGGCAGAGAGAGAGGAGGAAGCAGGCCCCCCGCTGAGCAGAGAGCCCGATGCGGGGCTCGATCCCAGGACTCTGAGATCATGACCTGAGCCGAAGGCAGCAGCTTAACCCACTGAGCCACCCAGGCGCCCCAGAGTCAAAGTCATTTTAGAGGGCTGGTTCCAGAAAAGAGGGTCCTTGCTCCTGATAATCTGTCCATGTCTAGCTCACCATGGATGGTCACTCCATGTCATTTGGATGTAGGTTTGATCCCAATGTGCTTTTAAGAAAAGGAAATTTCAGTGTTCCCTTATTTGGAGACAAAGTTAGTTTCTTGCTTTCCACCACAAACTTTTAAAAAGTGATTTGTATAGGATTCAGAAATGTCCTGGTGTACCTGAGAAAGTGAATTTTTGATTTATTTGATATTAATTTTGTGATGTAGCTAGCCTATGGCTAATGTCTTCAGGATTGGACAACATGAATACAGCACAAATAGTGGAAGAAACTTCAGTTTGGAAGCACAAAACTTAGGAACAGGAAACCCCTGAGATTTGGGCTTTTAGTCCTATTCCTACTAGTGTTATTCCTTATAAAAATATGAACAATAGCCAACACCTCCACAGCATTTACCGTATGTCAGGACACTGCCCTAAGTGCCTTACCTGCATTAACTTATTTAAACTCACAAGAATCCTATGAGGTTAAAAACATTATTATTATCTGCCTTTTACAAACAAGGAAATAGTAACTTGCCAGAAAACATAAGACTGGTAAATGGACAAGCCAGAATTCAATCCAGGCAGTCAATATAAAATACTGAGTTATTTGACATCTCTAAGCCTCATTTGTTCCCTACGTTACACACACACACACACACATACACACACACATTGTCTCTCTCTGTCAATGTGTGTTTATGCATTTTTACAGGATAAAGTCAAGCACTCTGAGAAAACACTTTGGAAAGTATTATTGAATAATTTCACATATTTGAAATTAATTTTATCTTGAAAATGCAGAGTGCTAAATAACAATTTTATGGTAGGTATACAAATTTTTTACATAATGACTCTTATGGCCATTGAGCCATATGCTTTATCACACATGATAAATCCATAGAGACCACCTGTTTGAATTTTACTTGGCAGTGGGAAAAATGGATATCATTAATTATTGGTAAGTTAGTCAGTCAACAAATAATTATTGAGCTCTTCCTACCTGCTCAACACTGCAGCTATAATGCATTAGTTTGCTTTGCTGTGTAACAAACCTCCCCAAAACATAGAAGCTTGAAACAGCAACTATTTATTTAGCTCACAATTCTGTGGGTTTGCAAATAGGGCTGGGCTCAGCTGGATGGTTCTTCTGGTCTAGCCAGGTGGTTCCTTTGTTCTCAGCTGGATGGTTCCAAAGGTCTCATGAGGGCTCATTCATATGACTTTTGCCAGCTGGTAGTTGATGGCTTCAGTCACTGGTCTATTAGTTGGCTTCCTTTTGGCTGGGGCAACCAGGATAGTTGGGCCAGAAAGCTAGCCTGGATTTATTCACATAGTTGTGGTAATGGGATTCCCAAGGCCAGCTAGTCTAGGCTTGGAACTTACATGAGTTCATATTTACTACAGTCTATTGGCCAAAGCAGGACAAAGAGCCAGGCCAAGTATGAGACATGTGAAAACAGACTCTACCTCTTGTAGAGAGGAGCCATAAATATTGTGGCCATTTTTATAATCCACCATAATCAGTGAAGACCATAATCGTGTGGTCCCTCCATTATGGGACTTTCAGCTTGGTGGTTACAGTAAAGGTTTATATACCTTTAGTATTTCCTAATGGTTTGTGGTTGCTGCTTGAAGGGTCTGAGCAAGAGAATGAGCTTATCATTTCTAACTTAAAACATGGTCAGAGCCTCTACATGTATAGTGATGTGATGTGTTGTGAGATTCAGGAGCAAACAGTCAAGAAAGAATTCTTGAGATGTTTTTAGTGCAAAAAGATTGTTTTATTAAATCACAGAGACAGGACCCATGGGCAGAAAGAGCTGCCCCAGGATTATGAGGAGCAATTGATTGTATTCTTCTAAATTTGGGGGGGTGGGGTAGAGACAAAGCAAGTTTCCAAAAGGATTGTCATATGTTAAGACTTACAGGATCCTGGAGGTCTGGCTATTGTCAAGCAAAGGTTGCTTTTTGCCTTTAGCAAAGCATTAACATTAAGACAGTTGTGAGTTCCTGAAGGAATGTCACACTCTGCCTGTCTCAAGTATTTGTCAATGGGCTATAAAATGTAAGGAAATTTAATTCTACCTACATTTCCTTTTGCCTTTGTTGTACACATCAGATAGGTTCATTAATAGCATACTTCTTATTTCACACCTGTGACATATCATACTTTGAGATAAGGAAAGATAAGGAGGTCTTCCCTCTCCTTCTCAGTACTGACTGTATATTAGAATCACCTGGGATTGAAAAAAAATATAAATCCCCACGAGTGCCTGTGTGGCTCAGTTGTGGGGTGCCTGGGTGGCTCAGTGGTTGAGCGTCTGCCTTCGGCTCAGGTCATGATCCCAGGGTCCTGGGATTGAGCACCACATTGGGCTCCCTGCTCATCAGGAAGCCTGCTTTTCCTTCCCCCTCTCTCCCTGCTTGTGTTCCCCCTCTCACTGTGTCTGTCTCTGTCAAATAAATAAATAAAATCTTTCAAATCAATCAATCTATCTGTCAATCCCCAGACCCAACCCCAAATCAATTATATTAGAAACTCTGGGCAGTGCAACCTTGGCATTGGAGTTTTTTAGAAAAGCTTCACAGGCGATTCTAAAGTACATCCAAAGTTCAGAACCACTGTCCCAAAAGGTAGTATCCTATGCCCAAACCATATTGAATTCATATATACCAGCTTTTTTATTTTCTCTTGGTCTGAGTCAAACCTGTGTCCACGCTCTATGCCCCAGATGAAAAATAGTGAAAAGGAATGTGCCTTAAAAAGACTCTAGAACATGGCTGGTGTTCCTGGGGTGTCCTCTCCCTTTAGAAAATATCACCTTGTTGGGAAAAGAAGTTCTCAAAAGAGACTCCAGTTGCCATCTTCGTTTGCTTTGAAATAGGTTCTTCTTCCTGTCAAACGATGAGCTGCTGGAGATCTTGTCAGAGACGAAGGACCCCCTCCGCGTGCAACCACATTTAAAGAAGTGCTTTGAAGGAATTGCCAAGCTAGAATTTACAAGCAGTCTGGAGATTGTGGGAATGATCAGCTCAGAAAAAGAAACCGTTCCATTCAAACAGAAAATCTACCCAGCTCAAGCCAAAGTAACTCTCCTCTTACTCATTTTCATTCTTTTGTCCCTGGCAGAGCAATACAGAGAGAGGCAGAGAGCATATTGATTGTTTAAGCCCTTGCTTGGACTCAAGTTCCATACTGCCTGGGTATGAAACCTGGGTTTCAGTTTACTGACTGGGTGACTCTGGGTCACCAAGCGTAATCTTTGAGTCTCGGTTTGCTCATCTCTACGATGGGGGTTATACTGCAATCCACGCAACCCACTAAATTTATGGAAGGATTTCAACCAAACCTGATGTGGAGGCAATAGTAGGCATCAGACCCAACAGCAGATGCTGTTCAGATCTCCATGAGTACAGCCCAGTTAAAATCGATCTGCTTTCAGGGGCACCTGGGTGGCTCAGTTGGTTAAGCGTCAAACTCTTGATTTTGGCTCAGATCATTATCTCAGGGTCATGAGATCAAGCCCTGTGTCAGTTCTGTGCTAAGCATGGAGTCTGCTTAAGATTCTCTCTCTCCCTCTCCCTCTGTTCTGCACCCCCCACCACCACTGCTCGTGTGTGTCCGCCTCTGTCTCTCTCTCTCAAACAAAAAAAAAAAATAGTGATCTGGTCAGACAGACAGACTCCATCTGGAGTAGGTGGGGTTTTTTTAAAATTACTTTTATTAACATATAATATTATTTTCTCCAGGGGTACAGGTCTGTGAATCATCAGGCTTACATGGTGTAGGTGTTTTTTTTTGGTTTTTTTTTTTTAAGATTTTATTTATTTATTTGACAGACAGAGATCACAAGTAGGCAGAGAGAGAGAGAGGAGGAGGCAGGCTTCCCGCTGAACGGAGAGCCTGATGCGGGGCTCGATCCCAGGACCCTGGGATCATGACCTGAGCCGAAGGCAGAGGTTTTAACCCACTGAGCCACCCAGGCGCCCCGGTGTAGGTGTTTTTTAAAGGTCAATAAAACATTATGGAATTGGAGTGCCTGGGTGGCTCAGCTGGTTAAGCAGCTGCCTTCAGTTCAGGTCGTGATCCCACAGTCCTGGGACTGGGCATCAGGACCTGCATCAGGCTCCCTGCTCAGTGGAGAGCCTGCTTCTCCCTCTCCCTCTGCCTGCCACTCTGTCTACTTGCGCTCTCTCTATCTCTCTGTCAAATAAATAAATAAAATCTTTTTTTAAAAAACGTTATGGAATCCATGCTATTTTACTCAGGTTTTTATAAAGTGTCCTTATATAATGAGTAAAATGTAAATTTCTCCCACTCCTGCTGAACATGACAGCACCATGGAGTAGAAATAGACAAGCACTCTTGGCTTTACTTCATCAGGCATTTTTGCCGGCCACACATCTAAGTTGTAATAACCAGGAGTCACGTTACCAAATAGACCCTAGCTAGCTAACAGGTGCCTGAAGTTAAGAGCTACAGTGACCTGAAATTCTAAAACTGAATTATTTGCTGCACATCTGAATTACCTGTAGAGCTTTAAAAAAAAAAAATCCAAATGCCCAGGTTGCATGAATGGCTAGGAACGGAAGTCAGGTGTCCATATTTTTTAAGAATCTCAAAATGATTCCAGTGCACAGCAAAGTTTGAAAACCACTAGAATAAGGCAAGAATTAGGATTGTTCATTAGAAATGAGCAATTTATTTTATGAACTGAAACATAAATGTATCATTTGCTTCCAAGAAGTTGTGTTTCAGAAAAATGACATGAAACGCATGTTAAGTATTCCCTATTTTTCCTTTTACATCACACATACTTCTCAGAATAAAAAAAAGAGACATAAGCAAATAAATATAAAATGCATAATTAAAGAATATTGGCTTGAGGGGGTGTCAGACCTTTGACCTCCTTCCAGCCTTCCTCCAGAGAGAAAGCTGGGTCTGTCCATGATCCCTCCCTCTGGGCTTGGCTAACTTGTGGCTGCTTTGTCTCACCCCTGTAGGGCATGGTGGAGAAGTGGCTCCAGCAGGTGGAGAAGATGATGATTGCCAGTATGCAGGAGGTTATTAGACTTGGGATTGAAGCGTATGTCCAGGTAAATGAGAATTGGGGTACAGGTGCCAGGGTATTAGTACAGCGACAACAACATTGGGGAGAAGATTAAATGGGTCAATTCTAAGCACCCCTCTGCCTTCTACCAAAACCCACCCGGATCCTGCTGGGTAACACCTGACCCTTCCATGACCCTGCTGTGGCTATCTCTTCTTTCCCTTTGAATCCTGGGTTGATGCACATATTTCTGGTAAAACAATTAGAAGCAGATGGCACAAGATAAGATGGTTAGCCAGAACCCTCTGGCTGCTAGCTACAAGTCCCTTCTGTGAAATGAAATGATGGCAGGAGGTCTTTTTAGAGCACCTTCCAATTAAGTGTTTCTCCCTCTAGCCTTTTCGTTTACAGTACCCATGCCATGAACAGTACAATTCATTAAACTCCCCAAGTATTAGGGGAAACAGGTATGACCGAAGAAAGACAAAAGAAAAGAACTGTTGGTGATCACTCTTCAGCCAGCTTGTAGCAAGGTTAAATATAGGTAGACCAGTCTGGTAGACTGGTAGACCAGTCTTTGTGCTCCTTGACTTTGGGTGCCTTTTCTTCTTACTTTTCGGGGCCTCACCCCCATGATCACTTCCATCGAATGGAAGAATATTCAGTTAACACCTTACTAGTAGAGTACAGGGTACTGACCCTGATATCCCTCTTAGAAATACTGCATTGTGGGGCGCCTGGGTGGCTCAGTGGGTTAAAGCCTCTGCCTTCGGCTCAGGTCATGATCCCAGGGTCCTGGGATCGAGCCCCACATTGGGCTCTCTGCTCAGCACAGAGCCTGCTTCCCCCTCTCTCTCTGCCTGCCTCTTTGCCTACTTGTGATCTGTCTCTCTGTCCAATAAATAAATAAAATCTTTAAAAATAAATAAATAAACAAAATAAAATAAAATTTAAATGTAAATTTAATTTAAATGTAAATAAAAGAAAAATGGTGACCTGTATGAAAGAACCTCACACCATTGCATCCAGAGCAAGAGTCAGCAAACGTTTTCTGTAAAGCAAATGTTATTATAATGACTTCAGCTCTGTGGGCTGCACATACTATTTATCTTGGCCTTGGTAGTGCAGAAGCAGCTGTGGATGATCGGTAAGGAATGAGTGAGGCTCTGTTACAGTACACCTTTATTTACAAAAACAAATGCAAGGCCACATGCAGCCCTCTGGTGTAGTTTGCCACATCTATAGTTTAAAAACAAGTTTGGGGGGTTGGGGTTCTGGGCTAGGCTGAGAAAACTGGCCCAGCACTGCAACATTGTGTAGCCTTCAGAAAGGGTAGTTATGAAAACTCTCTGTGAACAACACCTTGATGATAACTATGTAAAATCCTTGGATTGGGAGCTTAAGGAAAAAGAAAAAAAAAAGTTGATGAGATTGTTGATGATTTTTTTTTTCCAAAAATTTCAGGGAGGAAGACATAAATCATTAATCCCAAAGATGTCAAGTCTAGTAGCTTCCGAGAGTGGGGGAGGGTTGTGTGTTTGTTGAGGGGATATGGCGGTGGGGAATGTTTTTCAGAAGTGGGTTTTGGTCCCACAGGATGAACTGACATACCACATGACCCCCTGCACTTTCCCAGGTACGTCGTAATCAGTGGGTCTTGCAGTGGCCTGGCCAAGTGGTTATCTGTGTCTCTTCCATCTTTTGGACCAAGGAGGTATCCCAAGCCCTGGTGGAAAAGACCCTACCAGTAAGTGAACATTTCATGAAGCTAGTGGAGGAGAGTCAAGGTTGATTAGGATCTGAAGGACATATAATTAAAGTAGCCATGTTTTTTAAACAATAAAAAATCACAGCATCCAACCGTGGCATAGAGAAGTTAGGGTTTTAATGGGGACAGTGGGATGGAGAATCTGGCGTTGGAACTGACCCACAGAGTTCTCTGTTGTAATACCCACCCTGGTCCTTCCCAGGCAGAAATTCTAGGCTGCAGTATTTTAAGTTTTTATCAGTCTTTGCTTTCAAGGGTCAACTTAGTAGAATTTCCACCAACAGAGACCTCTGGTCTTCTTCCTGGGCCAAAAGATCACCTGGTCCTGTTTCCCCTCCTCCTCCACCATTACCCACTTCCTGCCACCTGCAATTGGACACAAACCCACCTACACAGCTCTTCCTTCCATGTTCCCTTGAGACCAAGAGTGCTCAAGTCCTACTTGTCTTCAGATCCAGGCCTGTATATTTCCAGTTAATTCTTGTCATTGAAACCAGTGTTTGAGAGTTCAAGACATGGATGGACTTGGGTTCAAATCCTGATACTTTCCTTTGTTAGCTGTGTGACCATGGGCAAGTTCCTTAACCTGAGTCTCAGTCTCCTTGACTATATAATGTGCTACAGTATACCACGTTGTATTACAACGTCATAGTACTGTATTGTGGGAGAGTTAAATGAGATGCTGGCAAGTTAGTCAGTACTAGAGCCCAGGCTATGAACCCCACAGGGCAGAGACCATGCTTGTTTGGCTCACTATTATATCTCCTGGGGTTATTGCAATGCTGAGCACATAGTAGGTGCTTAATAAATATTTACTGAAGAAATGAATGGTAACTTCATTCCCAAACTTTTCACCATGGTATCATTTCCCGTGATGATCTTATCAGACCTTCTGTTCTTTCTCCCCATAGATGACTGGCAGTGGACCAGAAAATATTTCATTTTACTGTATTTTGCTTTATACCTTAAAATTAGAACATGAGCATTTGACCAAGGTTCAAATTTATACACATTCCATGTTGATAATTCCTACAAACATATTGCACTTGACACTTGCAAACTGCTTTCATGTATTTCATTTCAAATTTTTGAAACACTAAAAAATTCTGATTTTTGTGATTGCATCTCTGTGCCCCAGTTTTCCTACCTATAAAAAGGGGAGACTGCTTCCCATCATACACCCCTGCCCTGATGGATATGTATGCTGAATAATGTGGCTCAGCATCCTAAAAGAAGCAGGTATTGGTATGGGATCGCCATCCATCCACCCATCCATCCATCTATTGTTCATTTAACAAATATTTGTTTGACATCTGCTCCATGCTGGAATGAGGCTACTAGGCAAAGGGATTTAGAGTTGAATGAGAGAGACATGGTGTCTGTCCTCATGGGTTTACAGTCTACTGGGGGAGATAAAAAGTGTCTTTGCTAGAACTGTGATAAGGAAAGTACAGGGATCCAGGAAGCATGGGAAGGAAGGCGAGAAATAAGAGAAGCATTAGAAGTAGAGACAGCTTCCCGGAAAAATGGTGTCTAAGAAGAGACATAAAATATAAATAGGAATTAGCCAAGCAAAGAACAGGAGAAAGAGTGTTCCAGAGAGAGAGACCAGAATGTGCAAAAGTCTGAAGACGAAAAATATGGTGCATTCCAGCAAGTGAAGGCACTTGGGTCCAGAGTAGCTGTTGCATGGGTGTGGTTCAGAAAGATGTGCAAAGCAGCCCTATCACCAGGGGTTTTCCAGACCCACAGCAAGGGCAGTGGGAAAGGACTGAAAAGGTTGTTTGTCTTTTGCTGCATGTCAGGTACTTTATTAATAACAACAACCATCAGTATTTACTGCGTACTTTATTCACATTGTGCCAAATGCTTCACCATCTCATTTAATCTTCAAAACAGCTCCAAGAGGTAGTTGTAATTATCTAGACTTGACAGACCAGGAAACTGAAACTCAGAGGGTTAATATCTTTTGCCTGGACCTGCATAGATAGGAAGTGGGGAAGGTGAACTATGAACCTATAAAGTTAGTCTCCATTTTTTTTCCTTTTTTACAATTATTTCTGTGTTTTAACTCTTTATTTTGAAGTAATGCCAGCCTTACAAATAATGTTGCAAAAATAATGCAAAGAATTCTCATGCACCCTTCATCCAGAATCCCCCACATTAACATCTTAAATAACCACATTACAGTTATCCAAATCAGGAAACCAACATTGATGCAAGATACATTTTTATCTAATCCATAGACCTTTTAAATTGGCTAATCTAAATTTAGCCATTTGCCCCACTGATGTCTTTCTTTGTCTGGTCCAGGATCCATTCCAGGATTATCGTTTATGTACATTTAGTTTTCACATCCCCTGTGTCTCCTTTAATCTGAAAAATTTCAGGTTTTTTTTATTAATTCATATTTATTGTGTAATTTCTATACAGTAAAAGTTACCCTTTTTAGTGTACAGTTCTGAGTTTGAACAAACACGTCCTTTTGTGTAACCACCATCCCAATCAAGATATAGAACTGTTCCATGCCCCCCCAAAATTCCCTCAAGCCCCTTGAGGTAACTCCTTCCCCCGCTCCATGCCTCTGGCAGTTACCAATCTGCTGTCTGCTCCTGCAGTTTTATCTTTTCCACGATATCATAACAATAAAATCAAAGTATCTAGCCTTTGAAATTTGGCTTCTTTCAGTTAACATAATGCATTTGCAGTTTGTCTAGAGATTAATGAAGGGGTAAGGGAAAGGCACCCAGAGAGATGGCTTAGACCATGGGGTGGTAGAGGGTGCCATTCCCCAAGAGGGGGTTACAGAGGAGAATCCAATTTAACCAGTTGTCCCCTCCTATGCCCCTGCCAGGATTTTCTGAAAAAGAGCAACGATCAGATTGCAGAGATTGTCCAGCTGGTCCGAGGGAAGCTGAGCAGCGGGGCTCGACTCACCCTCGGGGCCCTCACGGTCATCGATGTCCATGGTGAGCAAGGGGGCTTCCCTGGCGTTGCTGACTGTCTAAGAATAGCAACCAAGCTTGCCGTTCTCCATTCCCCTGGATGGACTGGTTCAGGGTCCCCTTTGCCATTAGGGAGGGGCTTCTCCAACTGAGAGTGAGGTGAGGAGGTAAGGAGAGAAGCCAGAGCTTCTCTGAATCTCTGAATCTCCAGTGTGTTTTCCCCTCCCATCCCCACTCTTGTTTCCAGGAAACCTCCAAGCGGGGCTGGCTTTCACAGAGACAATGGCAGCCAAAGCCATTTCTGAGATTCACCATCTTAGAATGATTTCTTGAGACTGACCATGGCTAATATTTTTGAATACTCACCAGGTGCCAGGCTCTGTGCTAAGTGCTTGACACACATTATCTCACTTTTATACACACTTCTCAAATTAAGAACCTGAGGCTGAGGTAAATAACTTACCCAGAGGCATACAGCAGCTACTAAGGAGCAGAGGTTGTTTTATAATTTGATGTAATTGATTTAATGGTAATTCTATGTCTGATTCCAAACCCAAGAGACTGGAAATGGGCAGTGTATGCAGGGAGTCAACAGGAGAGAGAGATAATGCCTTCCAGCACTTTCCTTTAAAAAAAAAAAAAAAGAAGAAGGGGAGGAGGAGGAAGAACTGGGGTCTTTATATAAAACAAACCACCCCCTCACCCTCACTCCATCACCACCAAGGAAACTAGGGCTGGACTAGCTGGTTGCCTGGAAACAGTGTCTCTCTTGTTCATACACCAAGCTTCCTCCTGGCATTTCGTGGCATCTTATTCTCCCTAAGGTTGATGCTCATTTCAATCTAATTTCTCTTGGATAGACTAGCATGAAATCAGGGAAAAAGAAAGAAAAATGTGCTCTTCATTTGGCAGGAAGTGCAGGTGCGGTTACTGCCCAGGGGGATTGCGTTCACACACATGCACACACGCACGTACACATGCGTGCATGGAACATACATGCACATACACACTGCATCACACAGGCATCCCCAAGTCATTTCCTTGAGACTTGCCTTCATCTTGGGTCCCTCATGGAGACCCTACTCCTGCTACCACTCTATGATTTCCCTCAAGAACCTGGAAGGGAATTAAATTCCTCAGGAAGGATGGAAGAGCTGTCAGTGTAATCTTGAAGGACTCTTCTCTAGAAGGTTTTGGATTTCACTGTCATAAAGACTTCTCTTCGCAGACAGGCAGTAGACTTGCAGAAACATCCCTTTACAAAGTTTTATTTCTGAGATAACTAAATTAGAGCTGCTGTCCTACTTTTTTTTTTTTAAGTAGGTTTTGTGCTCAGCATGGGGCTTGAACTCATGACTGTGAGATCAAGACCTGAGCTGAGATCAAGAGTTAGAGGCTTAACCAACTGAGCCACCCAGCCACCCCTACTGTCCTAGTTCTGAGATCTCAATAGCTCTCACCTAAGAGTTCCCAAAAAAATAGCTAATGATTCTTAGAAATCTTTGTGCACTCTTCAACATCAAGGCCTCCCATCACTGTGAGAAGATTAAATTAGGCTCATAATCCTGTGAGAGAAAGAAGGAAACCCAGAAGTATATCTCCCATCTGGTTTCTCAGGCCCCCAGATGGAAAGACTATATCTAACCATAGGTTCATGAGACCCTTTCCCTTGCCAAGCTGACTGTTTTCTCCTAGGATATCCTAGAAGCCTAGAACATGGCCAAAAATGTCATACTGGAGATATGACAGCATTTGGGGTAACTACATATTGCAACACTCTCGGGGTCAGTCCCCCAGAAATTTGGGAATTATAACAGTATCTAATATTTATATAATCTTTCTTTTCTTCCTTTCATCTATCTATATACGTGTAGATGTGTAGATATTTACATATGTACATATATATGTACATGTAGGTATATATATGTGTGTGTACACAGTTGATCCTTGAACAACTGGGTTTGAACTGCACACGTCCACTTACATGGGAATTTCTTTTGATAAATACAATACTGTAAATGTATTTTCTCTTGTGATTTTCTTAAATATTTTCTCTAGCTTACTTTATTGTAAGAACACAGTATATAATACATATGACTTACAAAAGATGTCTTAATTGGCTATTACCTGTAAGGATTCTAGTTGACAGTAGGCTATTAATAAATTAAGTGTGAGGGGAGTCAAAGTTCTACGCAGATTTTTTTCCTGTACCATGGGTGGGCACACCTAGCCTCCCTGTTGTTCGAGGGTTAATTGTATGTACAGTTACTCCTCCTGATAACCTTATAATAACCCTATAAGATAGGTACTGTGTTATTCCCATCTTACAGATTATGCAGCTCAATAGAGAGGTGGAGCAACTTGCCCAAAGTCACGTAACTAGTTCATGGCAGATTCAGAATTAGGATCCCAGCAGTCTGATTTCAGAGTATGCATTTTTTATGCCTCTGCTGTACTGCTTGCCGACAACACAGCAGATTCTCTGCCTGGCTTCTCGGGTGAAGCAAAGACCAGCCTCCAAAAGAAATTGCTATGTGCAGGTTAGGGGTGGGCAGGGAGGCTGGTTGAGTCTGAAACTGTTTGTGGAGAGTGACTGCTGGCCTGGATGATGTCCTCAGACCTCCTCTGAGCAGTCTGTGGGCATAGGAGTATGCTGACAGCTCTGCATTTGTGTGTTTCCATGTCTGCATCTGTCCCAACAGCTCGTGATGTGGTGGCCAAGTTATCTGGGGATAACATCTGTGACCTGAACGATTTCCAGTGGATCTCCCAGCTGCGTTACTACTGGGATTCAAAGGACGTGCAGGTGCAGATGATCACCACAGAAGCCTTGTACGGCTATGAGTACCTGGGGAACTCCCCCCGGCTGGTGATTACGCCCCTCACGGACCGCTGCTACAGGTAACCTCTGCCCTCCCCCTCCCTCCCAGATGCAAAGGGTGAATAACAATTCCAGAAGAAAAAGCTTCTGGGGAAGAAGGTGTGGGGCATCTTGAGTTTGTGACTTTTACATCTACATTTCATATTCTCAGATTTTAGAATTTTGCCCTTAGTTTCCATGGTCCCACAGATGGGCATGGAAATTGGGCCTTAGGCCAGAAATGAGAACCCAGTAGGAGTCCTAATGCAAATTAATGTGACCAAACCAACAAGCAGAATGTTGATGCCTGTCCTTAAAAATACCACAGTACTTAAATAGAAAGCTCTCTGATGGCAGGAATCAAGATGGTGCCTGGAGATCACATGGAGGAAAGATAGACAATGTGCCAGATGAAGGACTCCGGCAAGGAGTCTCCAAGCTCAGTCAGCCAGTCTGTTGGTGAGACGTAGTCATTCTATGCTGAGCAAAATGCTTTATACTTTTCTTGATATTCATACCATTAGAAATCTGACCTCTGTGAATGTGTCAACTTTGTGATACTTAGACTTTCTTTGATTTTTGTATATTCCTTTTTTTTTAAAAAGATTTATTTATTTATTTGACAGAGAGAGAGAGAGAGCACAAGTAGGCAGAGAGGCAGGCAGAGAGAGAGGAGGAAGCAGGCTCCCCGCTGAGCAGAGAGCCCAACGTGGGTCTTAATCCCAGGACCCTGAGATCATGACTGGAGCTGAAGGCAGAGGCTTAATCCACTGAGCCACCCAGGCGCCCAATTTTTGTATATTCCTTAAAGTGGAATTTTTTTGTAATCGTAAAGATAATTCTTGAGAATTTTTTCATTCAAAGCCCTCAATCACTTATTTTCTGTGTTCTATGATTTTTGGTCTTCATTCATGCATTTATTTCACCTGTTACTCAATAGCCATTTCTTAAACACTCCTGTGCACCATGCATGCCATCAACCCTCAACCTAATGGGGTTAGGGGACAGAGATGTAGTCGGATGAGTATAAGATGGTGTGTTAACTGAAACCATAGAAGCTCATACAAGGGCTGTAGTGCCTCAAGTGAGGAACACATCATTAATTTCTAACATTTGTGTTTGCCCTACTCTTACCAAACTGAATGAAATACAGATCCTGAACTCAGGAGTTCATAATCCAGTGAGAGAAATATATTTATTTCCACCACTCCATTAGCACTGTTGATCTTTCGAATCTGGAGTTTATGAAGACTTTTAACTCTTATTTGATTCATTTATGTATGTATTCATTTATCCATTCAGTCATTCATTCAAACAAGTGTTTATGGGTGCCCATGCACCAGGCTCTGGGATTACGGTGCTGAGTAAAACATTTTTTTTTACAATGATGATATGTTTGTCATATAATCAGAAAAAAAATTAAAGCTATTTGTATGAGTCAGAGCAAAATAAAGCAAAAGTCAATTTCTTTCCTGTGTCTTAGGACTTGGGTACCAAATTCTTTTTTTTTTTTCTTTTTAGAGAGGAAGAGAGTCAGGGGAGGTACAGAAGGAGGGGGAGAATCTTAAGCAGGCTCCACATCGAGCATAGAACCCAGTGTAGGGCTTGATCTCACAACCTAGAGATCATGACCTGAACTGAAATCAAGTCATTCACTTAACCAGCTGAGCCACCCAGGCACCCCACTGGACACCAAATTTTTATTTTTTTTCCCCTTAGGACACTGATGGGGGCTTTGAAGCTGAACCTTGGGGGAGCTCCAGAGGGACCAGCTGGTACAGGCAAGACAGAAACCACCAAAGATCTGGCCAAAGCTTTAGCCAAGCAGGTAGGGAAATGTGGTCTATTCTTAATCTCTCTTCCCATTCCTCTCTGGACTTCTGTCCAGGAGGGTTGGCGTGAAGTTCAAGATGGTTTAGGGGGAGAGGTATAGTGGGGCCCCAGCTCCTACAGTGGAATAGGAAGAAAGGAGCCCTACCTGTATTTCATGTGCAGAGTTATTCAGATAGGAGAGAACCCATCCCTAATGATGCCCACATCCATCCTTTCTCTAGTGCGTGGTCTTCAACTGCTCAGATGGTCTGGATTACAAAGCCATGGGGAAGTTCTTCAAGGGGCTGGCCCAGGCTGGAGCATGGGCCTGTTTTGATGAGTTCAACAGGATTGAGGTAATGCAGCAACTGGCCTGCAGAGCAGGGGTTGGACATGCAGTGGCCTTTTTCTGGGCTCTCAGCTCCTCAGTGACAGGGCCTTATGTGTCCTCTAAGACCCCTGCACAGAGTAAGTACTCAACGAGATAAATAAAAACAGTCCCAGGAAGACAAAGTACATATACATCCTCACTGTAGTCATTCACGCACTCATTCAAAAATTTACTGAGCAGCTAGTATATGTCAGATACTCTGCAGTTGTTCAGGACACAAAGCTAAGTAAGAAAAGAGTGATACAATTTTAGCAAAGGCAAATAAAAGTTAAGCAAAACGAATAGTAAATGCTAGAAGTCTATAGTCGTGGTATAAAGGAGCCATCATAAAAGAGAGGGGGTGATTAATTCTATTTGGGTGGGGAATTTAGGTCAGGAAATGTAAACATGCAATTAGAACCAATCAATACTATTTGAATCGAATACTATTTGAATACGATGGGTCAAACATTATGCTGGGTGCTAGAACAAAGATAAAATACTAGGGAAAGTAGTAACACACACACACACACACACACACAGAGACACCAATTTTCTTTTTCTTTACCAAAACCCCAAATCATTCTCCTCATTTTGATGTGAAGGTCTGGTTCTCAGATGAGTTTTGTTGTTGCCAAGTGAGGGGGCCTCAGGCAGTGTGGGGTGGTGGCTGTCGCAGCAGGAGCTTGCATTAGCCAGCCACTCTCACCTCAGGTAGAAGTGCTATCTGTGGTGGCTCAGCAGATCCTCAGCATTCAACAGGCCATCATCCGGAAGCTGAAGACATTCATCTTTGAAGGCACTGAGCTCTCTCTCAACCCAACCTGTGCTGTCTTCATCACCATGAACCCTGGGTATGCTGGCAGGGCTGAGCTTCCAGATAACCTCAAGGTAAATGTCAACATGTATAAAATCTGTGTATACTTTATGGTATAGAAACCTCTGGAAGTAACCAGGGATCTCATGGAGAAGGCAAACAGTGGGTGGCATTTTTTTGTCCGTGAGAAGTAGTCGTGGAGCAACAATGGTGGTAAGATAGGCCCCAGAACATAACTATACCCCCAACAAGGTGTCATGGGGAGGGATGTATATATATATATACAGGATGAACCATGGCAATTAGGAAATGATGGACACTGGAGTAAGGGTCACCAATTCATCTACAGGGGGTGAGATAGCTAATATAAATGAGAGGAACCAGCTGGGCATGGTAGGGACTCTGAAAAATGCCCCATCCAGAGCAGCAGCCCCTCCTTCGCCTACTGTTGCCAAGCAGGAATTGTCAGGTCTTCTCATTTTTCAGGAAAAACCGGAAATTTGGATTTCTACATCTGATTTTGTGATCCTGGCTCAATGCAAAAAAAAAAAAAAAAAAAAAAGTCCCCGTAGGCCAAAAAAAGCATCTAATTATAAGACAGCATCAAAGTTAGACACAGAGAGCTCTGGGAAACCTGGGCTGAACCGGGGGCACTTGGGTGGCTCAGGTCGTGATCTAAGGGTCCTGGGATCAAACCCCGTGTCAGATCAAGATGTTTCTTCCTCTCCTTTTGTCCCTCTTCCCACTTGTGCTGTCTGTCTCTGTCAAATAAATGAATAAAATATTTTTCTTAAAGATTTTATTCATTTATTTGACAGAGAGAGAGATCACAAGTAGGCAGAAAGACAGGCAGAGAGAGAGAGGGGGAAGCAGACTCCTTGCTGAGCAGAGAGCCCGATGTGGAGCCCAATCCCAGGACCCTGAGATCATGACTGAACCTAAGGCAGAGGCTTAACCCACTGAGCCACCCAGGTACCCTAAATGAATAAAGTCTTAAAACAAACAAACAAAGAAAAACCCTAGGCTGAACAACGTGGAGCTCCCCTTTATTACTACAGTTAAGCCGAGGTGGTGTCCATACCAAAGCAGGCTGTTCCAACCAGCTGCAGAGATGATAAGGAAGCATGTATGTCTCCAGTGCCTACTGCCTAGCTGGCCTGAGTTATAGCATTGCAATAGTCCTTGGTCCTTGGTCCTGCTGCTAGTGGAGAAGGATGGCACCTCTGAAGGGAAGAGAGAGAGTCACCAAGGCCATGTTCAAGGGAATAGGCTGTGATGACCTTAGCCTGCTGCTCACATGGGAGGAAAAACCCCATAGTAGATGGCTTGATGATCTCCTGTGGGAAGAGACCCTAGCAACCCCACCGCATGAAAAGAGGTACCAGAGAGAGACTTCCAGGCCTGCTTCTTTACGGATTTTCTTCTAAGACATTGCTCCATCCCATTGAACCAAAGACACAAGAGAGACGTAGCCAAACCCACATTAGTACTTAACCTGACAGAAATGCATCCACTTTCTTTCCACCCTCCAGATGGAAAAGGGTCAGGGGGATCTTAGGAATGGCTCCTCCCCTCTAGGCCAGCATAGGCCAGTGAGTACCAAAGTAGAATTTGGACCCACAGTTCTTTTTATCACTCAACTGTTGTGACTCACTACCCCCTGCACACACACAGCCCTCCCAGCCAACAAGCTTGTTAGGTCTACTTTCTCAGGAAAGTAGCTTTCTTAAGATAGTGTGGTATAGCAGAAAGCACCAGGGGTTGGTGTCAGGGAGCCTGGGTTCTAGCCCTGGCTCTGCCTCTAACTAACTGCTTGACTTCTCCTCTAAGATCTAAGGTAATATCAATAGCTGATGTTTATTGATCTCTCACTGTTTGCCACACACTGTTCTAAACACTTCACTTATATGATATCATTTGTTCTCATGAGAATGGTACGGTTGCTGGCCCATTTGAGATGAAATAACTGGAGGGGTTACATTACTAGCCCACAGCCACTAGGCAGCAGAGTCATGATGCGAATCAAGATCTGTCTGACTTCAAGATTCTTCTGATACATATGGGTCCTGCATTCCTAACTGACTTCCCATTTCCCTGTTGGACGCAGGAAGGGTCTGATGGTTGGAGGATGCTCCTTTGGCATAGGTGTTGTTAGAATACCAGTGCCTAGGGCCTTCCACATAACCATTGAGGGACCTGGTGTGACGATAAGTACCTAGCCAACATCAGTAGGGAAGTTGGCTGAATAGTGGATCTGTCCAACAAAGGTAGTCCCTCAGCATTGGCTTCTTCTCCCCCTTTCCCTTCCTTCATTTTACTGGAGTGGCCTGAACAACCATGCTGCTTCTCTTTGCATCTGTAGACATACCACCACCCATTGCTCACTGAACGTGTTCAGGTTCTCAATCGCTGTTTCTTTTCTAGGCCTTATTCCGGACAGTAGCCATGATGGTGCCAGATTACGCCCTCATTGGAGAAATCTCCCTCTACTCCATGGGGTTTCTGGACTCTAGAAGGTATGTTACATTGGCTTTCCAGTAGATTCTAAAGGTTCTGAAAGAGTGATTTCTGTGTGTTGGATTCAAGGTAGGTTGCCCAATGGAAGAAAGGAGAGAAACTTGAGAAATGGACTTCCATTCCCTAGTTGATCTGAAAGTACATAGCCCTGGCTTTTGTTCTGACCCCATTCCTGGCCAAGAAATAGCCCAGATTCCCAAGAAAGGTCCTCCTCTCTCTTTATGTATACTTGGACTTCTCTTAAAGAAATTGGCCTTTATATCCCAGCCCCTGCTATACACACACACACACACACACACACACACACACACACACTGCTTAAAGCAAGACTTTAAAACATGAAATTATTCCAAGATTGAATAGGAAAATTTTAGTGTAATTTGGAATTAACATTGTTATCATCATAACATTTACTGACTTCAAAAAGTAAAGCATGAACATGGAAAAAAAATGTCATGTCACAGACATGAATAAAGGGAGTTTCTACTCAGTGACCTTGAGTCCCACACTCTGGGGGTTAACATTGTTAGTAGTTTGATGTTTCTTCCAAAATGTGTGTATGTGTGTGTGTGTGTACTTGTACATTCATGTTCATATACTCAGAGAAGTATTACACACATAATTTCTTCTACGATAGATTTTATACATATATGTGTGTGCTTGCTCTTTTCCTCCTAACCTTGAAAGAGTCAGAATGCTTCCTTATCTCATCATGGTAACTATTAAAAGGACTTCAGATGATAGGGCTTCTCCATCAAGTCCATGAGCAAGCCTGATTCCTGAAGGGACAGGGCACAGGGATGTTGGGAATGTTTGCAGGCCGGAAGCTGGTGCTCTCTGGTGGTCTGCAGTGGTGTCTCTGCCCTCCTAGTCTTGCCCAGAAGATTGTCGCGACCTACCGCCTGTGCTCAGAGCAGCTGTCTTCACAGCATCACTATGACTATGGCATGAGGGCAGTCAAGTCTGTGCTCACTGCTGCTGGCAACCTGAAGCTCAAGTATCCTGAAGAGGATGAGAGTGTCCTGTTGCTTCGGGCCTTGCTTGATGTCAACCTGGCCAAGTTCTTGGCCCAAGATGTCCCTCTGTTTCAGGTGAGGGCTTTGGGACCTCGACCAAGTCCTGAGACTCATTTTTTGAAGATGAACTGTATCTCTGGCACCCTCTGCATTTCCAGCCAGCAACACCACCAAAAGATACCCTCTCCCAAATGTTTGATCATGGTGATAGCACTATCCCTGTCTAGCTCCTGATTTTACTAGAAATGATCACTGATAGAATAACATCTGCTGTTGGGTTTGGGTAAGTTTTTGTTTTAACCAAATGCAGTTTTCTTTTGTAATTATTTTAATGCCTCTCTTCCTAATCAGGTGGGAGCTCCATAAATACAGAAATCATGACTATCTTATTCATTCCTAATACATTAGTTGGTAGATAATACAGACTTACTAAGTCTTTGCCACCTTGTAAATTTATTTGGGACGGAAATCATGTCTTACAGATAGTGTTGGACTTTGTAATTGTGGGTGAGTTTTGGCATAGAAAAATGAGGTTTGGAATTTTACAAAGATTTCTGCCATCTGTAAATCTCATTCTCAGAAAATGTTGAGGTCCTACCTCTGACAATTCATCCTTTCTACCTTCTCTTGAATTCTTATTAACAGGGGATTATATCAGACTTGTTTCCTGGAGTTGTTCTCCCAAAGCCAGACTATGAAGTTTTTATAGAAGTGCTGAATGAGAACATCAAAAAGATGAAGCTCCAACCAGTACCTTGGTTTATTAGGAAAATTATCCAGGTCTGTTCCCTGCATCCCTATAGGGATGTACCTGTTGGACTATACACAGAAATCAAGAATTGGAATTGTGATAGATTGAACTCAGTGATGGCAATCAGAGGTGCCTGGTTACAGTGGGAGGTGACTTCAGGTCTCACTTCCAGGAGCTGAATTGAAATTCACTGTTTTTCCTCTGACCATCTCCCTTGGGATTCTTTTTTTTTAATTTGGGTATGAAACAAAACCTTTGAAGGCATTGGGCTTGAACTAGTCAGGACTTTATCAGTTTCCAGTGATACAAACCCAACTCAAACCACCTTAGTCAACAGAAGGGAATTTGTTCACTTAACTAACTTGAAAACCCAGGTGTAAGTTGACCTTAGACACAGCGGGATCCGAGAACCTTTCTCTTCATTTCTGGGCTCTCTGATTTACAACTTCATTCTTGGTTGGGTCCCCAGTAGCCTCAGTCTTTGATGGTCCCAGGTTCAAGCCCAGAAGGAAGAAGAGCATTGCTCTCCAAATAGCTTCAGCATAGGTCTCAAGATTAGCTTTGAACTGGGCTGGTAAAGTCACATGACCACCCCGGGACTAGTAACAGGAAGGATCATTTATGTTTGACAGCATGGGTCCTAGCTTAGAAAATACCTTTTACCTGCTGAGAGTTCTAATCAAGTCAGAACTGCATTTAGGTGTTGAAAAAGGAAGTTTCCAATTTAAGTGCAATTTGCTAAAATGACCACTGTTTCCTTTTCCCCTTTAAAAGCAAATAGAAATGGCCTAATGAAAAAATTAGAGGCAGTAAAGTCAGACAGCTATGTGTCCAAATCCGGGCTCCACCACTGAGGAGCACGGACAAGTTACTTAACGTCTCTAGGGCTCAGTATTCCCACCCCTAGAAGGTGGTTAATGATACCTGAGTGGATTAAATGAAATAATTTGGTAAGTCACTTGATGCTTGCTTAGCACATTGGTAGGTACAGAGCAAATAGGAGTTCCCATTTCTGAAATAATATGAAAATACACATATACTTATTTATCCAAAAGATATTTATTTATTCATTTATTTATTTATTTATTTTAGAGAAAGCACTTTTGCAAGTGAGTGGGGAGGAGCAGAGGGAGAGAATCTTAGGTAGTCTCCAAGCCTAGCACAGGGTCAGAAGCAGGGCTCAAACTCAAAACCCTGAGATCCTGACCTGAGCCAAAAATCAGGAGTCAGACACTTGACCAACCGACCCACCCAGGTGCCCCTATCCAAAAGATATTTAAACTATAGATCATCAGACGTAGAAGTGACTGTCCCTCATTCATCATTGACTTCTGACTAGCTTGCAGTTCCGGGAGGTCTGCAAGGATTAACTGCTTAAAATGATGTCTTCTTCCAGATCTATGAGATGATGCTGGTAAGACATGGCTTTATGATTGTTGGAGACCCCATGGGTGGCAAGACCTGTGCTTATAAAGTGCTGGCTGCAGCTTTGGATGATTTATATGAAGGTAAATCTCACATTCCTGGCTTCCCAGGAGCACAGGAGTCCCCAGTAGGTTGGCTGGCTCCGTGGAGATAATGCCAGACTGTTAGTCCTGCCATCCCTGGATTGTGACGTCGGAGCCAGAAATAGAACCTGGCATACAGATGTCTGCAGGCAGAAAATAAAGGTGGAGGGTGGGGGAGCTTCTAATAGGGATTTTATGTGCATGTCATTAAGTGGAGGAATTTTCATGAATTTCTCAAATACTGAATAGTGGCTTCTCCAAAGGCTTTCCTATGAGAAACTCCTGCCACTGTCCTGAACAGATTATTCTGAAAGCCAGTATTGCATGGTTTCTTTTTTCTCCTTTTTCTTTTCATCTCCTCTTCCCTTCTCTTTCCTTCCCTTCCCTTTCCCTTTTTCCTCCCTCCCTCCCTCCCCTTCCTTCCTTCCTCTCTCCCTCCTTCCCTTCCTTCTCTCTCTCTCTCCCTCCTTTGCTCCCCTTCTTTCCCTCCTTCCATTTAATGTAGAAGATAAAACCTCAGATTTTTGAATCAGACCCAGAACTTGGACAAATAACTAAATCTCTCTTAGCCTCTGTTTTCCCATCTGTGAAATGGGATTGTTGTGAGAATTAAATGAGATTATGCAGGAAAATAACCTAGCATAGTTCCTGCTCAACAAATGGAAGCTACGTGAATTGCCAGAGAAACAATTTTGAAGTTTTTTCTTTTATAAAAAGCAAGCCTGTGGTTGTTTGTTTGTTTGTTTTGTTTGTTCTTAAGATTTATTTATTTATTTATTTTAGAGAGAGAAAGAGAGAGTGGAAGGGAGAGAGAACCCCAAGCAGACTCGGTGCTGAGCCTAATGCTAATGTCTCAAGACCTTGAGATCTTGAGCCTGATGCTAATGTCTCAAGACCTTGAGATCAGGACCCGAGTTGAAACCAAGTTGAAACAAAGATGCTCCGATGCTCAACCAACTGTGCCAGCCAAGTGCCCCACAAGCCTGTGGTTTTGCAAAGCAATACCTTCTCTTTCCACATTCTCTTCTAGTACTTCATCTTAACATGTTTTTTCTTATAATATTTGTTGATTTACTGTTGAATTTTTACAGTTTTTTGTTGTGGAGACTAACTTGGCCCTAGTAACAAATTAGGGCATTTCAAACTTAATATTCTGGTCATTTGAACCCAGTTTAGGAAACTAAACAGAGAAAAGAGGCTACCCCATTAGTTTTGCCTTGGGATTCTGCATAAATGGTTCTTTCCTTAGTTCATGGCTCAGACACTCCAACTTCTCCTTACTTTGAAGGATCATTAAAAAGTCTGGTTATTTTCGGGTCTGTTATCACATGCACCAGATGTGCTGCCTATCAGCCTGTGCCACCTATCAGCATGTGTTGGATCAAAAATATGAAGACAGTTCTGGATGACAATGGTGTGAATGTCTCAGGGGCCACTTGCCGAACAGCTAAAGAGGAGGTTTCAGGGCTATACTTCAGTCCTTCAGATAGAGGAAAAGTAACCAGTATTTTCCAGAATCTTTTAAATGTCAGCTGTTTCCTCATCACAAGTCAAAGCCAAGTTTCTTAGGGTGTCTGTGAGAGCCAGGTACATAAAGACACCTGGTAGCATGGACCTCTCTCCCTTACTGCTTGAGTTCATTTAGGCTCAGGCAGATTTCTTTGGATCTGACCAGCACATTTGCCCTGTTTGAAATGAGACTCAGAAGAAAATATGATGAGAAACTAATGGGCAAAAGAACCTAACAATTTAAGTCATTGCCCACCAAGATATCGTAATCTTTATAAGGACTGAGTACGAATTTTATAAGGACTCTCCTTGGAGGACATATTCATGAAGCTTGGTTGGTCTTCGAGGTGACATTATCTCTTATTTAATGTTCTGGTCTCAACGGAGCCTTTGTAACTCATTTTGGACTTTCTTGCCCAGCCAAACAGATGGACGAATTTGCTGTAGAGTATGAGATCATCAACCCCAAGGCCATCACCATGGGGCAGCTCTATGGGTGCTTTGACCAAGTGAGCCATGAATGGACAGATGGTATCCTTGCCAATACTTTCCGGGAGCAAGCGTCTTCAGTATCTGATGAACGCAAGTGGATTATATTTGACGGGCCAGTAGATGCTGTTTGGATCGAAAATATGAATACAGTTCTGGATGACAATAAAAAGGTACTACTGAATCTCCTATCAATTTTACATAGGTAAGGTATAAATCCTCTTATTCAAGTGAGTAATTAACCAAAACTATATAATACATACATTTATTAAGCAAAGAATAAATGCCCCACAAGAAAGTAACAGCTTATGAGTTATGCTTCCATTTGTACTTGTAGTTCTCTGAACCTCAATTTCCTCATTTGTAAAAAGGTAGTAATAAAACAGGGATATTAGCAATTAACCAAGTAGCACATACATAGTGCCTGATATATGGAATGGATGTTGGTTATCCATTTCTGTGTCCTTAGAGACTTAAGACAACCATTTACTTTGTTGATGATATTATGGATTATAAACTTTGGAAGGGCTTAATTGGGCTCAGCTAATCATTGTGATATCCATGAGGGCAGCCATGGCGGGAGGATCCACACCCAAGGGGCTTCCTCCCTCGGTGCCTGAGGGCTCATTCCTCATTGGCATATCTCTCTCTCTCTTTCTCTTCAGATAGTATCATCCTCCAGGCCTTTCCAGTTGGCTTGGGTGTCTCACTTAGTGATCTTGGAGTAGTCCTCTTCTTACATGGTGGTTAACTTTTCCAAAAGCCAGGAAGTGACAGCTTGCAGGAAATTGAGAGCTGTGCTTGGAACTAGCATAGCCTCACTTTTTCTCAATTCCATGAGTCCAAGTAGTCACAGGGGCTGCCCAGATTCAAGGGAGTGGGGGGAGAGGCTCCACGTCTTGATGGAGTGGGGCAAGGCCACTTGGCAGAAGCACACACGAGATGGGAGCTATCACTGCATCAGTCTTTGGAAAAAACATTCTGCCACCGTTTAAGCATAGTGCCTAAAGAGCTTGGACCCTGAACCGGACAGCCTGGTTTCAACCCCTACACTGCCACTTGCCAGCTGAATGAACCCAGGTAAGCTATGTGCCCCACGTATTTGCACCACTTTCTATAGGGACACACCTACTAAACACAAGGACTTCTGATGGACTTTCCTTCCATTCCAGAAGGGATTTGTGGAGATGTCTTTGTCCTTCTAGGCCTGCCCTAGTCCATGACAGATTCCAGAAGGAGTCTCTCATGGGAAACAAGCAAATAAAACAGGAAGAAGGTGCACAGTTAAGGTCTATGTGAAAAACTGAGTAAGAGTAGAGTAAGAGAAACTGAGTAAGGTTCATCATCTGTAAAATGGGGACAATAGTGTCTACATCATAATGTTAATCAGGAAGATGAGATAAGTTAATATTCGCAAGCTGCTTCCAATGGCACCTGGCATAGAACAAGCATTATCTTACTGTAGGCTAAAATAAAATAAAATTTGTCACCATTTTAAGGAAGAGTTTCTACCCTGAATATACATGATTATCAAATCAAAATACACTTTCCTACTGCATTAAAATTTCACAGGACTATGAGTGAGTCATGCTCAACAATGGAAGGCCTAATTATCCAAATTACATACACACACTAATTATAACACATGCGTGATTTTGATTACATAACATAGAAATACAAAGGTTTTATTACATGATATAGGCTATGTTATATAAACTAATTGTACAAATGTACTTGTTGATCTTGAGATAAGTATAAAGAGCCATGGGGTGCCTGGGTGGCTCAGTGGGTTAAAGCCTCTGCCTTCGGCTCAGGTCATGATCCCAGGGTCCTGGCATCGAGCCCCGCATTGGGCTCTCTGCTCAGCAGGGAGCCTGCTTCCCCCTCTCTCTCTGCCTGCCTCTCTGCCTACTTGTGATCTGTCTGTCAAATGAATAAATACAATCTTTAAAAAATAAAAAGTATAAAGAGTCATGATCAGTGAATTTTATGATGACTCTTCTCTTCCCTGGGTGTAAATCAAACTATTATCAGAGATATGGGTGTCTTTTACTTTTCTTGATATTCAGAGTTGACACTGCTGGTGGTTTCAGCCCCATAAGAGCTATGACCTTCCTGGAGACACATGTAGTGGCCTGTTTCCAGGTGTGTTTTATGTAGGCCAGGTAATGTACAAGGGAATTTTTAAGCGCATCTTTGGGTGAGCAGCAGGGAATGATGGGGTTTTCTCTTTGCCCCTGAAAGACTAAAGCTTCAAGCAACCCTATGTCTTAACCATCTCACTAGAACCCATGTTGTCAAATGGGAAGCAGTACCACTAACTTTGTACATACACTGAGGCTCCCCCATGTATTTGCCCTACTTTCTATTGGGACATACCTACTAAATGCTAGGACTTCTGGTGGCCTTTCTTTCTACTGCAGAAAGGATTTGTGGAGATATTTTTGTCCTTCTAGGCCTGCATTAGTCCATGACGGATTCCAGAAGGAGTCTCTCATGGGAAACAAGCAAATAAAACAGGAAGAAGGTGTGCAGTTAAGTTCTATGTGAAAAACTGAGTAAGAACCATGAGACTTGGCATAATCTGATAACCTTGATCTTCCATCTAAGGCTGCAATTCAGTGACTCTCTGACCTCCCTATTTATTTATTTTAATTTTGTGGGGGTTTCTTTTTTTTTTTTTTTTTTGGTGGTTTGTTTTTTTGTTGTTGTTGTTGTTTTGTTTTTTTAGAGAGAGAGAGAGAGCATGCATGTTTGAGCAGGTATGGGAGGTGCAGAGGGAAAGAGAGAATCCCAAGCAGTCTGCCTGCCCAGCGTGGAGATCATGACCTGAGCTGAAGTCAAGAGCCAGATGCTTGGGTCATCTGGGTGGCTCAGCCCCACATTGGGCTCCCTGCTCAGTGGGTCTACTACTTTCTCTCCTTCCCACTCATGCTCTCTCTTGCTATCTCTATCTGTCTCTCTCTCAAATAAATAAAATCTTTAAAAAGAGAAAGAGAGAGTCAGACACTGAACTGACTCAACTATCCAAGTGCCTGCCAAACCCCCCTATTTAAAATTACAACTCACCCAGCCCTGGCTGAGCATTCTCCAGCCTCCTCTTCTATTTAATTTGTCTCTAAAGCACTTTCATCATTTTATATGCTGTATGTTTTGTTTATCATCTATCATCTGTTTCTTCCCAGCAGAATGTAAATCCCAAGAGCACAGGGATTTTTGTCTGCTTTATTCCCCGCACCTGCCCCAGACGCATAGTTGGTGCTCAAGAAATATTTGTTGAATGAATTTGAACCATCTCTGTCTGCACTGAGGCCTTTCACTTGGGGATGGAATTTAACCACTTTGCCTGACCTCCCCACCTCTGCTTTTCACTTTCAGCTGTGTTTAATGAGTGGAGAGATTATCCAGATGAGCCCCAAGATGAGTCTGATCTTTGAGCCAGCGGACTTGGAGCAGGCCTCTCCGGCCACTGTGAGCAGGTTAGTCGGTGTTGCCCTGGCCCTCTGAGGGAACATGTGGCCTCACTGACCCAAAAATCCACAAATGTGATTAAGCCCTAGTAGATCACCTACAATATTTCTTGTCCCTACAATTTATCCTAAAACCAGTCTGCAGTCCACAGTGCCGGTAGGAATCTAAAATCAGGCAAGCACTTCGGAAAGGAATTGAACATTATTTCCTAAGATTAAAACTTCACATGCCTCATGACCAGCAATTATACTTCTAAGAAATTTTTGCTCACCTTACAACAAAATTCATATATGAGAATTTTCCGACTGGCATAGTTAACAATAACAAACACTTTGAAACAACCCAAATGCCCATTAACAGGAGTGAATTCATGTGTAATACAGTCGCAAATTGTGTTTTTTTATATTTTATTTTATTCTATTTTATTTTCATCACAGTAAGTATACTCTCTAATCCCCATCACCTATCTTACCCATCCCTCACCAACCTCCCTTCTGGTAACCATCACTTTGTTCTCCATAGTTAAGAGTCTGTTTCTTGATTTGCCTCTCTCTTGCATTTTCTTTATTCCTTTGCTCATTTGTTTCTTAAATTCCACATATGAGTGAAATCATATTGTCTTTGTCTTTCTCTGACTGACTTAGTTCACTTAGTGTAATATTCTCTAGCTCTGTCCATGTTGTTGCAAATGGCAGGATTTCATTCTTTTCATGGCAGAGTAATATTCCATTGTATAGATATATCACATTCTTTATCCATTTATCTATAGGTTGCTTCCATGATATGGTTATTGTAAATAATGCTGTAATAAACATAGGGGTGCATATACCCCTTTGAATGAGTGTTCTGTAGCAAATTGTAATATTTATATATCACTCAAAATAAATGAGTTGTTCTGACATGGAACTCTATGGATAAATCTTATTAAATATGTTAAGTATAAAATCTCAGCAATATTATATATTAAGTAAGCCCACAATATTACATACAACATAGTGTCTCCCTTTAAACCTCTAAAAACAACTAAAATAAATGCATATACATTTTAGGAACATATAGAAATGTTATAAAACTATGTAAGAAAGAAAGAAATCAAAAGATGGGTAACCATGAGATCCAAGATAACTGTGTTATCCAAGGTAACTATTTCCCCTGTGGGTAAAGCCAGGGGTATAGGATAAGGGAGACCATCAGGGTTAGATGAAGGTTATTGTCAAGATCCTAGCTTCTGTCTGGGAGGTGAGTTTATGGGCACTCACTACATTATTGAAAACAGTTAGCTAAGAAAGGCCATACGTGGGCTAATGATGGTATGCCAAGGATGATCATTAATCTAATCCTGTGCCCCTGAAGTTCATAAAAAAAGTAAAAATCAGTCCACATTCCAAAAAGCAATGTCAAGGAGTAGAAAGAATATTGGCAAGTTAGACCAACTTGGACTCCCACTCTGGCCATTGCCAATATCTAGCTATGTTACCTCTTCCAAGTCCCTCAGCCTCTCTGAGCCACACACTCCTCATATCTAAAAACATGACCATTAAGAAGAATATTGAGAGATAAAGGCCATTAGGACCTAGCATAGTGCTTGACATGCAGTAGGTACTCAATGAATAGCAGCCATATTAGTAACAAACGAGAACACCTAGATGTAACAGAATGGGGGAAAAAATGTACTACGTAAAATATCAGTACATGCTAATGGTAATGTTAATAATTTCTATGGATAAAGAGTTTTCTGTGTCCTAGAAGTGGTGCTGAATTATTTATTGGCATTTTCTTATGTAACCACTACAATAGCCTTATGAACTATACATTGTTTTTTTTTGTTCTGTTTTGTTTTGTTTTTATTTTTATTTTTTTAAAGATTTTATTTATTTATTTGTCAGAGTGAGAGAGGGAGAGAGAGCGAGCACAGGCAGACAGAATGGCAGGCAGAGGCAGAGGGAGAAGCAGGCTCCCTGCCGAGCAAGGAGTCTGATGTGGGACTCGATCCCAGGACGCTGGGATCATGACCTGGGCCGAAGGCAGCTTCTCAACCAACTGAGCCACCCAGGCGTCCCTGTTTTGTTTTGTTTTTAAAGAATTTATTTATCTGACAGAGAGAGAGGGAACACAAGCAGGGGGAGTAGGAGTGGGAGAAGCAAGCTCCCCGCTGAGCAAGGAACCTGGTGTAGGACTTGATCCCAGGACACTGGGATCATGACCTCAGCCAAAGGCAGATGCCTAATGACTGAGCCACCCAGGTGCCCTGAACTATGTGTTTTTTATATTTCTTGATTTATGACAAAGATGTAGACTTTCAGAGACCATAAAGAAACCTTGCCCAAGGGTACTCCGATAGTAGAATCTAGGGCTGGGATTTAAACCCAGGTCTCTCTAACTCCCAAGCCCCAGCTGTTATCACTGGTCTCCATCCTTTCCTGACAAAATCTGGGGACCTTCCCTTTGGACTGGAACTGGTGAGGGTCTGTGCCCCAACCCAAACTCCAGCCCCTTACCTTATCAGGACTGCCTGTATTTACCTCACCCCATGTGCTTGGGAACTTGGGTGTGGACCACGCTGGTCCTTTCTTTGTGCCTGCCAGGTGTGGGATGATCTACATGGAGCCCCATCAACTAGGCTGGAAGCCCTTGAAGGATTCATACATGGACACCCTGCCTGCTAGCCTCACTGAGGAGCACAAGGAATTGGTGAGACCATCGTATTCCTCTTCTTCCCCTCCCTCTCTGTCTCCATACTCCTCATTACTAAGGCCTTCTAGTTACATCTTCACCTTCCTAATTCCAGGATGCAAGAAGGAGCAGGGAATTCCCTGCCTGTTTCTAGTTATCATCCTTCCTGGCTGCCTGACATTTTTCCAGCTTGCTTCTCCCTGTGGCAGGAGTGGGATAGTATAGTCAATTTCTCCTTCTACCTTCTCCGTCACTCCCTGTCTCCCCAGTGGAGAATTCTGATGCTTGAGAAACATTCCACATGTTGGATGGAATGGCACACCTTTCTCCATTGCCTTACTTGTGGAAATGTCTCTAGAAGTTGCTCTAGAGGTAGGCCAAATTAGAAGGAGCTGTCTTCTGCTCTGTACTGCCACTCCCCATCCTGGTGACCTCAGCTTCCTACCTCCCATTGCTGTGGAGCTGGAACCGGTTTAGAAAAGTTGTATTACAAGTACTAAGAGTTTTGTCCCCTTCTTCCCTTCCTAAAAGAGGAGTGAACATTCAGGTTAGGTGAGAACCTGAGCACAGTCTCAGACTAGGGAAGCAGGAAGGGAGAACTCAGGCTTTTGGTGCCTCTTGTCCTCCCTGTGTTAGTAAATAAATTTCCCTAGGAAGGTTTCCCATTGAAGAAGCCAAGAAAGGATGAGTTGGGTTCTCTTCCCACTGCAGAAGCATTCTGGTGAGCTATGTAGGAAGGCCCTGTTCCTGTCCCATTTATATGCATATACAGTGAGTATAATCACATACATTTATATGCACATCCCGCGACATCTATGTACCTGTACCGGAACTCTTCAGGGACTCCTCGGTGTCCTTAGCTCAAAGTCTTTTTTTTTTTTTTTAAGATTTTATTTGAGGGATTCCTGGGTGGCTCAGTCAGTTACGCGTCTGCCTTCAGCTCAGGCCATGATCCCAGGGTCCTGGGATCGAGCCCTGTGTCGGGCTCCTTGGTCAGTGGATAGTCTGCTTCTCCCTATTTTCTCCTCCCCGCAACTCATGCTCGTGCTCTCTCTCTCTCTTTCTCTCAAGAGAGGCTGAGGGAGAGAAAGGAAAAAAAGCAGACTCCCTGCTGAGCACGGAGCCTGACGGAGTGGTTCATCCCACAATCCCAAGATCATAACCCTAACCAAAATCAAGAGCCAGATGCCACCCACCTGTGCCACTCAGGTGCCCCTTAACGTCTAACTTCTTATCAGGACATCTGAGGCTGGCATCTGGCCCTGCTCACCTTTCCAACCTCATCTCCTGCCTTCTTCCTCAGCTCATTACCCTGTAGCCCTTGTGTTTTGTTCCATTCCTGGAAGACCCCAGGCTTCATCACCTCAAGGCTTTTGCACCTTTTCTTACTCTTCCTGAAAATGTTTCCTATTTTATTGTGTGAGGGATGATTCACCGTCATCATCCAGGTCTCAACATAAAGGCCTCCCCCTCTAAGAAGACTTCCCTGACTTCCCATATTAAACCCTTCCTGTTATTTCCCATTGTAAAACCTTTGTTTCCTGCTAGTACTTGACATGACTTGTAATTATTTTATTTATTTCCTTGCTTGTTTAGTTATTTGTCTCCCTGGCCCCTCAGTAATCTCCACAAGGGTAGGGACCTTATCTATCTTGTCAATTGTTTATCCTCAGCACCTACAACACTACAGTTAGCAGATGCTCAATAGATATTTGTTGGCTGGATGCATATACCAAATCCATGTACACATCTGTAATTATGTACACGTTACTGTGTCTATTTATAATACAGATAGACATTCACCTATATACACATCTATTCACGTATTTATTTAGTGATGACCTGCCTATTTCCAAAAAAATGACTTAAGATAAATTTTCAGTGACAGCCACAAATATGGTATAACAGAAATGAAAAAAAACCTCAAATAAGAGGGGAAAGAAGGATTTTTTTTCTAAAAAGAATAACTGGGGTAGGGAGCAGAGATAAGAATCATTATACCCCCAAGTAAGTACATACAGAGAATTACTGAAAATGAGCCCTGAACTTAGCTCTGCCCTTCCTGTGGCCACTTTATACAGGAGTCCAGCCTCAAAAATGCACAACAGTCATTTGAAAATCTTTTAGAATTCCTAAGGATTTTTGTACAAGCAAGTCAGATACTCAGTCTGGGTCCTAAAATTTTTTGTGCATCTTGTAGCTGGCCCACAGTAGCTCCAAGCCTCTCTGAATATCCAGCTCTGGGCAGTGAAATGGAAGGGATGGGCATGGCCTACGGGCTGCACAGTCCATTAAGTAGGAAGCTAGAGTCAGAGGCCTCGGTGCCCCTTGTCTTTTCCCCGATATACTGACACTCAAAAATAACCAGCAACCATATCAGCATCTCCAGCCTTCCAGAGGTGTACCCAGCCCTTAGTCTTAAACTCATTTTTTTTTTATAACATCTTTTCAAATTTCATTTCTACCTTCAGGTCAATGACATGTTCATGTGGCTTGTCCAGCCCTGCCTGGAATTTATTCACCTTCAGTGTAAATTTGTGGTCCAAACATCTCCTATCCACCTTGTCTTCTCAATGATGAGACTGTATTCCTCCCTGTTTGGTACGTGCTACCTACAATTCTTAAGCCAAGTGAAGGTGGGTAGGTGCAGGATATTTCTTCTGTTCCTATCCCTTCTATTCCCCCCACCTCCACAGGTCACAATGAGACCAGAATTTTAGTCTAGAACAAGTAAGCATTTGGAGTGTAGATAGCAAAGTTTAGTGGAAAGAGTCCATGGGTTTTGGCTTTACCCTTAATCTTGGATTGATTTCTCGGGTATTTTTATGCACTTTACTCCATCCTTTCTCATGCTAGATTCCTCATCCACACAAAGGGAATAACAGTTTCTGTCCCTCTTTACCTAACTAGAATATCCTAGAGGGAAAAGAATTTAGATGATACATGTGAATGTGTCTGAGCAAAAAAAAGATCCCCCCAAAAAAATGAGACTGCGAATTTTCCCATGCTAAAGAAAACTGACAAAAAACAGTGTAACTTTAAAAAAATAATAATAATTAAAAAAAAAACAAAACAGTGTAACATGGTTACACTGTTAAGAGAACTGATCATATCAGTATACAAAACTAGGGACCCTTCTTTCAGACATGAGAAGTACAATAAATCCTGGAACCATTTGTTTAATGCTCAGTGGGGATTTGATTTCAGCTCAGGTTTTGATCTCAGGGTCATGAATTCAAGCCCTAAATTGGGCTCTAGAGTGGGCATGGAGCCTACTTAAAAAATAGAAAAAAAATAGAAAAATTATTAAAAACTAAGAAAAAATATATGTGGATAAACGATCTGGCAGGTGATGGCCACTCAGCCACTCTCAGTCCCTTCCCCAGAGCCCTCGAAGAAAAGACCACCCAGTTTCCATCGTTTAGATCTGTATATAAGCAGGTATATGCAGCTTCTCCTGAGGTTCCTTTTTCTTGCTTTTAGATGAAATCAAGAAAATAGATAAGGAGGAAAGAGAATTACATGAAGGCCTGACAAGTCAACAGATCTTTCTCTGGCTGCAAGGTCTATTCCTCTTTGCCTTGGTGTGGACCGTGGCAGGCACCATCAATGCGGACAGCAGAAAGAAATTTGATCTGTTTTTCCGGAACCTGATCATGGGTATGCATGATAACAATCCAAGGCCCAAAAGCGTCAAACTCACCAAAAACAACATATTTCCAGAAAGAGGTAACAGTACCTGTTTGATTTGTCTTGCTCTAATAATTTGGATCATATGGTTCCAAATCCAACCAAAACATTTGGGCCTAGTAAGGATGTCACAAAGGCAGGGGGAGATTTTGTAGTTTGCCTGGTAGGGTTCAGGTCTTCAGAGCTGACCCACATATATAAGAGATGGGTGATCCTGAAGTCAGGGTCTTATGGGATGTTTTAACTATTATTTTCATTCAGAAAAGTTGAAAAACCTTTTTTTCAAAAATTACCCATAATTCCATCACTCAGACAGGCCCCAGGATAGTTTACTTATGTTTTTTCTTATTCCCTTCTAGTCCTGTTCTATGTGTTTACCTTCATCGTATCATGGTGATTATGACATTAATATCTGTTATAATTTTGTCATTGTAACCTAATATCATATTGAAATATTTCCATTTTTGCCATATACATTATCTTCAAAATGATCACTTTAATGACTAAATGTTCCATGTGTGCCATCATTTACTAAAAGATCAAAAGATTTTTTTCTTTTAAGTAACTTTAATTGTTTTTTTTTTCCTTATCACCATTATAATATAGAAAATACAGAGAAGGAAATTGCAGAAAATAAAAACCAATGATAATCCAGTTACCCAGAAATAATCACTTTTAATATTTTTTCTTCCAGTTTATTCTATATTTCTGTACTAAAAAGGGCATCATACTATAAATGCTTTCCAAATAGCTTTACTTTTTGTGATTATTAAATAGTATATAAGGGGCCATGAAATAACTTCTGGAGTGATATATGGAGAGATATTTGTTTTACACTAGATATTTGCATTTGTCAAAATTCAGTGAATATACACTTAAGATTTGTGCATTTCATTGTAAATTTTATATCAAGAAAATATGTAAACAAATACGGAAAAGTAAATTATATAAAGGCTCAAGTTTATGAGGAAGTGTATAGATGTATACAATTTACTTTGAAATCTGTCCCCCAAAATAAGATGGCTTAATTGGTGGATAGAGGGGTAAACAGGTATATGATAAAACAAGTGAAAACTAAAACAAAACAAAAACAAAAATAAGTGAAAACTAATGGTAAAATCTAGGAGAGGATATACAAATGTTTTCTGTATGATGTTTTCAGTATTTATTTTTAAAACTTTACATAATAATCATAATAAATGAGTGAATAAGTAGGTGTCACTGCCTCTCTACACAATCTTTCTTCAGCATAAGTGGCACACTTCATGCGATATAGTCATCTGTCAGATAAACTGCATAGAGGCCCTGGACCTTTATTTAGATACTAGTACATTCATTCTTTTTTCTTTCTTTTTTAAAAGATTTATTTTCTTTATTTGAGAGAGAGAGCAGGGGCCAGGGTGTGGCACAGAGGGAGGGGGAGAAAGAAACCCAAGCAGACTGCACTGAGCATGGAGCCAGAGCGGGGCTTGGTCTCATAACTCTGAGATCATAACCTGAGCTGACACCAGGAGTCAGACGCCCAACCATCTGTGCCAACCAGGTGCCCCCTTTTTTCTTTGTTTTGTCTTTTACTCTCGTCCTCCACTTTTTCCTTTGTCTTTTACGTGTTCTTTGATTTAGAAGATTATTTTTTATTGTGCTAAAATATGCATAACATAAACATGTACCACTTTAGAGGCGCCTGGGTGGCTCAGTCAGTTAAGCAGCTGCCTTTGGCTCAGGTCATGATCCCAGGGGTCTGGGATCCAGCCCCGCATCAGGCTCTCTGCTCAGCAGGGAGCCTGCTTCTCCCTCTCCCACTGCCTGCCGCTCTGCTTGCTTGTGCTCTCTCTCTAACTCTCTGTCAAATAAACAAATAAAATCTTAAAAAAAAAAAAACATTTTTAAGTGTACAGTTCAGCGATGTTATACACTGTTGTGCAATTATCACCACCATTTATCTCCAGAACTTGTTTCATCTTCACAGACTAAAAATTCATTTTCAGTGAACACCATCTCCGCATTTTCCCCTTCTCTATCCCCCTGGCAACAACTATTCTACTTTCAGTCTCTATAAATTTGACTACCCTAGTTACCTCAAGTATGTAGAATCATATAGTATCTGTCCTTCTTTGACAAGTTTATTTCACTTTGTAATATCTTCAGAGTTCATCCATGCTGTAATATATCAGAATTTCCTTCCTTCTTAAGGCTGAATAATATTCCATTGTATGTATATACCACATTTTGTTTCTCTGTTCATCTGTCGGTGGACACTTGAGTTGCTCTCGTCTTTTGGCTATTGTGAATAATGCTGCTATAAACATGGCGTATAAATATTTGTTCAAGTCTCTTGCTTTCATTTCTTTTGGCTATATGCTCAAAAGTGGAATTTAGGGATCATTTGGTAATTCTGTATTTAAGTTTGTGAGGAATTGCCACAGTGTTTTTCATAGCAGTTGTACCATTTTACATTTCCACCAGCAATGCATAAGAATTCTGATTTCTCCACATTCTCATGTATTGTTTTGTTTTGCTTCTTATAACAGCTACCCTAAGTGTGAAATGCATTCTTGATTTTTTTTAGAAAAAATGAATAGATCATATAATAAAAAAGATATATGTTTTTAAAAAGACAACCACTATTAACATTTTGATAACCATCCTCTTAGACATTTCCCTTTTAGACATTTCCCATTTAGACATATATGTACCTTTAGATTTGTTTTCTCAAACATGAGATTGTTCTGCTCTTGTTTTCATCATTTTCTCATTTTTGTAATCATTAATAACACTGTCATGAACAGTGTTCTGGTGGCTACCTACTTGCTTAAGCCACGATTATTTTCTTAGGATAATTTCTTAGAAATAAAATAGCTGAATCAAGGATCAATAAAATTTTAAGATTTGATTGCTAAATTTCCCCTGTGCCTGAGTGTTACCATTTTTTAAAATCTTGGGCGATTTGAAATGTGAAAATGCTCTTTCATTTTAACTTTCTTCTTTTTGTAAAAAAAAATATTTTAATAGGCTTTAATTTTAGAGCAGTTTTAGGTTTGTAGAAAAAAATGAGCATGAAGTACAGAGTTCCCACATCCCCCTTGCCCAAACCACCCCTCCCTTCCAGTTTCCCTGTAATTAACATCTCGCATTAGTGTGGTACACTTGTTAAAATTGGTGAACCAATATTGATAAATTATTATTTAACTAAAGTCCATATTTTACATTTTCGCTCTTTGTGTTGTATACTTTTAAGGGTTTTGACAAATAATATCATCTATTCACCATGACAGTATCATACAGAAGAGTTTAACATTGCCCTAGAAATCCTTTATCTCCACCTATCATCCCTCCTCCTCCTTAACTCCTGGCAACCACTGATGGATTTCCTCTCTGTATAGTTTCACCCTTTTCAGGATGTGACATAGTTGGAATCATAGAGTGTGTAGTCTTTTCAGATTAGTTTAGGCATATGCATTTAAAAACCTTTACATCTTTGTGTGCCTTGATAGCTTATTTCACTGAATAATAATCCGTTGTATAACTATTTATCCATTCATCTATTAAAGGTCCTTTTGTCTTATTCCAATTTGGGGAAATTTAAAATGAAGCCAGTATAAACATTCATGTAAAGGTTTTTTTATATGGATATAAGTTTTCACTTCATCTGGTACATACCTAGGAGCGGGATTACTGCATCATATGGTGAGCCTGTGTTTAGCTTTGTAAGAAACTGTCAAATATGTATACCAAAGTGATTGTGCCATTTCGCATCCTGACCGGCAAAGAATGGGAGTTTCTGTTGTTCTTCATCTACATCTACCTTAGCATTTAGTGTTATCGATTTTGGATTTTAGCCATTCTAATAGGTGTGTAGTGGTATCTTGTTTTAATTTGCAATTCCCTAAAGACATACAGTGCTGAGCATCTTTTTTTAAAATATTTTTTATTTTACCATAATCCCTATACCAAATGTAGGCCTCGAACTTATAATCCCGAGATCAAGAGTTGCACATTCCACTGAGTGAGCTAGCCAGGTGCCCCATGGCATCTTTTCATATTTTTTTTCCCACCTGTATATCTTCTTTGGGAAGTTGTTATTCATATCTTTCCTTTTTAAATTAGATTGTTTTCTTATTGTTGAGTTTTTCGTGTTCTTTGTATATTTTGGATATAAGTCCTTTATCAGATACATATTTTATAGATATTTCCTCTCACACTATGGCTTGTCTTTTCATTCTCTTTTTTTTCTTTAAGATTTTATTTATTTATTTGACAGAGAGAGATCACAAGTAGACGGAGAGGCAGGCAGAGAGAGAGAGAGAGAGAGAGAGGGAAGCAGGCTCCCTGCTGAGCAGAGAGCCTGATGTAGGACTCGATCCCAGGACCCTGAGATCATGACCCGAGCTGAAGGCAGCGACCCAACCCACTGAGCCACCCAGGCGCCCTAAGTCTTTTCATTCTCTTAACAGTATCTTCCATAGAGCATAAGTTTTGAATTTTAATGAAGTCACCAATTTTTTTCTTTGATGGGTCATGCTTTTTGTATTGTATCTAGAAAGTCAGTACCAAACCCAAAGTCATCTAGACTTTTTCATGTTATCTACTAGAAGTATTTTAGTTTTGTGTTTTGGATTTAAATCCACTACCCAGGGGTTCCTGGCTGGCTCAGTCAGTCAAGCGTCTGCCTTTGGCTTGGGTCATGATCCCAGGGTCCTGGGATTGAGCCCCACAAACAGGCTCTCTGCTTAGTGGGGAGCCTGCTTCTCCCTCTGCCTACCACTCCCCCTGCTTGTGCTCTGTCTCTCTCTGTCAAATAAATAAAATCTTCTTTAAAAATAATAAATCAATCAATCTATCCATTTCAAATTAATTTTTGTGAAAGGTGTAAGATCTGTATCTAGGTTCTTTTTATTTGCTTGTCTATAGATGTCTACTTGTTCAGGGCTAGTTTTTGAAAAGACTATTCTAAATTGAATTGTCTTTGCTCCTTTGTCAAAAATCACTTGACAATATTTGTGTGAAAGTATTTCTGGATTCTGTGGTATGTTCTACTGATCTGTCTGTTCTTTTACCAACGCCATTATTGTCTTCGTTACTATAGCTTCCTACTAAGTCTTGAAATTAGATAGTGTAAGTCCTCCAACTTTGTTATCCTTCAATATTTTATTGACTATTCTAGATATTTTACCTTCCCATAGAAACTTCAGAATTTAGGGCGCCTGGGTGGCTCAGTCATTAAGCATCTGCCTTCGGCTCAGGTCATGATCCCAGGGTCCTGGGATCAAGCCCAGAGGCTTCCTGCTCTCCCTCTTCCATTCCCCCTGCTTGTGTTCCCTCTCTCACTGTGTATCTTTCTGTCAAATAAATAAATCTTTAAAAAAATATATATAGAATCAGTTTGTCAGCATCTACAGAATAACTAGCTGGGATTTTTATTGGCATTGTATTGAAGCTATAGATCAAATTGAAAAGGGGTAGCATATGAACAATTTTGAGTCTTCTTATTCATGAGCACGAGTTCTATCTCCATTTATGTAGATCTTGTTTGATTTCCTTCATCAGCATTTTATAGTTTTCCTCATGTAGCTCTTGTACATTTTTTATTAGATTTATACCAAGTATTTCATATTTTTGGTGCTAATGTAAATGGTATCATGGTTTTAAATTCAAATGCCTATTTTTCTTTACTGCTGTCTAGGAATGCACTTGACTTTTGTATATTAGCCTTATATCCTGCAATTTTGCTATAATCACTTTCAAATTCCAGTAGTAGTGTTTGGTTGATTCTGTTGGGATTTCCTGAATGGGTAATCATGCCATCAGCAAACACAGTTTTATTTCTTCCTTCCCAATCTTTTTATTGCCTTTTTAAAAAAATCTAATTGCTTAAGAGAGAACTTCCTGTATGATATTGAATAGGAGTGATGAGAGGGGGCATCCTTATCTAGTTCCTGAGTATCTAGTTCCTGACACTAAAAGTATGATGTTAGCTGTAGGTGTTTAGCTGATATTCTTTATCAGGTTCAGGAAGTTCCTCTCTATTCCTAGTTCACTGAGAGTTTTTGTCATGAGTGGGTATTGGCTTTTGTCAAATGTTTTTTTCTGAATCTATTGATATGGTCTTGTGATTTTTCTTCTTTGGCCTATTTCTGTAATGAATTATGTTAATTGATTTTGTGCCTTACATAACTAGAATAAATCCTGCTTGGTTGTAGTGTGTAGTTTTTTTTTAATATATTGTTGGATTTGATTTGCCAGTATTTTGTTAAGGATTTTTGCATCTGTTTTGATGAGAGATACTGTCTATAGTCTTCCTTTCTTTTGGTTTCAGGATCAAGGTTATGCTGACCTCATAAAATAAATATGCTTTAATTTTCTGGAGAAGATTGTAGGAAATTGGTATAATTTTTTTTCCTTAAATGCTTAGTAGAATTCATCATCTGGGACTGATTCTTTCTCTTTTGGAAGATTATTAATTATTGATTCAATTTCTTAAATAGAGACCATTCTATTCAAATTATCTACTTCTACTTATATGAGTTTTGACAAATCATGTCTTTTGAAGAATTGTTTTATTTCATCTAAGTTATCAAATTTGTGGTCATAGAGTTGTTCCTAATATGCCTTTTACTTCTTCGTAATGTCCCTGGTGTCAGTCCTGATGGTTCCTCTTTTGTTTCTGATATTAGTAATTTGTGTCTTCTCTCTTTTTTCTTGGTTGGCCTGGCTGGAATTTTGTCAATTTTGTTAATCTTTTCAAAGAAACAGCTTTTGGTTTTGTTGATTTTTATCTGTTGATCTTCTGTTTTCATTTTCCTCTATTTCTGCTCTAATTTTTATTATTTATTTTCTTCTACTTATTTTGATTTAATTTGTTCTTCGTTTTCTAGTTTCCTAAGATAGAAGCTTAGATTATTGATTTTAGAGCTTTCTTCTTTCCTGACATATGCATTCAATCCTATAAATTTCTCTTTAAGCACATCTTTCACTGCATCCCACAGATGTTGGAAAGTTGTGTTTTCATTTTCATTTATTTCAAATATATAAAAATTTCTCCTGAGACTTTTCTTTGATTCATGTATTATTTAGAAGTTTGTTGTTTAATCTTAAAGTATTTGAGGATCTTCCAGCTATTTTTTTGTTACCAATTCCTAGGGTTTTTTTTAAAGATTTTATTTATTTATTTGACACAGAGAGAGAGAGAGAGAGATCACAAGTAGGCAGAGAGGCAGACAGCGGGGCCCGGGGGGGAAGCAGGCTCCCCACTGAGCAGAGAGCCCAATGAGGAGCTCGATCCCAGGACCCTGAGATCATGACCTGAGCTGAAGGCAGAGGCTTAACCCACTGAGCCACCCAGGGGCCCCTGATTCCTAGTTTAATTGCATTGTGTTTGAAAGTATATACTGCATGATTTCTTTTTTTTTTTTTTTAAGATTTTATGTATTTGAGAGAGAGAGGGTGTGAGTGATTTTACAAACAGGGGAAGGGGTAGAGGGAGAAGCAGACTCCCCACTTAGCAGGGAGCTGAATATGGAACTCGATTCCAGGACCCTGGGCTCATGACCTGAGCCAAAGGTAGACGCTTAACTGACTGAACAACCCAGGCATCCTACTGCATGATTTCTACTCTTTAAATTTTTTAAAGTGTGTTTTATGGCCCAGAATGTGGTCTCTCTTGGAGACTGTTCCATGTGAGCTTGAGAAAAATGTATTCTGCTGTTGTTGAAGTAATCTATAAATGTCAGTGAAGTCCAATTGATGGTGATGATGCTGTTCAGTTTAACTATATCCTCATTCATTTTCTGCCTGCCATCTGTCAATTACAGATAGAGGGGGACTGAAGTCTCTAACCATAATATTCGATTTTTCTATTAATTTTTGCCATCCTATCAGTTTGCCTTATGTATTTTGGTGTTCTGTTCACATTTGTAGTATGCAAATAGTCTCTAATTTTAATTTCTTCTCTTTTTGATTATAAGTGAGATTGAATTTTATATATATAGCTGTTTGTTTTTCCTATGTTCTGATCAGTTTGTGTTCTTTTTTTTAATGCTCTGTTGTAGGGGTTTGCTTTGTTTTTTTTTAACAGACTTTAAATGTAGGTTTCCTTTTGTTTGTTTTCCCTGGATTGTGATGAGTCCTTTCTGTCATTGTTATCGAGGGAAAGCCTTATTGTCTGGCTTCCATCTATATAATCTCTTTTCTTATTTATGTGTTTTTGTCTTTTTAAGATAGATTTTTTTTTCATTTTAATGTCACCCACAACTTCAGTTATGCTTTTACTGCCTTGAATGATTTTAGTACTGCTGTTGTTTTCTCTTGTTTCCCTGTTATCCTTTCTTAGTGTAACAAAAGCAAGTCACGTTGTCAGGGTTTGAATCCTGCCTCCAATACTTACTAGTCAGCCTTAAGGAAGTTACCTGTCCCCTCTCAATTTCCTCAGTTATAAAATGGGAACAATAATAATAGTATGCAGTCATGGTGTTCTTGTACAAATTAAGTGAGTTCATGGGATGCCAGGATGGCTCCATTGGTTAGGCATCCGGCTCTTGTTTTTTTTTGTTGTGTTTTTTTTTTAAAGATTTTATTTATTTATTTGACAGACAGAGACTACAAGTAGGCAGAGAGGCAGGCAGAGAGAGAGAGGAGGAAGCAGGCTCCCTGCAGAGCAGAAAGCCCAATGTGGGGCTCTATCCCAGGACCCTGGGATCATGACCTGAGCCGAAGGCAGAGGCTTTAACCCACTGAGCCACCCAGGCGCCCCCCCGACTCTTGATTTTGACTCAGTCATGATCTTGGGGTTGAGATTGGACCCCACATTGGGCTCCACACTCAGTGTGGAATCTCTTTGAGATCCTCTCCCTCTGTCCTTCCCCTATTCATGCTCACTCTCTCTCTATCTCTCAAATAAATGAATAGAATAAACTTTAAAATCTAAATGAGTTAACACATGTAAATACATTTAGAATAAAAGCATGACATACAGAAAGTTAAATATTCGCAATTTCTGTTGCTGTCTTCTCATCATTGTCATCGCCATTCTCATCTATTAGCTCATCCATCTTCCTTTTTTAAATCTCATCTTGCATTTTTATCTTAGGCTCCTTATAGCTTTATTATTATTATTTTTTTTTTGCTGTTTAATTTTTTTTAATGGTGTCTTTTTGTACTCTATTTAGGACTCCAAACAGTTTCCTGAAATTTGGTTTTGAGTCTTACATTAAGCAAGGTTCAGAGGTATACTCTTCAGGTATAATCTCCATATTATATTCCTTTACATTGCAGCATTTTTTTTTCACAGTTATTTTATACTTTCCTCATCCTTCCAGATCAATCTGTTCATGCTTTGTGTCCATAAAGATGGTGCACAAAGTAAACTTGACCCCATTCTTGGCCCACTTTGTGACAACATCTTTCCATTCTTTCTGAAGCTAGGGGGCTCATGATGTGTCCAGTTCCCACTCAGTTTCTAGGTAACTTTGCCCTGTAATATCTGTCTATTGTTATGGCCTTGCTCCTCACTCCACATCCTACTCAACTGATATAAGAAAAACGTAATTTCCACGTGTACTACAAATTGGCTTCTTCATTTACCTTCTTTTGCAGCAACTACTTTACTTAAAATTAAGCAAGTTTGGTTCTAAAAAGGCCATTCATAAGACTACAGTGACACCTTGCAAGTGATCAATGCAAATTTTCCACAGAAAGTTAAGCTTCATTTTTCAATATGGTAAACATACATCTCTCTTTCTGCTAGCTTTCCAAATTCTCACAGCTTTTGGACGTGATTAGGGTAAATAATATTCATATAGCACTTTTATTTTTTAGAGAGATTTATTCATTTATTTTAGGGAGAAAGGGAGAGAGAGCATGCATGAGCACAGGGATGGGGTATGGAGAGGGAGAGAGAGTCTTAAGCAGACTCCCTTCTGAGCGTGGAAACCAACACAGGGCTCCATTTCATGACTCTGAGCCAAAACCAAGAGTCAGATGCTTAACCAACTGCACGACCCAGGTGCCCTCTTATAACACTTTTAAAATAACCCCAGATGCTGTAAACTCTGCTGTAGAGTAAGGAACAATCGAATGGCCAACATCCAATGTCCACGCATGATCAACTAATGCCATCTGTTGGAGGCAGCCTTTTCTATTTGTTTCATCTGTGAACATTCTAGAAAAGGGAAGTTCCTCAACAGAGGGCCATCTGTGACTCTTTACTCTGGAAGGCCATATCTCACTGAATCTAAGGTGCTCTGCCTGACTCCTCCTTACTCATTATGGACTAGGACCCTGCTGCCCCTTACAGCTAGAGAAAGATGGCCTGGTGAGGAGAAAATGAGACAGTCCTCCCAGATTAATACCTGGCAGGGCAATGGAACAGCTACCCAGTTTTCTGTGTGGGTTGTAACCTGACTCTGTTCATCTCAGTGGCCTCCGTTGCCCTTTCTCATGCACTATTTTGGGGTAAGATTTCCCATTCCAGCTGTAAATTCTGCTTGGATTTTTTTTTTCAGGGTTTTTTTTTTTCCCCCAATGACATCATTCCACTTCTTTCTCTTGTGCCTTAATAAGTATTTTAGTTTGAAATTTCAAAGCTCCTGGCCAGAACCCATTTGAATCAAAAGACATGTTTCAAGTACTAAGTATGCCTTTTCTATATATAACAACTTTATTGAGGTATAATTTACATACCATAAAATTATCCCATGTAAGTGTACAAATCAGTGGTTTTTTAGTAAATTTGCATAGTTGTGCAACTGTCACCATAATCCAATTTCAGAACATTTTCATCACCCTGGTAAGATCCTTCAGGCCCATTTTCAATTCATCCTTGTTCCCATTTTTTTAGCCTCAGGCAACCACTCACCTGCTCTCTGTATATTTGCTTTTTTCAGGTATTTCATATGTATGAAATCATGGAGTAAGAGACCTCGTATATCTGACTCTGAGTGTACTTTATTACCACCTTAAAAAGCTTATAATGCCTTTCTAGCCTTTCCTCAAGGACACGGGTTAAAATTCTCCTGATAAGAGCTCCAGGGAGGCCTCCCCTGACCTTACAGGACATTGTGTTCTAGGTTTTTCATGCTCTGGAGATGTGGGATAAGTGGACTTCTGAGACAAATGCTGGTGGAACTACATTGGGGAGCATATATGAAGGAAAGCAAACAGGCTTTTGAGGAGTCTCTCAAGGTCGGGTTCATGTAATCTGACATGGATCCTTGTTTGTCAGCCCAGAGATTTATTTGTCCAAAAAAGTGCTAACTGTCCCTTTATTCACCCATTCACTGTGTGCCCTTTGAAAACTTACATCAGGGGCGCCCGGGTGGCTCAGTGGGTTAAAGCCTCTGCCTTTGGCTCTGGTCATGATCTCAGGGATTGAGCCCCGCATCAGGGTCTCTGCTCAGCAGAGAGCCTGCTTCCCCCTCTCTCTCTGCCTGCCTCTCTGCCTACTTGTGATCTCTGTCAAATAAATAAAATCTTGAAAGAAAGAAAGAAAGAAAGAAAGAAAGAAAGAAAGAAAGAAAGAAAACTTACTTAATTGTTGAAAATTTACCTTACTCTCTCAAGTGCCACAGAGGAACACAGAGTGAAACAGGGCATGGTCAGAGGGAGTAGAATTACCTGGATTTCTACTATTACTACTCTTCTCTCCTTTCTGCCCTCATAGCTGCACCAGAGTTTGGGTTAAAAATCACAGTACAGAGTGAACCAGAGACCTAGAGCTAAATCGTCTCAGTGCCTATCTGTGCTCATCTATGCTGCATGTTTGACATGTGTATCTCAGTGATACCCTCTACAGTGATTTTCTGACCTTGACATGAAATCAGGCCCATATTATAGGTATACAAATGGTAACTTTAGTCAAGGTCACATAGCCAGTAAATCTAATTTTACTCAGTTGAACTTTTTCTGTTTGGCCTTAATGTTCCTGTATCAAGCCACAAACTAGCTCTAGCTAAATCCTATCAGCCAAGGAAGAGAGACAAATACTTTTCTGATTCATGCTTTTAGAGTCTCCTTTTTTAATTCTTAAAAAAAAATCAATTCCAATAAGTAAAAATGACCAAAAAGTATCATTGTCCATATTACCCTGTTACAAGTGTTTCAGTTTTCAAAAGATTTTCTCTGTCTTGCCCACCTGATTTCAGCTCTCTAGTTACCATAATGGCATATTTTTATTCTATTTTCATCTGTCATTCTTTTGTGTTTAAGATCGTCTTTGAGAGAGAGGGAGAGACCACTAGTCAAGGGAGGGGAGGTACACAGGGAGAGGGAGAAGCAGACTCCCCTCTGAGCAGGGAGCCCAAAGTGGGGCTCCATCTCAGGACCCTGAGATCATGACCTGAGCTGAAGGCAGATGCTAACTGACTGAGCCACCCAGGTGCCCTGATCTGTCATTGTTTCTTAAAAGCATTTTTTATGTTAATACTTAGTTTTTACAAAATAATCCATTCATCTCATAAGACATAATTTTGACTGGTCTCCTAATGTGAGACATGTAAATTATTTCCAAATTTTTTGCTATCACAGATGGTGCTGCATACTCATGTATAGAGATTATTTTCATTGTGAATTATTTCCTTATGATAAATTCCCAGAAGTGGGATTTCTGACTTAGACTACAGAACATTTTTGTAGCTCTGTAAGCATAATGCCAGATTGCTTTCTAAAAGTGTTATGCCAGATTAACTTCTAGGTAAAGCTGCAGAGTGATGTAGGATAACAAAGCTCCCTCCTTTAATACCTAATGAAATTAACAAAATCAACAACAACACAATAAAGCCTAAACATTTCCCTGCAACAGCTAGGGAAAATGATTAATTCTATAAACATCCTGATTCTCTAAACATTGAAAAGTAGTGGACAAGAAGAGAAACATAAGATCTGGTATGCTGCATTTCCCAAACCAGAACCCACCACACCACACTGTTCTAAGAGCGATGTTGGGAGGAATGGTGGTGAGTTGACAAAATCTTGAGAGTTCTCACTGGTCATCACCACTGTGGAGAGAAGTGGATTACAGTGGTGCCTGTTGATGCAAACAATGTCTAAGAGAAACCCTTGGACATGAAGCCCCTGCTTCATAGAGAAATGCCATTGGGAAATGCAAATCAATAACACAGTGAAATACCACTTCTCAGCCAGCCTGAGAATAATAGAAAAACATGAAAAACAACAAGTGTTGGTGTGAACATGGGAAAATTGGAACTCTCACATATGTAAGGGAAATATAATAGTACAGCAGTGTTGGAAAGCAATATTTGATAATTCCTCAAAACTTAAACAGAGCTACTGTATGACCCAGCAGTTCCACTCCTAGGTATATGCCCAAGAAAAACAAAAACATTTGTCCACACAAAAACTTGTACATGAATGTTCATAGCAGCATTATTCATAATGGTCAAAAAGTATAATCCAAATTTCCATCAACAGTTGAATGAATGAATAAAATAGAGTATATCCATACAATGGAATATTTTTTAACAATATAAAGAAGTGAAGTAATAATAATACATGCTACAACATTTTTAGAACGAACCTTAAAAATATCATTATGAGGGATGCCTGGGTTGCTCAGTCGGTTAAGTGTCTGATTCTTGATCTCAGCTCAGGTCTGGCTCTCAGGGTTGTGAGTTCAAGTCCCACATTGGGTTCCACACTGGGAATGGAGTCTACTCTTAAAAAAAAAAAGCAGGTTTGACATTGAGACAGTGTAAGTAAATATTGGGGCTTTGTGTTTGCTGAGTCCCCTAATATTGGTCACAAAGATACTTTCAACCTTACTTCCTGAAATAAGTGAATGTGTTAATCAATTAGAAAAATAAAGTAAAGGGGCGCCTGGGTGGCTCAGTGGGTTAAGCCTCTGCCTTCGGCTCAGGTCATGATCTCAGGGCCCTGGGATCGAGTCCCGCATCGGGCTCTCTGTTCCACGGGGAGCCTGCTTCCTCCTCTCTCTCTCTGCCTGCCTCTCTGCCTACTTGTGATCTCTGGCTGTCAAATAAATAAATAAAATATTTAAAAAAAAAAAAAGAAAAAGTAAAAAAAAATTTTAAAAACAAATAGGTAGATCGATTGATAGATTGAACATGGAGTAAAAGAAGGTAGTCACAAAATAACATATATTATATGATTTCATTTACATGAAATTTCCAGAATAGACAAATCTATAGAGACTGTAGATCAGTGGTTGCCTAGTGCTGGAATTGGAGGGGGAGATGAGGGATAACAGCTAAAAGATATAGGGTATCTTTTCCATATAATGAAATGACTTAAAATTGGTTATAGTAATGGCTGCACAACTATGCATATTAGTACATCACATATACATATATTTTTTAGTAAATCATTGATATGAGTGACTTTTAATTTCAATAAAACTGTCTTTTCAAAGCTTATAGATGAGGTGATAAAAAAAAGTCAGTGAAGGGGGAGGATCTGATGGATCTCACATGTCTACACAGCAACTTCGTGTACAGGGAAACATAAGAGAACAGTCAGAAGTTAGAGGAAAAGAAAATGTGAAATGAGAATTCACTCTCAGCCAAGTCACTGTTCAAAAACAAAATCAGCTGACCGATACTACCAAACTTGCAAGAACTTAGAGAATGAAGCACCTATCAGTCCCTTCTTGGAAAAAAAAAAAAAAAAGAAAAGAAATCAGCCAACTAAACAATCAGTCAAAATAAAGAATTGTTGAATGGTCTGTGGTAGAAGCCATAAATTTCTGCATTGACTCTATTGAAATAGAGACCTCAGAATAAGGAATGGGAGAATTATGGTTCTCCTCCACAACAAAAGGCACCAGAGGAGGGGAGATGGAAGGAAGAGTGAGTTAATCACCTCATAGCTTATAACCGAATCAATGAAATTGATCTAATGTTGAGTCACTTGAATTTACAAATGAAATGTAATGTCAGGATTTGCTTCAAAATACTCCAGACAAAGAAGAAAGAAAAGGAAAGGGAGGGGGAGAGGAAGCAAGAGAGGGAGAGGGAGGGAGGTAAATGAATATGGTGGTGGTTGATGGTGGGAACATGGATGAGACAAGAATAGCAAAATGCTATTATTGAAGCCAGATAATGGGTACATGGCAGTTTATTATACTGTTCTCCTCACTTTCATGTCTTTAAAGTAAATTTTTTGCATGATAAGTTAAAATACAATCATAGAGTTGGACTAAATGATTTTTTAAAAGCATAATAACTTTAATTCCATTATACTTAAAATTATTCTTTAAGAAGCATCATGCGGCTCCTGGTCGGCTCAGTTAGTAGAGCATGCAACTCTCAATCGGGGAGGCATGAGTTCAAGCCCCATGTTGGGTGTGGAGATTTTTTTTTTCTGAGAGAGAGAAAGAGCACGCACACATGCATGCACAAGTTGGGGGAGGGACAGAGGGAGAGCAAGAATCCTAAGCATTCTCCCACGCTCAACACCGAGCCTGACATGGGGCTTCATCTCAAGAACCTGAGGTCATGACCTGAGCCCAAATCAAGAGTCAGACACCTAACCCACTGAGCCATCCAGAGGCCCCCAAAGATTATTTTTCTTAAAAAAAAAAAAGTTTGGGGCGCCTGGGTGGCTCAGTGGGTTAAGCCGCTGCCTTCGGCTCCGGTCATGATCTCAGGGTCCTGGGATCGAGTCCCGCATCGGGCTCTCTGCTCAGCAGGGAGCCTGCTTCCCTTCCTCTCTCTCTGCCTGCCTCTCTGCCTACTTGTGATCTCTCTCTGTCAAATAAATAAATAAAATCTTTAAAAAAAAAAAAAAGTTTGTTAGTGCCTGTTGGTGATGGTTAAAAGTTGAATAAAGATTTTTTTTAAGTGTCTTGCTAAGAGAATAGATCTTAAAAGTTCTCATCACAAGAAAAAAAAATTTGTAAGTGTATGTGGAGACGAATATTAGCAAATGTGATCATTTCACAGAATATACAAATATCAAATCATTATCTGAAACTATTATATGTCAATCATACCTCAATATTTTTTTCCAAGATCATCTTTTAGGAACTAATATCTCTTGTAGTAAATCATGATTTATCTGAAGTTCGGTAGGTCCTTCGGTTTTACTTCAGTTTTTACTCTCCTTTTCTTCTGCTAGAGTTAAATGTAATGAAATTTAACATCTTTATTTTTTTAATAGTATAATATATATCATATATAATAATTTTGATATGTGATATGTAAGTATATAATATATGTGATCCTATCCTTACCAAATCCTTACTTCCATCTGTCCTTCCGTGTTCAATGTGTTTGTGTGCCTAAAAAGAAAGCCAGAGGGGCACCTGGGTGGCTCAGTGGGTTAAGCCTCTGCCTTCGGCTCAGGTCATGATCCCAGGGTCCTGGGATCGAGCCCCGAATCGGGCTCTCTGCTCAGCAGGGAGGCTGCTTCCTCCTCTCTCTCTTTGCCTGCCTGTCTGCTAACTTACGATCTCTCTCTTTCTCTCTGTCAAATAAATAAATAAAATCTTTAAATTTAAAAAAAAAAAGAAAGCCAGAAGGATTGCCATCAAAAGTTATTTTGGGGGGTACCTGGGTGGCTCAGTGGGTTAAGCCTCTGCCTTTGGTTCAGGTCATGATACTAGGGTCCTGGGATTGAGCCCCGCATCGGGCTCTCTGCTCAGCAGGGAGCCTGCTTCCCCCTCTCTCTGCCTGCCTCTCTGCCTACTCGTGATCCCTCTCTCTCTGTCAAATAAATAAAATTTTTTAAAAAATTTATGTTTGGGTGTGAGATTTGATTTATTGCCTTTTTTTTTTTTAAAGATTTTTATTTAGGGGTGCCTGGGTGGCTCAGTGGGTTAAGCCACTGCCTTCGGCTCGGGTCATGATCTCAGGGTCCTGGGATCGAGCCCCGCATCTGGCTCTCTGCTCGGCGGGGAGCCTGCTTCCTCCTCTCTCTCTGCCTGCTTGTGGTCTCTCTCTGTCAAATAAATAAATTAAAAAAAAAAAAAGATTTTTATTTAGTTATTTGACAGAGAGAGATCGCAAGCAGGCAGAGAGAGAGGAAGGGAAACAGGCTCCCCGCTGAGCAGAGAGCCCAATGCGGGGCTCGATCCCAGGACCCTGGGATCATGACCTGAGCCGAAGGCAGAGGCTCAAACCACTGAGCCACCCAGGTGCCCCTATTGCCTTCTTTTATTGTTCTTTTCAATACTTCCTGTTTTACGTTATTAAAATAATTATTTGTGCAATTAGTACCTATCATGTTTTATACAATAAAGTTACTACTCTTTAAATGCTATTTTTCCAGTTTATACAGTTATCATTAATGTGTAAGTTCCTCCACAGCTCTGTCAGTATTGGTAGTTACACATATTCAGATGCCTCTAGCTGAGGTGGCAAAATACCTGAAGTACGAAATGTAAACCCTTGGCGTGCTCATGACCTGTTCTATGTCTTTTAATCCAGGAAGCATCTATGATTTTTATTTCCTCAAGCAAGGTAATGGACATTGGTACACATGGACAGACTATATCACCAAAGAGGAGGAACATATCCCAGCTAATGCAAAGGTAAAAAGAAGGCGGGGGGTGGATTTGCCATGGAGCTTTGGTTTCTAAAATTGCCTGAATTTTCTCCAAGGTGGAGTAATGGATGTCAGTTCTCTATTAGCGTTTATAAGAACTTTCTTTTTTTTTCATTTTATTTATTTATTGGACAGACAGAGATCACAAGCAGGCAGAGAGGCAGGCAGAGAGAGAGGAGGAAGCAGGCTCCCCGCTGAGCAGAGAGCCCAATGCGGGGCTCGATCCCAGGACCCTGGGATCATGACCTTAGCTGAGGGCAGAGGCTTTAACCCACTGAGCCACCCAGGCGCCCCTATAAGAACTTTCTTTTAGAAAAAGTTTCAAACTTGAGCTGGATCAGCCTTCAAAAGCATGGACTTTAGAATTAGAGAGCCTCAGATTCCTTACTCAACCTTCACGCTCTCTGCCTCAGTTTACTCAATGACACAGTAGAAAAAATACTTGAAGGGTGTTTGCGAGAATTGAAGGCATTCTACGTGAACACATGCCATGCATTATGTGCCAGATCCGTGTTGGTTGCTGTTCTGATGATGAGCATTGTCGTGTGGTCAGCAGCCAACGCCAGGTGGTCATTGGTCTTACCTCTCAGAAATCTCAGCCAAAAAAGATCGTTTTCTTCAAAATTCCCAGAGAAGGTTTCCTTGATGAGAATTCTTAGAGAAACAGGTCCGATTAATGGGTTTTCTGGTTAGCAGATGAGTTAGCTACAACTCCTGCTCATTTCCCTGTGGAAAATTTGCCTCTGTTAGTAGTATCTTGTGGACATACTTTCTTTTTCTGGGGGTGATTGGAGAAATGGAGGCCCCAAATGGAGTGGCGGAGAGTGAAAGGAAAAGTGGGGATATTGACAATCAAGTCAGACAGCTGGCAGGACCACAGCTGCTCCTGAAAATGTTTGATAAGCAGAGGTGGATGTGTGCTGAATCCAGGACCCACTCTGGGGGCTGAGTGTTGTGCAGAAGCCCCAAGCACATAGGTCCAAAACTTTAATTCTCCTTAAAGAGCTTTGTCACCTGAACTCCAGAGGTTTGAAATTGTGCTGAATTCATGCAAATAAGAGAGTTCAATGCAGAGAAGATTTTAAGATCTGCTGAAAATTTTCCCCTTGCCAAACAAGTGTTCTCGTCTCTGAAAATAAAAATCTCTGAAACCCAATTTGCTTTAAACTTCATCTTGGTAGCAAAATAAGCACCTTGTGCCTGATGCTGCACTCAGAACCCCTTACCAGCTACATGGCTTTGGACAAGTGAGCCAATAATTCTCCAGCCTCATAGGATTACTGGCAAAACTGCCAAGAATAATATAGGGAAAACCTTCATAGCTCAACACCTATTCTCTTCATCTATACATCAATTCCTGCTCTGTCTATTCCTTTTCCTTTGAGCAAATTACTTATCAAAAGAAGCCCAGCCTTTTTCTACCAGTATACACAGATACACAGAGCTTCCATGTTGCACAAACTCAGTTGGCACCATTGACATTATGGTCTAGCTTTGCTTTAGGGGCATCATTTACATAAACCACAGTGTGAATGATGCTTTCTGGAGTTGTGCAAACAGTGGCTCCATGCTGGCCCCTTCCAGCCTAGACATATAAGGAGATGTCAGCATATGATAGACATCTTCCATTCCCTTCCTCTGTTTCCATGGAGGAACCAAATGTCGTCGAATGGTTGATGACAGGGTTCAGGTTCAGAGAAGCCAAATTAAGGTAAGGTATTCCTCTCAAAGTAATAGGGATTCCAGGAGCCCAAGACCAAGCCCTTAGATTCTATCTGGAGTCTGAATAACAGGAAAAGTGTCGTAATCCCCATATTGGAAAACAAGTTTAAATGGGGATGGCTCCTAGAACCAAGCATCTGAGTGTTGGAAAAAGCAGATCAAGAATAAGTGCAGGGAATGGGGGCTGAGGATCACACCCCACCCTCCCAAGCCAGGAAGTAGGATGACATATGAGAAGTGGACCTTGCCTGGGGTGAGGCAGACAAGTTGATTCAGAGCAATGATCTCAGAGGGCAATAGCTTTAGACTGGTCCTTAGTGAAATTGGTGTCTATGCTATGGTAGTTTGGTGGCTAAGAATATAGACTTTGGGGGCACCTGGGTGGCTCAGTGGGTTAAAGCCTCTGCCTTCAGCTCAGGTCATGATCCCAGGGTCCTGGGATCGAGCCCCGCATAGGGCTCTCTGCTCAGCAGGGAGCCTGCCTCCCTTCCTCTCTCTGCCTGCCTCTCTGCCTACTTGTGATCTCTGTCTGTCAAGTAAATAAATAAAATCTTAAAAAAAAAAAAAAGAATATAGACTTTGGGATTAGACAAGCTGGAATTCCAGTTCCTGCATTTCCACTTACTTGCTATATTACTTGGGCAAACTGCAGAAGAACTATAGACTTCAGTTTCCTCATCTACAAAACAGAGCCAATAATGCCCATCTTGACATGCATGATCTCATTTAATCCTCAAAACAACTCAGTGACCATTATTATCCTATATTACAGATGAAGAAACTGAAGCCCCTGGGGAGGTTAAATACTCACTCAAAATAGTAAAGATAGTAAGGGATGGAGCTGAATGCCAAGACCCAGCCTCCCTAGGCCAGTAACAAGACTGTCCCATGTCTTTGTGGTACAGGTCTCAGAACTCATCATCTCCACAATGGAGACAGCCAGACAGTCCTTCTTCTTGAAAACCTATGTGGACCATGAAATTCCAGTGCTGTTCGTGGGGCCCACAGGCACTGGCAAATCAGCCATTACCAACAATTTCCTTCTCCACCTTCCCAAAAGCACCTACCTACCCAACTTCATCAATTTTTCTGCCCGAACCTCAGCCAATCAGACTCAGGATATCATCATGTCCAAGCTGGATCGACGGCGGAAAGGCCTGTTTGGGCCTCCCCTAGGGAAGAAAGCAGTGGTATTTGTGGGTAAGGCATTAGCCTGAATATGAACATAACCAGATTCTTCTATGCTGCAGCAAACCAGAATCTCCCACCATACAGTCCTTCTACTCTAAGGGATAATGTATTTCTGGTTAATGTAATTTAGTATTCCTTCCCTCTCCTTTTCTTCTCCATCCTTCTTCCCTTCCTTTCTTCCTCCCACACTTTTCCCCTCCCCAGTTCCCTCCCTTTCTCTCATCTTTAATTTTGTCTTTACATTCTTTCATTACCATGTATTTGTTGATCAAGTACTATATGTCACATTTTCAGTAAGTAAGACATAGTCCAGGTCTTTTTACCTCAGTTAGGCTCCCAGATTCTCCTGAGGTGACAATGAGCCTTTGGATCAGGGAAGGTTACCTTGTAGTGAGAATTAATTCCAGAAGCATGTTTACCTTCTTGCATCTCCAGAAACAACACTCATTTTGTGATAAACCCCTTATTCCATTTGTGTCAGATAAAGGTTACCAGTAAATGTAGAAACTTAATAATTGATAAATAATTATTTGTGAAATAAGCACATTGAGTTTCCCCAGGATTTTACCTGTTTACAAAATACTTCCTCATTTATTTCGTTTGAGCCTAACATCCCTATGAGGTTGTTAACCATCATTACCATTTTACCATTCAGCTAATTGAGGCTCCAGAAGGTTAAATTCTCTGTCAAACACCTAGAAAATTCTGGAGCCATGACCCAAACCCAGGTTTTTTTTTTTTTATGACAAACACATCATATTTTTCCACTGTCTTACTGCTAACTCATAGGTTTGTCATTTAGTAAAAATAATGCCCTACTGTTCTGAGTTATCTCATGTCCTTTCCTTAAAATTCATGTATTGATAGTGTATTATGTGTATTTATATCCTTGCCCACTAACATTAGCTTCCTAAAGGCTGAGATCCAATTTTATTTTGTTTTCCCTTTCTTTTCTCCCCTTTTCCCTTTCCTCCAAACTGTTCTCCCTTCCTATATCTATGGTATTTTCAGAAACAATTTAAGCTTTGCATCCAAATAGATCTAGGTTCAAATCTCACTTTCTAACCCTAGGCCTATTATGATTTAACTTCCATGACCCTTAGTTCCTCACCTCTAACGTAAAGGTAATACTACCTTCCTTATAAAGTTATTAGTATTAGATGAGATAATATGTATAAAACTCCTGAAATTTTATCTGACACAAACTTGGCATTCAGTCAGTGTTCATTAGAGAAAAATCAAGAGAGCTTCCATCTATTAGTGTCTTCTATGTGCAGTGACCTGTTCACAATATGCTATTGGGGGAAATCAAACTCTGCCATTGAGAAAGTCACTATCCTTGCCATTCTCATTTTGCTCCTCAAAAACCCTAGCTCAAAACCTTTCTCCCATTGGGGTTCAATTTTTTCTTGGTGATCAAATTATATACCCTATCAGCTTGGATTATGATTGTCTTCCTCACCATCATATCCCCCCAAAATTAACAAAATGTCTAGCACATAGTACAGAATCAATATACTGTGGTCGATGGAATGATAAAAAAAAAATTAAATACCTGTTTGTTGATGCCAATCCATGCATCCTTAAAGTCACAGTGGGCAGAGATTTCAGTGAGGCAGGAGAATGCAGAACCTAGGAAATCCTCTTCTCATATGGTCAGAATGTCCACTGGCTGAGCTCTGACTAGAGTGAGAATGGGGCAAGTAGGCACAGACTCTCCTAGGAGGGAATAGTTATCTATTGCCTCCTATGAGAACAAGGAATCCCAAAGACTTAAAATATGTGGCCATGCCTTCTTTCCCCAGATGACCTCAACATGCCAGCCAAAGAGGTGTACGGGGCCCAGCCCCCCATTGAGCTCTTGAGACAATGGATCGACCATGGTTACTGGTTTGACAAGAAGGACACAAGCAGGATGGACATCGTGGATATGCTGCTTGTGACAGCCATGGGGCCCCCTGGGGGTGGAAGGAACGACATCACTGGTACGTGAAAGAGAAAGTTGTTTCCTCTTTATCATCCAGCAGAGCCAGACCACCTTCATGGATGGAGGGTTGGTACAGGGCACTCTGTCCTGATGGAAGGTGGAGAAAAGTATATTTGGGCTGTAGCTGGAAGGGTTTGGGCTAGCTCCAGGGAGTGGAATTTGAAGACTTCATGTTGAAAGTTGTGTGAAATGGACTTGAAAAGAGAATGTGAGAGTATTTCCCTCAGCCCTGGAGGAGCTCTCCATATGAAAAGGAAAGTTCAGTGGGGTGATGGATTCATGTGTTGTGTTTTTTTACAGTTCTTCAGATTGCCAAAGATCGAACAACTAACCCAAAGTGGCCTAAACAAAATAATACTAATACTACTACTAATAATAATAAAAATAAGAGTTCCCCCTATCATCTAACAGTTCAGGAATGCATTTGCTTCAGGTGCAACTGGATTCTTGTAGGATCTGTATTTTAATTCTGAGATACATCCTTGCTTAAGAACATTAATACAGGGGTGCCTGGGTGGCTCAGTCATTGGGCATCTGCCTTTGGCTCAGGTCATGATCCCAGCGTCCTGGGATCGAGCCCCGCATGGGGCTCCCTGCTCAGCGGGAAGCCTGCTTCTCCCTCTCCCATTCCCCCTGCTTGTGTTCCCTCTCTCGCACTCTCTTTCTGTCAAATAAATAATTAATCTTTTAAAAATATATATATAAAGAATCTTAATACCATTTCTAGGCTTAAGATTCTTTGACCTCACTCTCTCCTCTGACATTTAGCTTTCTTACCTATAAAATTTTTCATACGGAAAATGAACAGGATAATCTTATTTGGTACATTGTGTACCTAAGAATAGAGACTCAAAAATGATCACTACCAAGACATGTACTAGTAAAACTGCTGGACTTTAAAGGAAAGGAAAAAGTCTTTTGGGCATCTAGGCACAAAAGACTACATGACTTTTAAGAGAAATAAAATTAGATCATCTTAAAACTGTTCAACCACAATGCTTTATGCCAGAAGGAAATGAAATGAGAATCAAGGATTTTATAGCCAGGAAAGCTGACTTTCAGATATAAAAGGAAAACTGTTATCAGAATGCAAGAAGTCAGATTTATGTCTACAAACCTTTTTTTGGGAACATACTAGAAAATGGGTTTCACATGATCAAAATTACTGTAAAGAAATAAGTTTTATGTGCAACTAATGAATCATTGAGCACTACAACAAAAACTTATGAAGTACTATATGTTGGCTAACTGAACATAATGAAAAAAAATTTTAAGAATGAAGTATTTCACTATGCAGCCCATCAAAAAAACCAAAATCTTGCCATTTGCAGTGACGTGGATGGAACTAGAGGGTATTATGCTGAGTGAAGTAAGTCAATCAGAGAAAGACAATTATATGATCTCTCTGATAGGAGGAATTTGAGAGGCAGGGTGGAGGGTCGTGGGGGGTTGGGAGGGAAAAAATGAAACAAGATGGGATCGGGAGGAAGACAAACCATAAGAGACTCTTAATCTCATGAAATAAACTGAGGGTTGCTGGGGAGTGTGGGGGTAGGGATAGGGTGGCTGGGTTATGGACATTGGGGAGGGTACATGGTATAGTGAGTTTGTGAAACGTGTAAGCCTAATGATGCGCAGACCTGTACCCCTGGGGCAAATAATACATTATATGTTAATTTAAAAATAAAGTATTTCAATATTCAAAATTTATTTGAAAAAAAGAAATAGAACAACTGGTAGTAAACATTAAATATACGGTTATTTGCTGAACTAAGACTACCTGGGAGAGATTACAATATGTAAAGGCTATGAGACCCAGTCTTGTAGATACAGAACAGTTGAAAATGGAGGGGAGATTAGGATAGCAAGTACAAAAAGTTTTAAATTGTTTTCAGTTCTCATAATTGGTAGTGGTACTATATTCTTATTCTAAAATCTTTGTGTAAAGTAGGATTATACAAACAAGTTGTGAAATTTTCTATTTCCACTGACCCTTGTGTCCTTGAGAACAGGAAGTCTCAGTATGGAAGAAAGGAGATCAAGATGTAATAGAAATGAAATTAAGTGAAAGCCCCGTATTCCTAAATTAGAAATACCAGTAGTAACTCATGAGGTACTAGGTCTGGGAAATAATAAACAACTCATTAACACTGAACATGCCTAGCACCCAGATTGTTTTGAAATCCAATTTCCTACTAAAAGGAACCACAGCTTCTTGAGAAATGGCTGATTGCATCTCTAGGACAGAAAATATACAAAATGAGCTTCTAACTTCTTGATATACCAGATAATGAGAAAGCTTTTAAAGGTTTAACAGTCATGTCAACAGGACTCAGTTGGCAACATAAGGAGGCCCTCACTGGCCAAAGATGGGAAAATTTGAGCTTCAACAATGATTGCAATTTTAATGGATTGGAATTTATCAAAATATACTTAAATCCATTAATCTATTATAACAATGATAGTTGTTCATTTTCAGAGGATGGTAAGGAACCCATTTATTATCTTGAAAACTGATAAATAAATGAAAAGAATCAAATATTTATCTGGATTTTCTTATACGAAATGTACCATGGTATAAGCAAATCCTAGAGGATTGAACTATAAAATGTTACAACTAGGGGCGCCTGGGTGGCTCAGTGGATTAAGCCGCTGCCTTCAGCTCAGGTCATGATCTCAGGGTCCTGGGATCGAGTCCCGCATCGGGTTCTCTGCTCGGCAGGGATCCTGCTTCCCTCTCTCTGCCTGCCTCTCTGCCTACTTGTGATCTCTCTCTGTCAAATAAATAAATAAAATCTTTAAAAAAAAAATATTACAACTAATATATGAAAAGAGATGGTAGAGTCAGAATATCACCATTTTACACTAATGAGTGAATTAGTGGATCTAGCCATTGAGCATCCATAGCTACCAACGTCACAAAAGGAGAGATATCATTATGTCTCTAATGAAAGAATATACTATCATCTACCATCTGGCCCTAGATGGAATCTTAATCTGATCAAATCCCTAGATCCAGCTGCAAATTACTATGAAATACACAGGAGGACAAAGGAACAGAATTAACTGTACCATGAGTATGCAATGAACAAAATCCTAACTGTGGAAACTCTACTGATCAAACAGCCCAGATACTCATCAGACAAAAGATGAAAGAAAGGGATGGAAGAGGAACCTATAGATTAAAAGAGACTTAAAAGACATATCAAGTTTTTTTTTTTAATTGGGAGGGTTAAACTCTGGCACACAGGAATGAACACTTGGGAGATGAAAACATAAAGAAATGCAAGACGGCAAATTATTATAAAAGTCAGGATAATAGTAACCTTTGGAGAGAGACAGAGAGAAGGCTATGATTGGGATGGAATATATGGAGGGACATCTATGAAGGGTTGGCGAAGCTTTATTTTTTTACTTAGATGGTAGACATAAGGGTGCTGACCTTATGATTCACTAAACTTTATATTTTTTTTGTCTGGTTTTCAGTATGCATTTTATTTTATGTGATAAAATTCTTTTTAAAAACAGATATGCAGACAAATTTATAGAAATAGAAAATAGGTTGTCTGTTGCCAAGGGCTCCAGCGAAATGGAAAGTGACTGCTAATGGGTACAAGATTTCTTTCTAACGTGATTAAAATGTTCTAAAATTGATCATGATGCTGTTTTCACAACTAAAATATTAAAAAATGATTGAATTGTGTACTTTAAATGGGTGAATCATACAGTATGTGAATTATATCTCAATAAAGCTGATACATAGATATATAAATATAAATATATAGATATCTAATATTAGGTAGGTAAATACAGATATAGGTAGATATGTAAGGATACCAAATTAATAGTGGCTAATTGTGGGAAGAATGGATTTGGTATGTGGGGTTAAGTCAAAGATGATGCTCACTTTCTATAAAAATATTTCTGAATTGACTATTTTATAATGATCACATATTACCTTCACTTTTAAAAATAATCTTGGGGGCGCCTGGGTGGCTCAGTGGGTTAAGCCTCTGCCTTCAGCCCAGGTCATGATCTCAGGGTCCTGGGATCGAGCCCCACATCGGGCTCTCTGCTCAGTGGGAAGCCTGATCCCCGACTCTCTCTGCCTGCTTCTCTGCCTACTTGTGATCTCTCTCTCTCTGTGTCAAATAAATAAAAATAAAAAAGGTGGCACCTGGGTGGCTCAGTAGGTTAAAGCCTCTGCCTTTGACTCGGGTCATGATCCCAGGGTCCTGGGATCGAGCCCTGTGTCGGGCTCTCTGCTCAGCAGGGAGCCTGCTTCTTCCTCTCTCTCTGCCTGCTTCTCTGTGCTCTCTGTCTCTCAAATAAATAAATAAAATCTTTAAAAAAAAAAAAACAATCTTGAACACTAGTTTAGTGCTGTTAATAGGATTTCTGCAATCATGGAGATGTTCTGCATTTGCATTATGCGATACAAAAGCCAGGCACTAGCCACATGTTACTCTTGTGCACTTGAAACATGGCTAGTAAGACTGAGGAAATTATTTTTTAATTTAATATTAATTAGGTTGAAGGGTGCCTGGGTGGCTCAGTGGGCCTCTGCCTTTGGCTCGGGTCGTGATCTCAGGGTCCTGAGATCGAGCCCCACATCGGGTTCTCTGCTCAGCGGGGAGCCTGTTTCCCCCTCTCTCTGCCTGCCTCTCTGCCTACTTGAGATCTCGGTCTGCCAAATAAATAAATAAATTTTTTTTAAAAAATATTAATTAGGTTTAAATAGCCATCTGTGATTAGAGGCTGCCATATTGGATATCACAGCTCTAGAACAATAAGGCAGAGGAAAACTTACTCTTTCATATCCCAGGATCCCAAGGCCCAGGAGGTATGTGTGAGTGTGTGTGTTTTCCAGGACGATTCACTCGCCATCTAAATATTCTTTCCATCAACGCCTTTGAGGATGACATTTTAACCAAGATTTTCAGTTCAATTGCTGACTGGCACTTTGGGAAAGGATTTGACGTGATGTTCTTAAGGTAAGAGGTTTCTGTGTCCATATACACTATGGAGTATTATGCCTCCACCCAACTTTTGAATCAACATGGACGGGACTGGAAGAGATTATGCTGAGTGAGATAAGTCAAGCAGAGAGAGTCAATTATCATATGGTTTCACTTATTTGTGGAGCATAATAAATAACAGGGAGGACACTGGGGAGATGGAGAAGAGAAGGGATTTGAGGGAAATTGGAAGGGGAGATGAACCATGAGAGACTATGGACTCTGAAAAACAATCTGAGGGTTTCAAAGGGGCGGGAGGTGGGAGGTTGGGGGAGCCAGGTGGTGGGTATTACAGAGGGCACATATTGCATGGAGCACTGGGTGTGGTGCATAAACAATGAATTCTGTTACGCTGAAAAGAAATAAATAATTAAAAATTTAAAAATAAATAAAAAATTAAATTAAAAAAAAAAAAGAGGTTTCTGTGTCTTCCACAATATTGGCCCCTATCCTCAGTTCTGGCTCCTCCTTGATGAATCTGCCTTTCCCTTCCTCCCAAGGTATGGAAAGATGCTGGTACAAGCTACTATGACGATTTATAAAGCTGCAGTGGAGAACTTCTTGCCAACCCCCTCCAAGTCTCATTACATCTTTAACTTACGGGACTTTTCACGAGTTATCCAAGGGGTACTGCTCTGCCCGCACACTCACCTGCAGGTCAGACACTATCATTTCTGTTATCAAGTTCACTCAGCAATATCCTTGGCTGCATGGAATAAAGAGCATAATAGTAATAGCTAACTTTTATTAAGCATTTATCTCTGCTAGGCCTTGTGCTAAGTATTTTATAAACATTATCTTCTTTAATATACCTCAGTCAACCCTAGGATTTAAAAAGAGAACTATCACCTCTGGTACCACCTACCATTCATACAAATAATTAACCCTGGATTTTCAGGATGTGGAAAAATTTATCCGGCTGTGGATCCATGAGGTTTATCGGGTATTCTATGACCGTCTGATTGACTATGAGGACAGACAGGTCTTCTTCAACATGGTGAAAGAAACCACATCCAATTGCTTCAAGCAGACTATGGAGAAGGTAAGCCAGACCCTATGAGCATTTGGCCCAAGAAATGGTCCCAAATACTTGTCTATGTTAGTCTCAGATTTCAAGTTTGCTTGCTAGTAGAGACTCATAGCTCTGCTTTCTGAATCTCAGGAAGGGGATTGAGTCATCTAGTCACTTGATATTATACTTGGCCCAACTTTGTTTCACTTCCCTGATAACATATACATTTGTATCCATTCAAAGTGGTTTATGATCTGATGTAATTGTTTATAATTAACTTAAAATATGCTTTTAACGTTAATTAATTTGTGAGTTGAGAAATGAACTGTGAAATTTTTACAGTTTGAGGCCCTGGTAAAGCCCAAGTAGAAGAGTATCATGGTTTCCATTTGTAAATATTTTCTCTTTCCCGTTTTGATGTAAGAAAAGTTGTTTTAAGCCTATGCATTTATATCATCTAGTTGTACCTCTGTTTTTAAGAAGCTGTGATTTCTCCACAGAAATATTGCAGGTGTTTCATGTTGCATCCAGAGGCTAAGTGCAGAAGCACTACCAGGTTCTAATATCAGGAAGAGAAAGCATCTAGAACATTCCTACTCTAGCCACAGAGTGGGGACCAAGGGTAGCACCTGTACCTTTGTTTGGTGAAGAAGCAAGCACATAAAAAAATTGATGCCTACCTTTTGGATGATCCACTGGGATCTCACAGTCTGACCACCAACATTTTAACAATTTGGCAAACAGATCAACTCTCACTTTCATGCTTTTTTCTCTAATGCCCTTTAATCATAGTCTTTATACCCATCAGATCCAAATATAATGTTATTAAAAAATTATTGATGAACCCTCACTTTGGAGAATATGTTCAAGAGGAAACAAGCATATCTCTTGTTCCCTCCCTCTATACCTGCCATCTTGATTGGGCCACTGGTGGAATGCCTGGCTGAGATTTCTCTTTCCCACAGGTCCTCATTCACCTGTCACCCACTGGAAAGATTGTTGATGATAATATCCGTAGCCTCTTCTTTGGAGATTATTTCAAGCCACAGAGTGACCACAAAATCTATGATGAGATCACTGACCTGAAACAGCTCACAGTGGTCATGGAGTACTACCTGGAAGAGTTCAACAACATCAGCAAGGCCCCCATGTCTTTGGTCATGTTCAGGTTTGCCATTGAGCACATCTCCAGGATCTGCAGGGTCCTGAAGCAGGACAAAGGCCACTTGCTCCTGGTGGGCATCGGGGGCAGTGGGCGACAGAGTGCCAGCAAACTGTCCACATTCATGAACTCATACGAGCTATACCAGATTGAGATTACCAAGAACTACTCAAATCATGACTGGCGGGAGGATCTGAAGAAGATCATGCTGCAGGTTGGAGTAGCCAACAAGAGTACCGTGTTCCTCTTTGCTGATAACCAAATCAAGGATGAATCCTTTATCGAGGACATCAACATGCTTCTGAACACAGGGGATGTGCCCAACATCTTCCCGTCCGATGAGAAGGCTGACCTTGTAGAGAAAATGCAAATGGCAGCCAGGACAGAAGGCGAGAAGATCGAAGTCACTCCTCTTTCTATGTATAGCTTCTTTATTGACAGGGTGAAGAAGAACCTTCACATTGTCCTTGGTAAGAAGAAGCAAACTCAGTTTGCCTCTTTTCTCTGGAGTGCCCTAAACTCAGTCCTCTTGCAGTAGTCCAAGGATTAATCTAGCCGTGGCAACCACCCAGGGGTTTGTGCCTAAATTCCTGTGGAAAATGACCTTCTCCTAAACCACTATTTTATTTTATTAATTTTTTTAAAGATTCCATTTTTCTATTATTTGAGAGAGAGAGAATGAGAGAGAAAGAGCTTGAGAGGAGAGAGGTCAGTGGGAGAAGTAGACTCCGTGTCAAGCAGGGAGCTCGATGTGGGACTCGATCCTGGGACTCAAGGATCATGACCCAAGCCGAAAGCAGTCACTTAGCCAACTGAGACACCCAGGTGCCCTAAACTGCTATTTTAAAACTGTTCCACTTGTCTCAATTCTTTTTTTTTTTTTAAGATTTATTTATCCATTTCAGAGAGAGAGAGGGAGAGGGGGAGAGGGCAGGGGAACAGGCAGAGAGAGAAAGAGAGAGAAAATCTCAAGCAGACTCTGCACTGAACACTGTGCCCAATACAGGATCTCACAGTCTGACCACCAACCTGAGCTAAAATCAAGAGTTGGACGACTGGGGCACCTGGGTGGTTCAGTGGGTTAAAGCTTCTGCCTTCAGCTCAGGTCATGATCTCAGGGTCCTGGGATTGAGCCCCGCATCAGCCTCTCTACTCAGCAGGGAGTCTGCTTCCTCCTTGCTTTCTGCCTACTTATGATCTCTGCTGTCAAATAAATAAATAAAATCTTTAAAAAAAAGTGTTGGACGACTGACTGAGTCACCCAGGCGCCCTTCCTTTTTTTTTTTTTTTTTTAATTTAAATTTTACTTAGTTAACATACAATGCAATATTGGTTTCTGGAGTAGAACAACACCCAGTGCTCATCACAAGTGGCTTCCTTAATACCTATCACCCACCTAGCCCCTCCCCACATATTTTTCTCAATTCTCTCAATTCTCCTCTGAACCTTCTCCTTCCTTTAAGTGCATTACCCTGGTGGCTCACATCTGAAGTTCTTCACTCTGAATGACAACCTCAATCTATCCAAAAAGCCTAGGGGTTGTATTTAATACTTTTCTCTCATGTAACCATGTTGTGTCAATTTTTACCTCCTCCTTTTTTCTTACAACCACCCATTTATCTCCATCTCCACCCACTTTGCATTAGCTAAATTGCCATCATCTTGCCCAGCCTCACCTCTGCAAACTTCTAACTATTCTCTCTATGTCTACTCTTGTCCATTCCAAACCTTTTTGTTCCACTGACTCATGGTTTTTTTTTTTCATGTATTGCAAATTTGATCGCTGTATGTACACACACACACTTAATATGCCTTCTATCAGGATAAATGCCAAAATTCCTAATCTATGGTTTTATAAGGCTACCTTCCATACTTTCCCCTTTATTCTCTCCACTCTCCTCTCAAACCAAGCTTCCCCTTCTCTCTCTCTTCTTCAGCCACAGTGACCTCCTCATATTTCCACCTGTCTATCATGCTTCCTCCTACCACATTGAGCCTAAATAAAAAATGTACGGAATTTAGCCAGAATTTGTGCTTGGATGGAGATTGGGTCAGAAACAAGCCGATGGCCCCCACTCAGTTTCCATAAATAACTAGTATGGGGCATCCATGGTTCCCTTATGTCTGAGTCAACACAAATAGAGCAAGAAGATCAAAGGGCACAAGCCATGCTGGCTAAGGGATGCAAAATATCTGGAAAGGAGAACAAATGGGCTTGGAAGACCATTCAGAAGGTTATTATAATATTCTGAATTCCCATCATAAAGTTGAATGAAAATACCCTATGATTCCCCTGTGCTTCCCAGGCATTCATCATAACTATTCCCATTACACCCCTGGAGTAGCTACAGGAAACCAACTCCTTACCCACCAGAATCCTTGGAAAGAACTGCCTGGCTCTTTGCCTTGGAGGAAGGAAACTAACCAAGTCTGTTTTTCATCAGCCATGAGCCCAGTTGGGGACGCCTTCCGGAACCGGCTGCGGATGTTCCCTTCACTGATCAATTGCTGTACAATTGATTGGTTCCAGTCCTGGCCCACGGATGCCCTGGAGTTGGTAGCCAACAAATTTCTGGAAGATGTGGAGCTGGATGACAATATTCGGAGAGAGTAAGCGTTAGCTGCATTTTAGTACCCTAACCAAATATTCCAGAATGAAAATCCAGATGTTGGCTGTGTTGTTATTATTGTTTTAAGATTTCTCAATTTCTGCATAGAAAATCACATTTAGTTAGTTATTTAAACACCTTTGCTGAAAAAGAATGAAATTTCATTGTTCAGAATTGTCCTGGAGATGCACTGTTATCATAACTATGAGAACCTAGCTCTAATAATATAGCTATTTCAATAGTTATAGAGCATACCTTCTCAGTAGGGGTGACATCGCTGTCAAGGAGATGAAAAGTGGTTATGATGAGGGTAAAAAAAAAAACTTAGTCTTTTGTATGTAAAGTACAGATATACAAAAACAGCCCCCAAAGTGCACTTAATTTTACCTAGAGTAAGGGAAAATATGGGAATGTTGACCTTCCCATGGCTCCCCAGGAAGCCAATGGTCATGTAATCTGCTTTGTCTGATTCTATATCCTTAGTGTTTAGCAGGTGCCTGGACGTAGTAATTCAGTTACTGTTTATTAAATGAATGAATGGAAAATGAAGAAGTAGGTAAAGGTCAGAATATTGATAGCTATAGGGGAGCCTGGGTGGCTCAGTGGGTTAAGCCTCTGCCTTCACCTCAGGTCATGATCCCAGGGTCCTGGGATGGAGCCCCGCATCCGGCTCTGTGCTCGGCAGGGAGCCTGCTTCCTCCTCTCTCTCTGCCTGCCTCTCTGACTACTTGTGATCTCTCTCTGTCAAATAAATAAATAAAATCTTTTTAAAAAAAAGAATATTGATGGCTATAAATTCCATTTTAAGAACGTTGCACTTTATGCTCTCAGCCAGAAGTCCCTTAACTTGGGTCCATAGGCTCGTGAACAGAATTTAGAGGATCAGTTAATGTGAATGGAGAAAAATTATATGTTTATTTTCAAGGACATCTAACTGGCATATTGAAATTCTTTCAATAATGAATGTAGATAGTAAATCCCAGTAGGATTAGCAGGACTTATTACCAACAGGACTCACAATTGTGTGTGTTTTTAATAATTCACTCAGTCATTATAGATACATCAGTATATCATTTCCAAAGTTGTGGTGGGTTTTAGATCTGCTGCCCAGTCTTAGCATTTAATGTAGAGGTCAGCAAAGTATGATCTCCTGGCCCAGTCCAATTCACAGCCTGTTTTTATAAATAAAGTATTATTGGAACACAGCCATGCCACTTTTCCCCCCAACACAACAGCAGACTTCAGTAGTTACCATTATTCAACCATGCGGACGATTGATTTTACTATTTGGCCTTTTCCAGAAAAAGTTTGCTGATCCCTGGCCTATAAAAAATTTGGTTTTTAAAATATTTTGAAAATAATTTCAACATAATTGGTTCCTTTTGTAATCCAATGTATTTTGTTTTATGCATTTTAAACCATCATTCATCAGACTGCCAAAGATGAAGAGTTCCTGCTTAAGCTCTGGTGAATCACCAAAGTGATCAGAAGTAGGAATTACTCCCTTGAAAATCATTCTAGTAAGGATATATACATCTCCAAAACTTCTCACAGCTCTGTTGACCTGTCTTTGAGGATTTGGGGCTCTACCAGGCCATAGTCAGTGTGTACCTTCTCAGATCCTCACATGGATAGCCACAGCTGTGCTAGGTCTATCTGGAGAACACAGCACCTGCCTAACCATCCTCTTGTCCTCGGTAGGGTCATCTCCATGTGCAAATATTTCCAGGAGAGTGTGAAGAACCTGTCACTTGATTATTACAACACACTTGGCAGACATAACTACGTCACCCCCACCTCCTACCTCGAATTGATCCTAACCTTTAAGACCCTCCTCAATACCAAGAGGCATGAGGTTGATATGATGAGGAACCGTTACCTGACAGGTCTGCAGAAACTGGAGTTTGCATCTTCACAGGTGAGCACTGCTGCAACAGAATGGGGACAGAGAGGTCCAGGATTAGGTGGATGCGGTGAGGTCACTATATAAAGACAGCATCTACTCCTAGACTTGCAGAGCTCACTTTGCTTGCCTCAGCTTCAACCCAGCCCTAAGAGATTCTGTCTTCCTTTAAGATTTTGGTATTTTATTCATCATGGATGAACCCTGAGTGTGTTATCTCACTCCCTGGGCCTCAGTTTCGTCTTCTGTATGAAGGGGCTGTTTTCCACACAAAGAAACCACGATACGGAGAGGCCAGAAGATTTGACGAGACCATACATGCAGCTTCATGAGTAGGCAGTGCAAGTGGTCACGCCAAAACTGAAACTCAGCTCTGCATAATTCCAGAACCTGTGTTCCTAACCAGGCCAGCATGCTGGGCCTCTCTCAAATGCTTGCTGGAGACAGTGGTTGCAAGATTATGAAACCCTTCTCAAATATGCATCTGAGCTGCCTTTAGAAGGTAGAATCAGGGCTGTTGGATCCAAAAAAATGGCACAATTCTCCTGAAAGGTAATGAGCTCTCCACCATTAGAGGTGTTCAAACACAGGTTGGAAAACCACTTAGCAGGAATGCTTTAGAGGGTATCAGACAATTGGGGAAAGGGGCCTTGAAAGTTCCTCTTATTCTGAGTATCTCAGACGTATATGTTTTCTTCATTGACTAAAAAAAAAAAAAAGTTTTTTTCCTCCTAACTTACTTTTATTCTATCTCTCCCTGCCCCCAGTACTAAAATTTAGTATTGGCTCAAGAGAACGGAGGAAACTGTACCTTTAAAAAAAAATGTTTAAGTTTACCATTCTCTGTCTAGTGTCTAGCCCCATGCTTGATAATTTATAACACCTAGTATGAACTCAGCAACTAAGCACTGAAAGATCAAAGAGGAAAATTCCAGCCAACAAATGCATACCCAGTACCCAGTACCCAGTACCACGGTAAAATCATTAGTACTTTCTGCCTATATGACAGTTTGGAGAATTGTTTCAACTCCTGCCAACCGTGCCACTCTCGGCATTGACATAACGACTCCCCTACCCCCCTACCCCTATCCTAGGTAGCAGTAATGCAAGTACAACTGACTGCTCTCCAGCCTCAACTCATCCAGACATCCGAGGAGACAGCCAAGATGATGGTGAAAATTGAGGAGGAAACAAGAGAAGCTGATGCCAAGAAACTTCTGGTGCAGGCAGATGAAAAAGAAGCCAATGCTGCCGCTGCCATTGCTCAAGGAATCAAGGTATAAAAAGCCAAGAGGAAATGGGGGGGGAAGCAGCATTTTTCAGGCTTAGCCCTTCTTTCACTAGAGCCTAATACAGCCCTGCAGGGTGTGTATGGTCAGGCCCACCATGCAGCAGAGAAGAGTGAGACTTAAAAAAGACAGGTGATTTTCCAAGTATCATGTAGCTAGTAAGTGATGAAGAAGATCTCTGTGACATGTGGCTCTCCCCAGGAAGAAAGATTGTTTTCCAAATATTCTCCATCTCACTCAGAGCCAAGGCCTTCAAGGCCAAACATGATCTAACCTCATCTCATTACTTTTTCCTCATTCACTCTGCTCTGGCCACACTAGCCTCCTAACTATTCCTCAGAGAAATACAAAGGCACTCTCCCACCCCAGGGCCCTTGCACTGGCTGTTTTCTGTCTGTCTCCTTCACCTCCATCATGTCTTTGCTCAGATGTGCCTGGCATGTTACAGGTGTGGAATCAATCATTGTCAAATGACAGAATGTTGAACCTAGAAGACCCTACTTGAAGGTGATTCGTATATCAAAGAATAGCCCTGGGAAGGGCTTCATCAACATTCTGGTATTAGAAGAAAATCTATTCATGTGAAATTCATGTGATATTATGTATTTCTCAGTGCTTTCAGTTGCACAGTTCCATTTGACTATCATGACTGCCTTGAATTTAGGAATCACAGTATCAATGACACTGAAGTTTCATGGCGAAGCAACTTTTCAGAGTTGCATAGCTACTCAGTGGGTTTAGAATCCAAGGCTTTTGGCACTTAGCTCAAGATACTTGTCCCTACTCAGCAGTTAGAAAATCTTCCTTGACCATTCTTCAAAAAAAAAGCTTGAATGAGAAGTTGCTTGTGTCTGGCTTCTAGGATAAATAAGTCATGGGGCACTTTCTTGAAAAGGGCAGGCCTTGCAGACTGGCTTTTCTCCAGTGAGTCCTGAGACCTGGCCTCTAATACCTCCCTGGTCTCAGAGTCACACAGTGAATGCCTTAGACAAGAGAGATGGGTGCTCGCCCATAGTCCCAGGTGCACAGCCAGGAGCCCAATGGAACCATAAAAGATGGTGACCACCAGGGACCAGAATCCAGGGGGGTGTTTTGCCAGGCCAAGATGATAGTAATAGCTATTACTTATCAGCACCATCCTGGTTTCTTGTAATCCTTCCTTTAACAAATATTTATTGAATACTTGCTGCGTGCTGGCTCCTTCCTAGGCAGTGGAGCAAGACAGACACAATTCCTTCCCTCATGGAGACTGTATTCTCTCGTCCCTGATTTACGCTGCCTTTTATCATTCCAACATGCAACATGCAAAGCACATGGTGTCATTCCCAGCTTACAGATAAGGAAATTATGGTACAAGAACGGTAATGACTTCTCCAAGGTCATGCGGCTACCGAGTGGTGGAATCTGGGTTCAGACCTAGGGTTCTCAGATTCTGAAGCCCTTGCATTTGACTCTTATTCCAGAAGTGGCAAACTTGCAGCGAGGGAGTGCATATTTACACTGTGACACACACAGTATTTTTTAAAAATCTGAAATAATCTTCCACTTGTAAAAAAAAAAAAATCAAGAGATTTCAAGTAAAAATTCTAAATGTTCTGTTTTTCTTACAAGAAAATCAAGCATTCTGGCAGCACTGGACCTGCATTCCCGAGTTGCAGCCATCAGCAGCTTTGACTAGACGCTGCCCCATGGAAGTTCCAGTTCAACAAAGCCCCACCCAGTCCACTTCCCACAGTCAGATCACAGGCTTGGCCCCAAGAGATGCATGAATTTGCAATTCTTCCATGGTTTTATACTAGAATTGGGGCTCAGTATTTGTTCTGCTCCTTTCGAAACTCAGTTTTCTCATCTATAAAATGGGGATACCAAGAGAAAAACATGTAAATTTTTTAGTGTGTGTCCAACACACAGAGTTTAGTGGCACACATTTATTCTCTAAAACTATCGTTCTTCACCTTGTACCAAGTGGACTTGCCCATTTGAAAAAGGGCAGCCTCTTGCCATGTGTAGGTACCATCAGCCCCAGGATTCTGCTGCATAATGGCAGGGGCAAACAGGGACTGGCTGGAACAGGAGGGACGCTGGAGGTGACATGGAGATGACCCACCACACCCATTCCTGGGCAGTAAACGCTGCCTTGGGTTTCTGTGTCAGGGTTGAGGTCCAAGGTTTTGCCATCTCATCCCTGAGTGTCAGGAGTGACATCCTGGAGAGGTGAGTCACGAGGTGCATCCAGGGAGGAAAAAGAAGCTGTGCTTGCTCTGAGTTTCCCTGAACACCAGAACCCCTCTCTGTACCTCTCAGAGCTACAGTCCTTCTCCACACAAGGACTATAATTTTCTCCAATCTCCAACCGCTGGAAATGAGACATCCTCGGAGAGCCCCAGTGTGGTGACTCCCGCAGCAGAGGCTCAGCCAGGCTTGTGGGATCTGTCCAGAGACAGGGAGGAGACTGGCAGAGAAAGAAGCCCCCAGCACTTGCTTTCCAAGTACAGAAATTTGCTTAGAGAGGTCGTTTCTTTTTAAGCTAATGAATCATTTCTTTTCCCCCTAATGAGGATAATGACTGAAGCCAGAATCACTGCAGAGTTGACTTTTTGTGTGTCATCAGGGCACTGTGCTTTCTACCTTTCAAAAGTCCCTGATGCTCCTTGCATTGCTAAGCAACAGGGGTCTTTTTCTTTTTTTTTTTTTTTTTTTTTTTAGATTGGGACAAAGGGGAACGAGGGGGAGGGGGCAGAGGGAAAGGGAGAGAGAGAATCTTAAGCAGACTCCTCACTGAGCATGGAGCCTGACATGACCCTGAGATCGTGACCTGAGTTGAAACCAAGAGGCAGATGCTTAACCAACTGAGCCACCTACGTGCCCCAGGGGTCATTTTTAATCAAAATGCTTTTTATCATAGAAACAAATGATGACAGTAATAACACATATGAAAGAATATTTAAGAACTCAGCTTTAACACCTTTTCAATTTCCCAAGTTTCCTTCCAGCCTATCTATACACATGAGTAGGTTCCTGTGACCGCAATCATAGTAGCATGGCAGTTTGCATCATGCTTTTGTATTTCTTTAACATCCCATCACAAATGTTTTTCCAAAATGTCATATAATCATTTTAATGACCATGTCAAGTAAGTGTTTCTCTCATCATGTAGCCATTCTCCTACTGGGCATGGAAGTCTATCCCTTCCTGCCCTATTTTCAGTGTTTTGAGTGTATAAGCTGGAGTTTCTCAACAGCGCCGTGTATCAGAACCACCTTTGGAGTTTGAAAAATGTGGGTGCCCAGACCTCACCCAAACTGCATGAATCAGAATCTCTGGGTGTGGAGCCTGACCACGAGGATGCCCTTAAGTGTTCCTCAGTGACTCTGCGGCAGAGGCAGGGTTGAAAATCACTGTTCCCATAATATTATAATTAGAGACTTTTCAAGACACTTGACAAGAATACCTGCTGGGAGCCAGGCTGTGCTCCTTAGGAAAGGGAGCAGAGCTTCTGGGCCACTGGAGGACAAGCAGCATGTGTGGGTCACTAGCTATCTGGCACATTGTAGGAAAGGAACATGGAACTTTTGATAGCACTTGTGGGTACCTGGGACCACTGAAATCCACCAAGCCAGAGCTGTGGCTGAGCCAACACCTGTGGCCTCCTCTGCCACCAAACTCTATCTGAAGCTGACTGTAAGAAACAGTGGGTTTGGTTTCAACTTCTTTTCTTCCTGCCTTACCCTCTGGCACCAATCCTAGGACTGAAGAGGGAGCAAACCAAGTTGCCCCTGGGACTGAGCCATTTCTACCACCTGAGGCAGAGCATTCCATTTTAATATTGGGTACATCTGACAGTGGTCATGGGGGCAGGGCTGTTGTTTTATTATAATAAAACCAAGGGACCCCCTGGGTGGCTCAGTAGGTCAAGCATCTGCCTTAGGTTCAGGTCGTGACCCCAGGGCTCCCTGCTCAGTGGGGAGCCTGCTTTGTCCTCTCCCTCTGCCTGCCACTCCCCCTGCTTGTGCTCTCTCTGTAAAATAAATAAATAAATAAAAATCTTTAAAAAAAAAAAAGGGAATAAGCCCAAACAAAACATTACTGCAAGTGTATTTAAAAAACAGAAAACCTGGGACACTTGGGTGGCTCAGTCAGTTAAGTGTCTGCCTTCAGCTCAGGTCATGATCCCAGTGTCCTAGGATCAAGTCCCACATCTGGCTCCTTGCTCAGCAGGGAGTCTGCTTCTCCCTCTGCCTGCTGTGACCTCCTTGTGCTTTCTCTCTCTCTGACAAATAAATAAAATCTTTAAAATAAAAAACAAAAAAACCCAGAAAACCTGAAATAAAGAATCCATAATGTACACACGTGTACACCGAGGCACACGTGTGTACACACAGATGTAAGAAGGGACACCTACCTTTATTTTGCTTCCCTACCATAAACCTGTGGGATGTGGACTTCCATACACATTGCTTTGTCTAAGAATCCTTGTTCCCTTGTGACACTTTGCTTCAGTCATGGCAGTGTTACCACTCGTCGGGCTGGATGACCGAGAGAGAATTCACTGAGTGGGAATTAGGGGCCCATAATTGGAGCTTTGTGACCTGAGTTAAGTCATTTTGCCTCCTGAGACCTTGTGTTTTGTTTGTTTTATTTTGTTTTTTTATTTGGTAATTTGGCTACTAAATAATCTATAAGGTCTCTTCCAGTTCAAAAATCCTATAACGTTAAACTTTCTTTTAAAAAAAACATTGAGGGGCGCCTGGATGACTCAGTCGGTTAAGCATCCGATTCTTGCTTTCGGCTGGGGTCATGCGCTCGGGATCATGGGATCAAGCCCTACCTCAGGCTCCTTGCTCAGTGGGGTGTCGGCTGGAGATTCTCTTGCCCTCTCCCCTGCCCCTCCCTACTGCTCTCTCTCTCTTTCCCTCTCTCTCTAAAATAAATAAATCTTAAATAAATACACACTGATTTATAATTCACATGCCATCACCTTTTTAAGTTGGATTTCAGAGGTGTTTGGTACAGCCACAGAGGTGTACGCCTATCACCGCTAACCCTAGATGATTTTTGCCACCCCACCAAAACCTAGATCTAGGAGCAGTCACTCCTCATTGCTCCACCTCCGCAATGCTTGGCAACCACTAACTCACTTTCTGCTTCTATGGATTTTCCTTTTGTGCACATTTCATGTAAATGGAGTCATAGAGCCGGTGGCATTTTGTGTCTGGCTTCTTTCCCTTAGCATGTTCTCCATGTGGTCATGTAAATCAACACTTCATTCCTCTTTATGGCCGAATAATTTTCCACTGTATTAATTTTGTCTCTGAATGAATAATGGACAAAACATGCACATCTCCTTTTCTCAGAGCTCACTACCCAGCTCTAATCTCTGTTCCCATTCCTCATCCTTGAACTCTTGCCTTAAACTCCACCCTATCTCCAAGCTTCACTTTATCCCTGACTCTACCCCTGCTTCATCTCTGAGTTGCAATCCGCCCCCCATGCCTTATTTCTCCCCCGAACTTGCCCTAATCCCCTCCCCAGCTGTCACTCAACCCCCGGGGCTTCATCCTTTTCCATTTCTCCACCCATCTTTGATCAGCAGGTGTGAAGTTACCCACTGCATGTATCTCTTGGGAATTTGCTTAAAATCCAAAGCTCGATTTTTTTTTTTTTTTAAAGATCACAAATCGGGTGAATTCTCAAATGTTCAAGGCATCAAAACCACAGCCCCCAAAGTCTGTGCATACCTCCCTGCCGCCACTCAGCCCTTAGAGCCCACCTCCTGGGCTGACCTCCAGCAGGGGGCGCAGTCCTGGGAGGCCAGGGAGGGGAGGAAGAGCTTCTTCCAGCTTCCTCTATGAAGTGAGTGCTGGTGCCCTGGGCACCAGGCACTCAACCCTCTACCCCCTTGCTGCCCACAGGATGAATGTGAGGGGGATCTGGCAGAGGCCATGCCAGCACTGGAGGCCGCGCTGGCCGCACTGGACACCCTGAACCCAGCAGACATCTCACTGGTGAAGTCCATGCAGAACCCGCCCGGGCCCGTCAAGCTGGTCATGGAAAGTATCTGTGTCATGAAAGGGCTGAAACCAGAGAGGAAGCCCGACTCCAGCGGCAGCGGTAACCTCCTTTGCCCCCCACCACCCCCCGGCCCACCCGGTGCCTTCACAGGCTGCTCTTCCCTCGCAGGAGGGGTACTGCTGCCCCCCTCACCCCCAAGCCCGTGGGCAGGGTCTGGAGACTCCAAGGAAACCAGAGAGGTGCCAGGAGGTGCACGCCCATCAGGAGGTGTACAGCTCTCTCCTGTGCCTTCACCTTCCTCACTCCTCTTCAATCACTGGGGTGGGGATCCAGGGTTGGGGGGCAGGCATCTTTAGGTGACACTGAGCTTAGTCACAGCAAATCAGTACAAAAATGAAGGTCGTGGAGGGCCCCTGGGTGGCTCAGCTGATTGAGCATCTGTCTTTGGCCCTGGTCATGATCTCAGGCTCTTGTGATCAAGTCCCGCATCGGGCTCCCTGGTCAGCGGGAGAGTCTGCTTCTTTCTCTACCTCTGCTGCTCTCTTTCTCAAATAAATAAATAAATAAATAAATAATATATATATATATTTTTTAAATGAAGGTCATGGGTATGAAAGGACTGACAGAGTACTGAGTGGTTGCAGAGGAGAGAAACAAAAAGAGCTAGCAGAAAAAGATAGAGAGAGAAGCTGACAGATAACCGGAGAAGGAGAGACAGAGAATAAGACAGAGCTACAGAGAGATGGAAAGAGACAGACAGCTAGACAGACACACAGATAATGAACTGAGCAAGAGGTCAGGAGGAAGGAAGGCTGAGGGAACAGAAGAGCTGGAAATGGAGACTTAGAGGCAGGAAGACAGGGGCAAAGGGAGGCAGAGGTAGAAATTGAGGTGTGGGGAGACAAGGAATCAGAAATAGGGAGAAAGGACAGGGAGGAACTCCCCCTATAATTGAACCTAGTAGCATTAATAGAGTATTCGTTCTCCTTAAAATCCGAATGAGATGTAGGACTTTGTATTATTATTAGTAGTACCTTAGAACTGAACAAGGACTTTAAAAAACAGCCTCTGTAATAGTCCCTGCCTTTTAAATGCTCCTGTCCTGGGAACAGTCCTGCTCTTCCTCTGTTTCTTCTGAAATGCTCGGAAATCCCTGGCTTCAGAAACCTCTGGCTTCTGCTTCCCATTGACTAGCATTTCCTCTTCCCTAATTGATGTCAGGCCAAAAACCGCAAGAAGAAGATGCAGAGGTGATCAGGAGTGAACAAGCAGGAAGTGGACTTCATAGGAGAATCGTTTAGGGAAGCGGCTCAGTAAGGATGAGCCAGCCCAGGACCTCTCCACCTGGCTGCACCCTAGAATCGCCCAGGGCATGTAAAGAATGCTGAAGCCCTTGCCTCCACTTCCGGAGACTCTTACTCCGTTGGTCAATGGGTATAACCTGAGCTGTATTTTTTCTTAAGTTCCCAAATGATCTAAGGGGCAGCCAGGGTGGAGAATGGCTAAGATACATAAAACATGGCCAAGGTCACAGAAGGTCATCCTCTTCTTGGATCATTGATGATCTGCAAAGGGCCCACCATTCACCTTTCTTATTTTAAAGTTGAAGCAAATGGTGCATATTATTCATTGATCCTGCAGATTTTTAGCCAGGACATGAAAATGGAACAAAAGAGCGATTGAATTCATTTTGGGTACCTTGATTGTAAATGAAACAGATCCTTTTCCTGAATGCAGACAAAAACCTTCATGAGAAATATTTGTTTGGTTACTGTGCTTGCATTAGAAACAGGACACATCTGACCCATTGTACTTAATATGATTTCTCAAGTATAAATTTTTTTGATAAGCCTGAGATTGGCAAGTATTTACAGTGCTGTGAGCCAAAAGGGCTTCCAACTCGTTTCCAGCATGTGAACGAAATGGGTACAGCCCCAGGATGGGATTGAGACTCACTCAATCATTAGTCAGCAGGATGGGTGCTGGGGAGAATAAGGGCCCTGCTTTGTTCCCGGGTAGGGCAAGGACAACCTTTGGTATAGTTTCAAGCCTACATGCTGCTTCCCCACCCTTTCTCTTTCTCTTGAGATTGCCTCACTCAGGGCGATTGATTGGGTCCCATCCAATCCAACTCCCAGACTTGAAAAGGAATATTCAAAACACAGACCCATGGCTCCTTTTCCTTCTCTATGACTGGAACAAGGGGTAAGAGTCATTCAATACATATTTATTGATAACAGTATCAGGCCCTGTGCCAGATTGTAGTAAACAGAGCAGAAGCTTATAGTTTTAAGGGAGAGGCAGACAATAAAAACGAAACGAAGAAAGGTGGCATAAACAGGTTGCATAAACACAGCCAAGGGAATGGACATTCTAGCAGCTGAGATGAAAGAAAATGCTGGGAGAAGGGTAGAGTGGCCCAGCTTAATGACAGAAATCTAGGGAAACCTCTCAGTGGAGGTGATTTTTATCTTTTTTAAAGACTTAATAATTTCTTTTTTATTATTATCGATTTTTATCTTTTTTAAAGGCTTAATTATTTATTAGAGAGAAAGAGTGGGAGGGGCAGAGGGAGAGAAAATCCCAAGCAGGCTCCCTGCTCCCTGCTGAGTGTGGAGCCCCACTCAAGGCTCCATCTCATAGCCTATGAAATCATGACCCATAAGACCATGACCTGAGCGAAAACCAAGAGTCAGAGGCTAGACCAACTGAGTCACCTAGGCACCCCGGAAAAGTCTAGTTAGGAACCAGCTAGATGCCATTTACAGGCTAGGTGATGGGCTCTCATTAGGGAAGCACTTAAGATCAATGAGGAATTAAAGGAGGGTTCTTCCTGACTGAAGCCTAAGAAGCAAGGCAGAGATGAGGTAGATGACTTCAGTGGGCCTCCTGGACCACTGTGAGAAGCTTAGATTTTTCTTTATTTTATTTTATTTAGATTTTATATTTATATTATATTTTCTATTTTTTATATTTGTTTTATTTTATTTAGATTTTATATTTTTGAGCAATTTTAAGGTCACAGCAAAATTGAGTACCCTTCTGGGTACAGAGATTTCTCATATACCCCTAACCCATACAAATGCATAGCATCTCCTGTTACGGTACCACAGTGGAACATTTGTTAAGGTTGATGAACCTACATTGACACATTATCATCCTGAGTCTATAGTGTATATTAGAGTTCACCCTTGGCATTGCACATTCTATGGGTTTGGACAGATATATAATGACATGTATCCATCATTATGGTATCATACAGAGTATTTCCCTGCCCAAAACTTCTTGGCAGGACTTTGGATTTTCTCCCCCAAATAGGAGTAACCATTGCAAGCTTTCAAGTCTCGGCCAAAAGGTCTTACTAGTCCAATCTCCATTTCTTGTTCCAAACAGGTAAAATGATAGAAGACTACTGGGGAGTTTCAAGAAAGATTCTTGGAGATCTGAAATTCTTGGAGAGTCTTAAGACATATGACAAAGACAACATCCCCCCAGTGATCATGAAGCGGATCCGGGAAAGATTCATCGATCACCCAGATTTCCAGCCAGCTGTCATTAAAAATGTGTCATCTGCCTGTGAAGGTCTGTGCAAATGGGTGAGGGCCATGGAGGTGTACGATCGTGTGGCCAAAGTGGTGGCTCCCAAACGGGAGCGGCTGAGGGAGGCCGAGGGGAAGCTAGGCACACAGATGAAGAAACTGAACCAGAAGCGAGCAGAACTGAAGCTGGTGGAAGACCGCCTCCAGGCCCTGAATGACGACTTTGAAGACATGAATACCAAGAAAAAGACGCTGGAGGAAAACATTGAAATCTGCTCCCAAAAGCTGATCAGGGCAGAAAAGCTGATCAGTGGTCTTGGCGGAGAGAAGGACAGATGGACAGAAGCTGCCCGGCAGCTGGAGATCCGGTATATTGATCTGACAGGAGATGTGCTGTTATCCTCAGGGACTGTGGCTTACCTTGGGGCCTTTACTGTGGATTATCGGGCACGGTGCCAGAAGCAGTGGTTGGCCCAGTGTAAAGAAAAGGTCATCCCCAGCTCCAGTGACTTCAGTCTCAGCAACACACTAGGAGATCCTGTAAAAATCCGTGCCTGGCAGATCGCTGGGCTGCCCGTTGACTCTTTCTCCATCGACAATGGCATCATTGTGTCCAATTCCAGACGCTGGGCCTTAATGATTGACCCTCAGGGGCAGGCGAATAAGTGGATCAAGAACATGGAGAAAACAAATAAGCTGTCCATCATCAAATTCTCAGATGCCACCTATGTGAGGACGCTGGAAAATGCTCTGCAGCTTGGCACCCCCGTCCTACTAGAAAATGTTGGAGAGGAGCTGGATGCCTTTATTGAACCCATCTTGCTCAAGTCCACGTTCAGGCAGCAAGGGGTTGAGTACATGAGGCTGGGTGAAAACATCATCGAATACTCCAGAGATTTTAAGTTATACATCACAACCCGTTTGAGGAACCCACATTACCTCCCTGAAGTTGCCATGAAAGTCTGCCTCCTCAACTTCATGATCACACCCTTAGGCCTCCAAGATCAGCTCCTTGGCATCGTGGCCGCCAAGGAGAAGCCAGAACTGGAAGAGAAGAAGAATGAGTTGATTGTGGAAAGTGCCAAGAACAAGAAGCAGCTAAAAGAAATCGAAGATAAGATCTTAGAGGTCCTCTCCCTGTCTGAGGGCAACATCCTTGAGGATGAGACTGCCATCAAAATTTTGTCCTCCTCCAAACTGCTGTCTGAAGAGATCTCTGAGAAACAGGAAATTGCTTCAGTAACGGAAACACAGATTGATGAGACTCGGATGGGCTACAAGCCAGTGGCTGTCCACTCTGCCACCATCTTCTTCTGTATCTCCGACCTGGCCAACATCGAGCCCATGTACCAGTACTCCCTGACCTGGTTTATAAACCTTTATGTGCATTCCCTGGCAGACAGCAGTAAGAGCGAAGAACTGGACCTTCGAATTGAGTACATCATTGGACATTTTACCCTCAGCATCTACAACAACGTCTGCCGCTCTCTGTTTGAGAAGGACAAGCTCCTTTTTTCCCTCCTCCTGACCATTGGCCTCATGAAAGAGAAAAAGCAAATTAATGAGGAGGTTTGGTATTTCCTTCTAACTGGAGGGGTCGCCCTGGACAACCCCTTCCCCAACCCAGCTCCTGAATGGCTGTCTGAGAAGGCGTGGGCGGAAGTGGTTCGTGCCTCTGCGTTGCCGAGAATGAAGGGCCTGAAAGAACATTTAGAACAAAACCCTGAGGCGTGGAGGCTCATCTATGACTCCACTTTGCCCCACGAGGAGAATTTCCCTGGAAATTGGAAGTTCCTTAAGGGATTGGAGAGGATGGTGATCCTACGATGTTTGCGGCCTGACAAAATCATTCCAGCCATTCGGGAGTTCATTGCTGAACACATGGGTGACGTGTACATCGAAGCCCCTACATTTGATCTCCAGGGGTCCTACAACGATTCCAGTTGTTGTGTACCGTTGATCTTTGTGTTGTCTCCCGGTGCAGACCCAATGGCAGGTAAGGGCAGAATGTATAAAGAACATAAATGGCCCAGAATGCATGGTCAGGTAACAATAACATGTCCCTTATAGCAGGAATCTCAAACTCAGATGCTTTGAAAGCCAGACCATTAACAGGCTCATGTGCAGCTGGAAGGAGCCACTGAAGATTTCTCCTCCCCACCCCCCCCCCCCCCCCCCCGCCCCCACAAAGGAAGCAGCAGCTGCTCAGCTCCCAAGCTTTGTGCTGATAATGTGAGCTCAGGATGGCCAGATCATCTGATTTTTCAAGAGAAATCAGAAATATGGAAATCACCCATTTTTACATCTTGATAACTCATTCAAATTTTTTCCTAAAAATGGTGAGGACCAGACCAGGTCTAGTTTTAAGCCTGCTGGATGTGAGTTTATCATCTTTGTCTTAAATCATTTTCTCTGACTATTGCTTCTCCCAGGTAGGCTTTTCTTTTGATTTTTAAAGTAAATTCCTTTGGATAATTAATACTGTGCATAATTTTGTATAGTTGAGAGAAAAAAAAAAAAAGCATTGCAGAAAAGTATAGAACTGTGGCTCAACCGGTACCATTTTCTCCCCTCCAGGGACATTTGGCAAAGTGGGGAAACATTTTTTTTTTTTTTGTCACAACTAGGGGGTGCTACTACAGTCTGGTAGATTGAAGCTGAGGATGCTGCTAACCGTCTACTGCACAGGACAGTCCCCCACAACAAAGGATTATCCCCAAATGGCCCCAGGTGTTAGTAGTGCTGAGGTTGAGAAACCATTGTGCAGAGTGAAAGGTACATCTTCCTTCCAGAAGTAACCATTATTACCAGTTTGCATATCTTTCCAGAAACAATTACTGCATATGAACAGGTATGAGTTGTTGACAGGAATAGATTAGTTTTCTGTCCTGTTGGGTCTCAAAGCTTTAGTTTTGTCTCTTGCTAAATGATGAAAGAGGACCAGAAAGGCAAATGACAAAGCTTGCCATTCTGCTATGGAAGCTGGGGAGTTTGACACCTGCCCCGACCCAGATACCCCTGGGTCAGCACCCCTGCCCCACAGGGGAAGTCAGAGGAGTGAGCTGAAATAAACTGGTACCCTCTCCCCTTTCCCGTACCACCATCCAGTTGCCAAAGATCAATTCATGGCCCCTTTCTAGTAGCTTTGTTTTTTCCCGTGTCCCTCACGTGACAGATTTAAACAAGAGAAATGAGGGGAAACCAGGAAAGGTAAAGAAGACAAATGGAAGAAAGGTCAGGGTTTGTTCTGTAAAATGTTGACAAGCCGGTTACATCCAAAGTCCTATGTTGCATATTCCTGTCTGTCTGTGCTAGAGGCCTGATCAGATTCAGCTTGGATAACTTCCCATGAGACCTCGTGGCTACTGTGTCCCTCACAGTGCCTCACACTAGGAAGCACCTGCTATCTGGTTGTCTTTCTTTTCCTGATTGAGATTGATCAGGGGACTCAGGCATTGTCAGTGCGATCCGTGCGATCCGCCTCCCCATTGCACTTCCCTCGTACAGTTCCCCATCGGGCTCACACTTAATGTGATGATGGTTCTTAATCTTGGCTGCTCATGGGCATCACCTGGGAGGGCTTTAAGAAAAAGCTCCAGGTGCAGGCCATGCCCGCAACCAATTAAATTAAAATCTTTGTGAATGAGGCCCAGGCATTGTGCTTTATAAGCTTCCCGTGTGATTCCAGTATGTTTTGGAAACAACTGACCTGATGATTTTTAGCGGCCTTAACAAAATCGTTCCCCAGATCCCTTATTTCATTAGGGGCTGAAAAACGGTATTTTAATTCTATCACTCCTTCCACATTTATTAGCTGGAACTCTCCTACTAAGAAGAATTTTCCTTTGTCAACTCTTTGGTTTACTTGGACTATAGTTCAAAAAGGACCAGCAGAATAGACGTTTAGTTCATTCCCTTGATTTCTCAGCTTTCGGGTTAGTGAATTGGTGCCCTAGTCACCTGCAAAGTTATTTAAGCTGTTAAGATTTTCTTTGCATCATTGTGAACGTATAGATTTTTTTTTAAAAGAAATTTATTTATTTGAGAGAGAGAGGGAAAAAGAGAGAGAAACAGACTCTGCTAAGGTCAGAGCCAGACGTGGGGCTTGATCCCACAGCCTTGAGATCATGACCCAAGGCAAAATCAAGAGTTACACGCTCAACTGACTGAGCCACCCAGGCGCCTCATGAGCGCATAAATTTTGACGTAGTGGGTGTTTCAAACATGGCAGTGTTTTATTATTTATCAAGCTTCCTGATTCTCAAGTCATTTAGTCCCCAGCCTGTGGGGGCTCCTTCACGCCTAAAGTTCTCACATAATCTCAGTAGTTTTTTATAGCTTCCTTGTTGTATAGAATTACCATGTATATGCCGGGCTAAGTTTGCATAAGCATTTCTCAAAGGACTCTTTCCACAGAGGCCGTAGCATTTGGAAACCACTGTCTGGGTCCTACCAGATGGATCATTGATTGCAGACCTTACTGTTTACTAATTCTCTTTCTGGCTGTGCCTACCCTGTTCTTTTCATCAGTGCTTTAAGTTTTTATCTTCAGTGACAGTGCTTTCCATTTCCAGAAGTTTTATTTGTTTTATTCCAAATCCATGTATTTTTTTTTCCCACAGAACTCTGAATTTTATTATGCTTTGTGGTCCTTCTTTAATAATTTTGTTAGCTGTGTTTCTTTCATGGTCTTTTTCAGAGATTATATTGATCTGCTAGGACTGCTATAACAACTACCAAAGACTCAGTGGTTTAAGCAAGAGAAATTTATTTTCTCCAAATTCTGGGGACTAAAAATCCCAAATCAAGGTGTCGTCAGGGCTAGTTTCTTCTGAGACCTCTTTCGTCGGCTTGTCTGTGGCCTGCTTCTCCCTGCATCTTTATATTAAAGTTTTCTCTCTGTGAGTGTATCTATGTCCCAGTCTCCTCTCTTATAAGGACACCAAATCTTATTGGATTAGGACCTGACATAATGACCTCATTTTAACTTAATTATCCCTTTCAAAACCCATCTCCAAATACAGCCACATTCTGAGGTCCTAGGACCACTTAACTAACTGAGCCACCCAGGCACCCCTCTTTTTCTTTTTCTTTTTTTTAAGAGAACAAATTGGAACGGGGGTGTGGCTCAGTTGGTTAAGCATCTGCCTTAGGTCATGATCCCAGGGTCCTGGGATCAAGCCCCACATCAGGCTTCTTGCACAGGGGTAGTCTCCTTCTTCCTCTGCCTGCTGCTCTCCCTGTTTGTGCACTTTCTCTCTCTGTCAAATAAATAAAATCTTTACAAAAAAGAATAAAGATAACAAATCTACACCTTTATTGACTTTTCAGTCAGTTTAAATCCTTAAGGGGTATAGCATCACCCAATGCTGTGGCCAGTGACTTAACAGGAAAGTTGCTTTGGATTTTGGCACAAGCTGTACCACTGTTTGCATAAGCACGGGTTACTTTTCCTCACATTACTCTATTTTTGTTCGGTTTGCCACCAGGAGTCACTATGTTGTTCTTTGCTTCATACACATAATCACGTCTCTTGCCTAGACAGAATTCAGTTTCATGTTGAGCATAAAAACCTCCAATTTTAAGAAGAGCCGTCTGCTCTCTCAGGTTGCAAAGAAAAATGGTCTTGGACCACAGCCTTCCAGATGCATTTGTCGATTTGGGAGTCCTGTTCCCAGCAGACTCCACAGGCTCCAACGTGGCAGAAAGAGTATCGTTGCCATTTTTCAAACATTTGCTCACTTCATGTCTCTGGGTCACCTTTGGGTAATTCTTGACCATATTTCAAACTTTTTCTTTATTACTGTATTTGTCATAGTGATCTGTGATCAGTGATTACAACTTACGGAAAGCTCACATGATGGTTAGTATATTTTGGCAATAAAATATTATAAAGTTAAGGTAAAATGCACTTTTTTTAGACATAATGCTATTGCACCCTTAATGGATAACATATATCATATACATAACTTTTATATGCACTGGGAATCTAAAAAAAATCATTTGTTCACTTTATTACAATATTTGCTTTATTGTGGTGGTTTGGAACCAAACCCTCAGTATCTCTGAGGTATGCCTGTATTGATGCGGAAAAGATCTAAGTGAGAGAAGCAAATGTAGTTTTTTACAATTCTCATAAGTATAATCATATATATGCATTCATTTAAATGTATAAAATACTCTGGAAAGATTCACAAAGAGCTAGTAACATTGGCTGCTTCTGAGGAAGAGAGAAGTGAAAGAGACTTACTTGAAATTTCACTATAAAAACACCTATTTTTCTAGTAAAATACATTAGTAACAACCCAGTTTCTAGTTCTTTGGTTGTGTGCTCACCTCTCTAGTTTTGAGTTCCCTCTTCATTTTTGGCACCTGGGAATTTCTCTTTCTTTGAGACTGAATTTTTTTCCGATATGTGTAATTTTTTTTTTAAATCAAGACTGTCTATGTATTCAGAACAAAAGAGGAATCAACAGTAGCTTCATTTACCCTCTTACCCAAAGTCCAAACTTCCACATAGAGAGGCTTTTTTTTTAGTCAACAGGAGCCAGTTAGTTTCTTTCCATATCCAGAATTTTTTTTTTAAGATTTTATTTATTTATTTGACAGACAGAGATCGCAAGTAGGCAGAGAGGCAGGCAGAGAGAGAGAGAGAGGAGGAAGCAGGCTCCCTGCTGAGCAGAGAGCCCGATGTGGGGCTCGATCCTAGGACCCTGGGACCATGACCTGAGCCGAAGGCAGAGGCTTTAACCCACTGAGCCACCCAGGCGCCCCTCCATGTCCAGAATTTTGATGCAACCCTTTTTTCTGCGTTGTTGTTGTTGTTAATATGGTCTTAGTTGGCCTGCCCTTTTTCAAAAGCCCCCTTTTCTTCCTGGTTGCAGGCCTGCTGAAGTTTGCTGACGATCTTGGCATGGGAGGTGCAAGAACACAGACCATCTCCCTTGGCCAAGGCCAAGGCTCCATTGCTACCAAAATGATCAACACTGCCATCAAAGATGGGACCTGGGTGGTGTTACAGAACTGCCACCTGGCCACGAGCTGGATGCCCATGCTGGAGAAGATCTGTGAGGAGGTGATTGTTCCTGAAAGCACCAACATCAGATTCAGGTGAGGTGTCCTCCCCACCTAATCCCCACGGCCTGTTTCTTGAGCTGCAGACGTCATGCTGATGGCTGGGCATGCGAAGGTGAACACAGTTTTGCTTTTAAGAAGCTCTTAGTCTAGCGGAAGACAGACCACAGATGAGTGATGTTGACACCATACACTACCTACCAGACTTGTTTGCACAAGAGCCATGGAGCACAGAAAAGGGAAGGGAAAGTTGGGGAATGCCTGGAGGCCTGACAGTTGCCTGGGGTTTTGAAAGATGAATAAGACTTTACTAGGAAGGACACTGTAGGCAGAAGGGACAGCATCTGTAAAAGCAAAAATGTGTATGAGATGTTATTCTGTGACTGTGGGGTATATGCTGTGAGACATTGTTGGGGGATGTATTATGAGATGTGTCTGGGAGGGTAGATTCAATGTCAGCAAATCTGACTTTTAAAATATGTGGGGTTTTTTTTTTTTTAACCTGGAGTGTGGGCACCATTGTCCAGGCTGCTCTATCCTATATTTCTTGGGCTCTGTAGAATTTTAATCAGTATTAGAATCAGCTACTTGTTTTTTCTGAACTTTAACCCCAGCAACACTGGGCTTTGGTTTTTGCATATACAGAAGGATGATACATTTCCAACTCAAATGTTCTCTTACTCCAGGCCAAGGGGTCAGCAAACAATGGCTTGTGGACGAAATATAGCTTGCTACCTGTTTTTGTGTATCTTGTAAACTAAGTAGAGTTTTATATATTTTTAGATGATGGGAAAAAAATCGAAAAAAGAATAATGTTTCATGACACATGAAAATTGAATGAAATTCAAATTTCAGTGTCCACAAATAAAGTTTTATTGAAACACAGCTATGCTCATTCATATACTGTCTGTGACTGCTTTCACATTACAAGTCATTGTGACTGAGACCGCAAAGCCTGCAGAGCCTACAATATTTACTCTTTGATCTTTTATAGGAAAAGTTTGCCAACTCCTGTTCTAGGCCACAAAACTTGCTAGTAATTTTCATTTTAGTCATCTCTGCCCAAAAACAGGAAGGTGTTTGGTATTTATTTACAAAGCCAGATTAGGCCATAGCTTATTGTATTCATGAAAGGCTCATATAAAATTCATGGAAGATTTTGAGGGCAATCCATCAGTTTCAGGAATTCTACCTGGTTCAGGATGATGAGTTGACTAACTACCATCAATGACACACTCAATGAACAAAAATTATTCATGTTGTTATTAACTTCTTCTATATTACAGTCCTAACCCAAAAGTTGTTACCTCAGGTGCCTACAGGAAGCAGGAATATAACATACATGAGTGGAGAGGACAGGCACAATAAGTTTTGCAGTTCCCACAGTACTCTACCAGTCATCACAGGCTGTCATCCTTGCTATCAGACATCAATGGAGAGATATGGGGACTGCGGTGAACTAGAAGCCTATGCCCTTTAAAGATTTTATTTATTTATTTGACAGAGAGAGATCACAAGTAGGCAGAGAGGCAGGCAGAGAGAGAGGAGGAAGCAGGCTCCCCGCCGAGCAGAGAGCCCCATGTGGGACTCGATCCCAGGACCCTGAGATCATGACCTGAGCCGAAGGCAGAGGCTTAACCCACTGAGCCATCCAGGCACACAGAAGCCCATGCCCTTTAGAGAAGTGACTGCCTAATACCAAGCGACTGATGCCATATAGGAAGGCGGGCCCCTTGTGATCAGATTTTCTAATATTTTCAAGGGAAGGTGGGAACCTAGAATTTAAAAAAACAAAACAAAACTCTATTTTTACAAGTTGGCAACTACTTCAAAACTATGCTTTAACATTGCATTGATTTGCCTGGTATGAGTGAAACACCACATAACTGCCTCCTGACGTAAGGCCTCAGTCCATGTGTTCATGGCCTCTTTCCTGCCTTCCTGGCCACTCCTGGGGTTCCAGGGATAGTATCTGGCCATCATAGATGCTCAGGTAGTCTAGCAAGGGGGGAAATGTGGCATGGCATTTAAGAGAGGGCCTCTGGAGTCGCATCCCATGTCAGTTGCTTCTAGGTATTGTGTCCTTGAAAAACCCACATGACCTCTGCATGCCTCCATTTCTTCAGTGGTACCAGGTGATAGCTAATCCCTTCACACGAGGTGGCTGTGAGGGTTGAAGTGAAGGAAGGGCACATATTAAATTTTTAGCATGGGGTCTGACATCTAGTATGCTTAATAGACGGGAGCTATTGTTTTTTGTTACCGTTTTTCAGTATAACTTCTTGTATTGCTCTACCTGCTTAGGTCTGTTTTTCTTGCAGACTCTGGTTAACCAGCTATCCAACGGAGAAATTTCCAGTCAGCATCCTCCAAAATGGGATCAAAATGACCAACGAGCCCCCCAAAGGGCTCCGGGCCAACCTTTTGCGCTCCTACCTCAATGACCCCATCTCGGACCCCGTGTTCTTCCAAAGCTGCACAAAGGCAGTCATGTGGCAAAAGCTGTTGTTCGGCCTTTGTTTCTTCCATGCCATTGTTCAAGAGAGGAGAAACTTCGGACCCCTGGGTAAGAGGTGACAGTGCCCCTGGGCTGCTGGGGCACAGATCACACACAGATGCAGGTGTGTGTGCAAGTTCATACTCAGGGTTGCCAGTAAAATGCTGTATAAGTACATTCCACAGACTATTTGGGACATACTTAGAATAAACATGATTTGTTTATCTGAAATTAAAATTTCATGGACTGTCCCATACTTTTATTTGATGAATTCAGCAGCCCCTACATAGACCAGGTCACTATCAATGTCAGGGAAAGAGCTGATGCTCCAAAATCAGAGGTCTCCTAGTTACCAAAGTAATAGGTTGTTGAGAAGATTGAAGGCCTTTCCCTTTGATGGGCATTTGCCTATCTTAGGCACAATAGCCACTTTCCAGGGAGTTGTCTGCAGCTAATTTATGACATTGTAAGTAGTTCTCTACACATGTGCGTAAGAATGAGAGAAATACAGCCGGGACCTTTGTGCTTCCTCTTGAAAAAATAAAAATAAATTTCATTATTAATGTAACCTCTCCATGGCCTAACTTAATTTAATACTTTATATTAACTTAACACTCCCGTTAGAGCAGAACATCAAACTGCTAAATGCAGATTCGACATCTACATGGTTTTAAGGTTGGGCTGCCTCTGATTTTGTTCAAAAGCCTTGAAATGTATTTTCAGCTGTTGTTTTGGGTTAGATAAGGAGGCAAACTGTCCTCTTGGTGATTCTCTCTGAGCATCTTCTTTCCTTCTACTATCCTGACCCTTCCACTGAGGGGTGCAGGGATGAGACAGTTTTGGGGAGGGACACTCCCCCCTGCATCTGCGTTTCATACATCATGTTCTCCCACCACTGTTCTCCCACCTACATCAGATTTCCAAAAATCCATGTAACGGTTTGGCTTGCAACCAGCTGGCCAGTTGTGTTTTTTGTGCCAGACCATGAATTTTATTATTTTGCTACATTTCTTTATTTAAATGTAAATGTTTGGGAGGAAATTAAAGGTCCCTGTTGAGCACAGATCCGACTACCCTTCTGTCTCCCACCACGCCCAGCTGGTTCATGCATTGGTGCCCCTTTCCCAGACCCACTGGGCATTTATCACTATACCCTTGAAAATAAAAGCAGTAGTTTCTTCAAGGCCGGCCATCCCATTTTCCCATGAGCACAATGAGGGGAATTCTCAAAGCTGACTTCGTTCTGTTGCCTAATCATAGATACTGCTGTCTGGCTATGCTTTAGTGTTATTTTTGGAACTCTGTGCATTACCACAGTATTCCAGCCAGGGAGAGTAATTCTCATTCCACAAATCCCACGATATTAACATCTACCTTAACAAATGGGGAGATCCATAAGGAAATTGATTTTAGAATGGATGTTTTCTCAGGCAAAATGGCTCCCACGTTGGCAGTAAATGTCAGGGCTAATAGTTGGCCTGGTGCTTGATCTTCATGGGGCTGAAAGAGGCTCCTGATTTGTAATGATGCTTAACTGTACATCTTGATGTCGGAATGGAAATTATGAGCTCTCAGCACTGAAGGCTCCGATTCTTCCATGCTTTGTGCAGGTTGGAATATTCCTTATGAGTTCAACGAGTCTGACCTGAGGATCAGTATGCGGCAGATCCAGATGTTTCTGAATGACTACAAGGAGGTGCCATTTGAGGCTCTAACTTACCTGACAGGTACTTATGGGAGGAGGCTTTACAATTACAAATCTCCAGTATCGTACTCCACCCTTCTGCTCTTCTGATCCCACTCTATCCATTTAGTTACTCACTCATTCAGTCAGTCAACAAACATGAAGCTCTTACTAATGCTGGTCACCATGCCAGATGTTGTAAAAAACTAAGATACAATTCCTACCTTCAAGTGGCTCACAATCTGCAAAGTAAAAAATATATATAAAGAAGGGTAGGGGCGCCTGGGTGGCTCAGTGGGTTAAAGCCTCTGCCTTCGGCTCAGGTCATGATCCCAGGGTCCTGGGATCGAGCCCCGCATTGGGCTCTCTGCTTGGCCGGGAGCCTACTTCCCTTCATCTCTCTCTGCCCGACTCTCTGCCTACTTGTGATCTCTGTCTGTCAAATAAATCAATAAAATTTAAAAAAAAGAAGAAGTGTACCTGGGTAGCTCCATCGGTTGGGTGTCTCTCTGCCTCCAGCTCAGGTCATGATCTTTGGGTCCTGGAATCGAGCCCCACATCGGGCTCTCTGCTTAGCAGGGAGTCTGTTTCTCTCCCTCCTTCTGCCCTTCCCTGCACTCGGGCTCTCTCTGTCTCTCTCTCTCTCTCAAGTAAATATATAAAATCTTTTTTAAAAAATGCTTTTAAAAAGAAATAAAAGACAATACAGTGATAAGTTCAACAAGAGAAATATTTATAAAGTAGAAAAGTAGCACAATGATTAAATCTCAGGGAGGGGGTAGGGGATGATCATGGATGAAGACATAAAGGATGAGTTTTGAGGGATGAATGAGTTCATAAGGGGCAGAAGATAGTAGGGTAGGCAGTGGGCAGGAAGAAGGAGAGCACTCCCAACAGAGGTTCCCTCCAGTGAAAAGGGCACTTGCTGTTTTGTATTAAAACAGTCTATCCGAGGGGTACCTGGGTGGCTCAGTGGGTTAGGCCTCTGCCTTCAGCTCAGGTCATGATCTCAGGGTCCTGGGATCAAGCCCCGCATCAGGCTTTCTGCTCAGCAGGGAGCCTGCTTCCCCCTCTCTCTCTGTCTGCCTCTCTGCCTACTTGTGATCTCTCTCTATGTCAAATAAATAAATAAAACCTTTAAAAACAAAACAAAAATAGTCTATCCATGACCTTTTATTAGTCACCCAATATTGACTAGTGCATAATATGGAAGAATGTAAATGTATAAGACTTGGTTGCTTCCCTCAAGGAACAGATCACATAACCCCAAAGATAGGAGATAAACTATAGATGGGCTAAGTGAGTGCAATCCCATGGCCAGAGATCAAAATGCATCTCAGCCGGAAACCCTGGGGATTTTCAAGATTACACACGAGTTCCTTCCTCAGCTCCGTATGTTCAGGGGTTTGGCTGGATCCTTTCTCCTGTCGTGCGGCAGGCGCTCTCTATACGCAGTCGTCACACCCAGTCTCCATAGCAACTTCTGAGCCTCACGTTAGTTACCCCGTTTTATGCCTGACAAGACTGAGGCCTGAGGGCAGTGGTTCTCAACCAAGGGCAGTTTTTCCCCCCGAGGGGACATTTGGCGACATCTGGAGACATTGTTGGCTGTCACCACTAAATAGGGGTACCACAGGGTAGAGGCCAGGGGAGCTGCTAACCATGCACCAGTGTCCTACAAAGCACGGAACAGCACCCCCCCCACCCAGCATACACAGAACTACCCAGGGCAACATGTTCATAGTGCTAGGACTGAGAAATCTTGCTTCACAGTAATCAAGTTCAGTTGTAAAAGGTCACATAGACCTTAACTCAGCACACTGACTCCTGAACAAAATCCCAAGTGACACACACAGCATAAATGCAGTGGCTATTAGACATTCTTTAAAGAATTGAGTCATATTCCTAGCATTTCAGGCCATTCAGAGTCACATGCCAAGGCTCTTCTTCAGAAAGCAGAACGAATGTGTCCTTGCCCTGCGGTAAGGTCTTGGTATGGGACTGTCTGCAACTCGTAAGACGACCGGCCTCCATGGTGTCAGCCAGCTGGAGCATACTCACTTTCCCCCTGTACCAGTCAGAATGGACTAGTTAGGCTAAGATAATCAACAGTCCCCACATCTCAAGGGTGTAAGACATCAAAGGTCCATTTCTCGCCCTCTTTACATGTCCATCGTGAATCGGCAAGGGTCTGGGCTCATTGCTATTATCTCTCAGGGGCACAGCTGGCAAAAGCTCCACCGACTCTTGATGCCACATGTCAGGACACACGTGTGTGGTCACTGCCACAGGGATAGCACTGAAGAGCTCATGCCAGGAATCAAATGCACACGAACACCTCTCCCACACCCTACCCACTGCAAGGGACCCTGCCACCTATATGTGCGGCTGGAAAGAAAAGAAAAAAACAGATACAGATGATCATTAGAACTCTGTACTGACACTGATCAAAGAGACAGGTCTCATCTTTTGGATAGTGGTTATCAAATTAGATGGCCCAAAGTCAATACATTCTTAATCTGATAACCCCAGCCCTTGAGCAGGGAGAGTAGAGACCTTAGAAAAGATAAAACACATCCTGGTGCCTGTGGGAACTTACGCTCTTGTTACCAGAATAGACACATAAGTAGCTATAAAGAAATGCACCTTCCTTTTTTTTTTTTTTTAAGATTTTATTTATTCATTTGACAGAGGGATAGAGCACAAGCAGGCATTGGGGGTTGGGGTGTGCACAGGCAGAGGGAGAGGGAGAAGCAGGCTTCCTGCTGAGCAGGGAGCCCAATGTGGGGCTTGATCCCAGGACCCTGGGATCATGACCCAAGCTAAGGCAGACACCCATCCAACTAAGCCACACAGGGGCCCCAAGAAGTGCACCTTCCTAAACAAACATAAAACCCAAAGCCTGCAGGAAATTTCACTGATAAGGAAGTGCCCCATGACTCTATGCCTGAGATTAACCTTCAGTTGGGTTCCCTCTTGGGAGCCCTCAGCTCTGCCACACTGACTTCAGTGAGGGAAAAACCACTGTCTCTTTAATGTCATATTTTGATTATTGTATCTAATATAGTGCTATCAAAAACTTGTTTATAGGGGCGCCTGGGTGGCTCAATGGGTTAAAAACTTGTTTATAGCCAGGACAAGCTGTAATGTTCAAACTGAGCTTGCTAAAGGCTTGGAAAAGTCCACAGGTAAAATAGCTTCTGCCAAGGCTCAAATGACTCAAGAAGTATGAGCTTCCCTTTAGACTTTTACTTCTCCCCTAATGAACCACCCAGGTCCTCCTCCCAGACATTTAGACACTTCCAAAACCAAGAGAAGTTGAGGCGTCTGGCCCCAAAGTTGGGCCGTACTTCCTGTTTCCTGTCTGTAGACCTGCGTCTTCCTGGAATGGTTGGAATTGGAAATGAGCCCGTCTGTCACACACACTATATACACAGATGTGTTTCCTCCCTGCAGACTAGCGTGTTGTCCATAACTACGAAATGCCAGGTGGCACCCACATACTGTGGAATCTGGACCAGCTAGAAAATGTGTCATGGGGTTACTGAGAAGGATTTGATGTGGCTTCCAAAGAATTACCCAATTCTTTTTGTAGAAATCTGAGTGTAGAAACCTGAGTCTCAGCGAATGATATTAATGAAGTGGGTGGAGTATCCCAAAGCAGGATGTATGGGATAATCTCAATTTTCTAATATATATATATATGTATTTGTAATAGCTATAATAAATTGAATGCTTTCTGTGTGCTAAGCATTGTGCTAAATGTTTTATAAGCTTTATTAACCACAACCTTGTAAAATGGATACTGCAATTATCTCTGCTTCTTGATGGATGAGAAATTGCTGGAATTGGAACCCAGGACTATCTCATGCCAGAGTGCTTGCCCTGAACCACCTTTCTGTAATGCCTTTCACGTACGTATACACACATACACGCACACATGAAGAAGAGACCTAAATGTTCGTAATTACCTCTGGTAGAATTATTGGTGATTGTGTTGTTTTTCTCAGTTTATTTCTGCTTCCTGATTTTTCCTATGGTTAATATGTACTATTTTTGTAGCAAACATAATACCAAAAAGACCTGATGTCATCCCAAGGTGAGCATTGGTTTCAGCAACCCTGTTTCTCAGCAGAGCTCCTTGGCTGGAAGACTCCTGTTTTAGGTTAATCACCAAGTTCATTATGACCTTCCCTGGGCTCATCATCTTCTTGTTGGTTGTCCCCAGGGGAATGTAATTATGGAGGCAGAGTGACTGATGACAAAGACAGGCGTCTCCTGCTGTCCCTTCTGTCCACGTTCTACTGTAAGGAAATTGAGGAGGATCATTACTGTCTTGCTCCTGGAGACATTTACTATGTCCCTCCTCATGGCCCCTACCAGGTGAGGGGCTTGGCAATCCTCATGTGGCTCGGGGCTGCAGTGTAAGCAAGGAGGGCCCAGAGGTAGCCTTGGGCTTTCTGACTTAGGTCCATAAGCTATTTTCAATATTCCAAAAAGCCTCTAAGAGGGACATTATTACTGTTTAATGAAAGCTGGGCATTTGATAGATAAGGTCTTTTCAGAATGTGGGGTCCATCTTGGGAGTTTAAGGGGAAGGATGGCTAAGATGAGGGTTTAGCAGTAAATAGGCTGGAAATTGGTACTTGAAAACAAAGGTTCAAAAGGTAGTCAAAGGAGAAGGACAGAAAAACTGGAAGGAAGAATGAGAACAGGAAGAATAGAACGGAATTCTTTTACTGAATTCCTGTTATATGCCAAGGCCCATTCCTCTGTAACCTCACTTATCTTCCCATTTACAAATAAGGAAACTAGGGGTCAAGTTTACACAATTAGTTTGCAGTGGAGCTAGGATCCAAATCCAGCTCTGTCTGAATGCAAAGCCAGAACTATGAGGAGGAAATAAGGAGAAGCTAGGGGTGGGAAGGGAGATACTCAGACCTCTGCCTTCATTTTCACTCCCCAGAAAACCATATGAGAAAGAGCTTGGTGTTTACCCTGTGTGTGTGTGTGGAGGGGGTGGTTGGTGTATGGGGTGGTGGGAAGGTGTGCTACCAACCCAGTGCAATTTGCTTGGGTTAGGTCCAGCCCATCCCTCAGTGATCTCTGGGACCCCAGGGAACCTGGGTTTGTGTCAATTGAATATTTCCTTTCCAGTCCTATATCGACTATCTCAGGAACCTACCCATCACAGCCCACCCAGAAGTCTTTGGCCTCCATGAGAACGCTGACATCACCAAGGACAACCAGGAAACCAACCAGCTGTTTCAAGGGGTGTTGCTGACCCTCCCTAGGCAGTCAGGAGGAAGTGGCAAGTCCCCTCAGGTAACCAGGTGTGGGGCAGGATATATATAATATTTAAAACTAAAAATATTTAAATAAAAATATTTTTAAAATACTTAAAACTAAACCTCTTTTGCTTAAAAACGTTTCATTTAAAAGCTGCTCATCAGTGCCATAAATGGAAACCCAGTGTCATTTCCATAAAGTCATGACAGCCACAAAAAAGAAAATGAAAGCTAATGAAAGCTATTAGATTCCTTGCAGATGACGTTGCTGAGGCCCCGCTGGCTCCTTGTGGAAAGGGGAAGCTCGGCCAGTGTTACAGTGCATTTAATTAGCACTGGTCTGAGACTTTGTCCTTGAGAAGAATGAAAAGAGAAAGACGGCTGAAACTCAGAAAGAGAGTGACTTTCTCATCATGTGATTCAACATGATTTGCTCCATGTCCTGGAAACACCTAGAATCAATCATTTTGGGTGCCTTTCCCAGTTAGTGCACACTTTATGAAGTGAAGACCTGGTCCACCATCCTAAGTCTACAGAAGGGGGTGAAATGAACCCAGTAAAAGGAAGAGACCTGCTTCATAGCGTTCATAACTCAGGCTGAGCCAGACCCAGGACCACCATCTCCTGACGCCGCCACACCCTCTTCTTTCCTGTCCTTCCCTTCCCTTCTCCACCTTCTGAGCTAACCCATGTTGAAGCCCTCTCACCTGTGGGTTTCTCTTGCTTTGGCTCATAGTGCCATAAGTGATAACAGGTAGAGAGATAAAGCAGCCTGCTTGGTCTCAGTTTAGGGATGGAAATTCACCTCATAGGAGAGAGGAGAAGGAAGGAAGTGCATGTTCCAAGCCCCTCAGATCCACCGGATGGCTGAGGTCTCTGCCTCTCTCACAGCCTGGTCCTACTCCTTGTTCTTCTAGGCCTGTCCCCTCTCCACTTGGCCAACTCCGTTGCCCTGGACTATTCTTGCTCAATCCTGAGGAATGGCCTACTACCTTCCCAGGTGTCCTGGCCTGTCACTGGCACTGAGCAAGAGTCCCATCTGTACTGTGAACTGGTTCTGAGACACTGGCTGAGGGAGCTGGGGGAGATGCTCTACTAGAGCTGACCTTAAAGACAGGAGCTGGCAGGGTTCAGTTCTGCCCTGAGGCTACCTGACAGAGCAGGAATCCCTGCCTAGCCCTCAGGCCCTTGCTTCAGGTGTGAAAAGAGGGCTCTCATTGCTCTGCTCTTTTCCTTTCTGGGCCAAGAGGGGATGCCTTCCCAAAGACCGGTAGAGAGGTAAGGGCCCTCCTTTCTGGCAGGCAGAGTTGGCTTCTGTGGGAGAGTTCCCAGGAAGGTCATACAGACTGTGATTAAAAAGACCAGTGCCCATTGGTTCAGGTTTACCCACACAAAACCACAATGTACAGGCCTTGTTTCTCATTCACTTCTCTACTGTCTGTGCTTTAAGGAAGTGATTGAAGAGCTGGCCCAGGACATACTCTCCAAGCTTCCCAATGACTTTGACCTGGAAGTGGTTGTAAAGTTGTATCCTGTGGTCTATGAGGAATCCATGAACACCGTCCTCAGGCAGGAGCTCATCAGATTCAACAGGTGGGCCAGATGGTCTTACTTGGATCCTGAGAACTTGAATCCTGGGAGTTGGAGTGTAGGGGTATGATCTAATGGGCAGTAACAGATGTGTGCACTTGATAAGGGCTGCTGTGCCGAGGAGGTGTTTGCCCTCCCATAGGGAGGGCTGTAAGTAGGACCATCCCAGCATGCGTTCACCTACTGTTAAATCATTTTTTCTATTCATTCTCATGCTCATTTTTTCTATTCATTCTCGTACTCATTCATTCATACGACACCTGTAAAATAGGGTTAAAACCAATACCAAGCAAACTAACAGTAAAAGTAACTGTTAGAACCACTTTCTTAAGCCCTTATTGCCAGGTATGGCTCCAAGCACCATGCATGTGTTTGCATTCAAACCATATAGTAGTCTTTTGAAATATGCACAGCTAGTAATCCCTCTGCCACCATTTTACAGATGAGAAAACTGAGACCTAGAAGGGTTAAGTACAAGGTCCCATAGTCATTCAGTGACAGAACTGATTTTGAACCCAGGCTGTCTGATCCCAGAGCCCATGCACTTAGCCAATATGTGAAATCAGTATGAACAGAGAAAGTGGTGGAGAGAAGTTTATCCCATTACCCGAACCACAGAGTTAGGGAAGGGTTGTTATGGGCTGGCCATGGGACTAAGGGTCTCGGGCCCTCCTCACTCCTCCAATTACTATATATAGCATAGAGCCCAATAGATATCTTGATTTGACTTCTAAATAAAAATGAAGGGATTCTCAAAGACCATCCGTGCCAAATGAGAAAACTCATCACTTCTGCCTTCAAGTCCAAGGTTCCTACTGCTTCCAGTTCTTTATCTGTTAATTGTCTCCCTTTTGCCTCTTTGGTCATTGCTCAGTTTTAGGGACAGCCCTGACTCTGAAGGACTAGAGAACTGGAAGAATGTTATATAAAAATTTCTTGCCTTTCAATCTTAGGATTACTCTCTAGAGTCAACAGACAGTTGGCCATATGGGGGAACCAAGCAAAGTATAGGCTGTGAGCTAGGATGTAGCAGCACTGCTGTGAGTCAGATACCTTGGCATGATGGAAAGAGAGTTGTCATTCATCCAGATACTAAGCCTCATGGCTTCCCTCTTCTAAGGTCACGGGAGCTCTAATTGGTTGTTGCAGGGGCCTTCACTAGCCTTTCCCACTGGTTATTGTAATAGAAGAGAACAGGGTAACAGCAATCTTATTTTCCAAAGATGGTCAGGATTAATCACATTGAGTAATACTCTTACATTCCACCCCCCTACTTTTTTTGACCTATTCACTGAGTGATATGAGAAGCCCGAGATGATTAGGTGACAGTTCAGTTTCCAGTTCAGGGGAAACATTAATGTGTCTTCTGGGGCAATTGTTCCTTCCTTGGGTACTAAAACCTTGAAACTAGCAGAGCTCATAGTTGAAAAATAGAAAAATCTCTTGCAAGTAGGTCTTTAGGTGTAATAGCTACAGGTCTATGGTATCATGCCTCAGATAGTCACTTTGCCCCTTGACTCCTCAGCAAAGCACATACACCAAATGTCTGACCCTTAAATTCCTCTTAATATGAATATTTAGTGATTACACATCTAGGAATCTCTTTCTTGTATTTGATCATTCTGGTATCCATTTGGCGGGCATTCCAAAAGTCTTTGGAGGTGACAAGTTCTCTCTGGTGGCATGTTTTTTGGCACTCTCAGGTGCATTCCCTTTAGGCTTGGCTAGGTCTCATAACATAGAGGCCAACGAGAGAGACAGGCAATCTTGGCATCTCTCAGGATGCCCTTCAGCTGCCTTTTCTCAGGCATAGACCTCATAATCCACAAAAAGAACAACTTTGACAATATGGAACAAACCCTTTAAAACTGTATTACCTTTAAAAAAAAAAAAAGATTGGGGCGCCTGGGTGGCTCAGTGGGTTGGGCCTCTGCCTTTGGCTCAGGTCATGATCTCAGGGTCCTGTGATCGAGTCCCACATTGGGATCTCTGCTTGGCAGTGAGCCTGCTTCCTTCTCTCTCTCTCTGCCTGCCTCTCTGCCTACTTGTGATCTCACTCTGTCAAATAAATAAATAAAATCTTAAAGAAAAAAAAAAAGATTTATTTATTTCAGAGAGAGAGAAATAGAAGGAGAGAGCATGGGGTAGAGGGACAGAGGGAGAGAGACTGCAGACTGCATGCCCAGCGCAAAGCCCAACATGGGTCTTGATCTCTTGACTCTGAGATCATGACCTGAGCTGAAACCAAGAGTCAGACACTTAACCTACTATGCCACCCACTGCCCCAATTGTATTACCTTTTGACCCAGAAATTCTACCGTTACTAGGAAAGTCATTAAAAGTTTCCACAAGGATTGATATGGATGGATGTTCCTAACAATGTTGTTTACAGTGACAACAAACCTAGAACTAACATGTTCCAGCAATAGGGAAATAATTCAATAAAATGAAATAACTTGCAGTCATTATAAAAGATGATTTAGGTCTCTAGTGAGTTGAGAAGATGCTCCCTATGTGCGAAGAGAGAAAAACAGATACAAAAAAATGAACATTTAAATATAGAAAAATATGGGAAAATAAATATCTAAGTTATCTTTAGGTAATGAGATACTGGATGATTTAATTTTTTCTCATCTTTATAATTTTTCTATCCTGAGTGTATATCACTTGTAAGGACCTTTGAAAGAGTGGAGGGAAAGTGAAAGGAAACCTGGAATCAGCATACTTGGGTAGAATAAAACTGAAGAGCCTGTCTGAGCCAGCTCCTTTGTTCTTGCAGGCTGATCAAAGTGGTTCGCAGCAGCCTCATTAATCTTGGCCGAGCCATCAAAGGACAGGTCCTGATGTCCTCAGAGCTGGAGGATGTCTTCAGTAGCATGATCGTGGGTAAAGTGCCAGCCATGTGGATGGCCAAGTCCTACCCATCACTAAAGCCACTGGGGGGCTATGTAGCTGACCTGCTGGCCCGCCTGGCCTTCTTCCAGGTACCTGGGAGTCAGGGTAACTGGGTACCTGGCATGCTCATTCAGGTGGAGAAGACATTCTGAAATGGACCAAGCATCTACTAGAGATAATCTTCCCAGCATTGCAGTGGGGAGAGGGGGCAGGGGGAGATTTTTCAGAATCTTTGGAAAGATTATAGCCTATAGAGACAAGAGTAGGAACTAGAATATATGTCATGAACTAGTGGCTCATGGGTCCGATTCAACTAGTAGATATATTTGGTTTGGCTGCCTGGTAATTTAAATTTTTTGAGCTAGCATGTAACCATTGAAGTATTACACATCAAACTCCAGATATTTGTCCTACAAAAAAAGGGAAGACCTGAAATTGGGCCTACATTCCTGAATGGCAAGTATTATGAGATGAGTGGCTGTTGCTCAGTTTAGACAAGGCACCTAGTTTCCACTGCTACAGTCCCTGCCAGTCTCTATTATATTCCTGACACCAGCTTGTACCTATGCTTTTCTTAAAGTGGAAACATATATCTTTGTACCTTCATTTCACAAGTGGGAAAATATAAGCTAAACTTAGAGGGCTGCCTGTTTTAAGAAAAATGAGAAAAACCATTTTTCTTAATGGCATTCATTTACATTATCTGCCTTTGAACTATCTTTATGTGCTATTGATTTTGAATTTTTATTTCTGTGGCTCTCCAGGAATGGATTGACCATGGGCCCCCTGTGGTCTTTTGGATCTCTGGATTCTACTTCACACAGTCTTTTTTGACGGGTGTCTCTCAGAATTATGCCCGGAAATACACCATCCCCATTGACCACATCGGATTTGAATTTGAGGTAGAAGTGCTTTGGGTTAGGCCAGCTCATGGGACCAACCAGGGAAAGCAGTGTTGCCTGTTTCTTAAGGAGTCCAAACATTTGGATGTGTTAAGGCCCAAATGTTTCTGAGATGGTACAAGTAAAATATTTAGCACAACTTAAAATAGCTCCAAAGTTATTCCTGACAGAACCAGAGGATTCCCAAGGCTTTGTCTCTGTGTGTGTGTGTGTATGTATGTGTGTGTGTGTATATATACATACACATATGTACATAGATATGTGTATATATATATATATATATATATGTATATATGTATATATATGTAAGGAATCTTTCCAGAGGAAAACTCTGCCACCATTGTACCAAGAAAAATTAAAGCATCCTCCCCACTGTTTATTCACCATGATGGATGCTTCCTTTGGAAGGACTCTTCATTTGGTCTTGGGTAATCCTTTGCTTGGAGTGAAGTCAAAGGAATGTCCAGTAATCAAATATCACTCTGCCCATATATGGAGAGAAAAGAGTAAGATCATCTGTTGAGAGGTTGCAGACTGGTTACCTAGGTCTTAATCTAGTTTATGAATGAAATTGATGGTCTTTGAAGACAATGTTAAGCTGAAATTAATGCAATAAAGTAATGAAATAACTGGGATAAACACTGGAGGAAAAACAAATAAAACCATCTTTTTTGATGTTGAAATGATTGCATACCTAGAAATCCTAAAGACTCTAAAAACATACCTGTCAGAATACTGATAGGTAATAGGTATCAGAATACAGATATGGTGGCTGGATCCTGGTTAAATATACAAAAATCAGCAACCTTTTCCTATTCTGGCAGTAAGTACTTAGAAGTAAAAATAAGAAAAATATCCTATTCACAGTAAAAAAAAAGTTTACGATTTGAATGAATTTAAATGGAACTTGTGATCTCTGGTTCACTATAATCCACACCACTCCTCATCTTCCTGCACTTAGACCATTTTCTGTGCTTAACTGAAGGAATTTGACTTTACCACCTTGGAACCTAAACAGTGGTATGCTGGAGCTGGCCCATATCAACTCACCAGAGCCAGTCGTAGCTCCTTATTACATAGTTGATAGCCTGAAACTGACTACCTACACTATAGACATCAACAAAAACTACAAATCAAGGCATTATTTCTCCCCACCAGAGGACTGTTTTATGAGCATGCATCTGAATCTAACCCCTCCCTTTACAGATCCAGGCCCAGAAAGGGGAAGGACTGTGCTAAGGTTGCTAAGCTAGTTATAGTTAATGTGGCCTCCTGACTCCTACTTTAATACATTCCCTATGCCTACTGTTCTGACTACGAATCAGACCTGGTCCATGTACAAAGGCAGGAGTATTACCACGGAGGTCCCAGGGTCCTGGGGAATGCATATTGGAAAAGGCAGACTTTGCAGCAGATTTTCTCATCTCTTAATGCTGCCCCACTCTAGGGAAATGGCAGGTAATAGAACTTACAGCTTCCTCTCTTCCAGGTAACCACACAAGAAATGATCATGGAGAGTAACCCAGAAGATGGGGCCTACATAAAAGGCCTCTTCTTGGAAGGTGCCCGCTGGGACAGGAAAACAAAGCAGATTGGGGAGTCTTTCCCCAAGATCCTCTATGACCCATTGCCCATTATTTGGCTGAAACCTGGAGAAAGTGCAATGTTTCTGCATCAGAACATTTACATGTGTCCAGTCTACAAAACAAGTGCCCGAAGAGGCATCCTGTCCACCACGGGCCACTCTACCAACTATGTCCTGTCCATTGAACTACCAACAGACAGGCCCCAGAAGCACTGGATAAACCGAGGGGTAGCCTCTCTGTGCCAGCTGGATAATTAATGGCATCTGTCTCAACGCAGAAAATAAAAGGAATTTCATTCTTGACTACAACCTAACTTTCCTTTCCTAAGAGGCGCAGGGTATGATGATGATGGTAGCAGTTATGTTAATAGACACCTGCTGTGAGCCAGTATTTCAGAGCACCCCTATAAAGTAGGTTATTATTATCATCCTCATTTTATGGCTGTAGAAACCATGATACAGAGGAGGTAAGATCTCCCAATTCAGATAGCTACTGAAGTAGTGGTTCGAACACTGACAATGGGACTCTTTCTTCAACCTAGACCTTTAGCCATTTGGTTAAGCTCCTCTGTGGTTTTCTCTTGCTGCTTTTGCTTTAACTACCACTGAACTTTTAATTGCTTCCTTCCTACTCTGTTTCTATGCACTAACATCAGAGTGTCTCAGGTTGAAAGAGGACTGAGCTGCTTTCGTTTTTCAAGGTTTTGACATATTTGAAAATCACTTCTCACAACAATCTTATGTGGTAGGGTATTATTATGTCCATTTTAGAGATGCAGAAATGGAGGCTTCGAAAAATAAGGAGCTCAAGTTTCCACAGTTCATCACTGTAGAACTGGGACGCAAATACTTCTCTATTAGCCTGCAACAGATGCGTGGAAATTTCAGGAAGAAAGGAGACATGAGAGAACCAGTATTTGTTGCAGGCCTCCTGTGTGCTATGGGTTGTGCCTGGGCCTTTAGGCGTTTGTTCCTGTGGTAGGTATGACAGTCTCTCTCTCTCTGGAGGTTCAGGGAGATTATGTAACTTGCCTAAGATCACCCAGCTCTTTCACATTGCAGAGCGAGGATTTGAGGCAAGGGCTGTCTGGCTCTAGAACCCATGCATTTTTCACTGCCACAGGCTGCCTCCCTGCCAACAACTTGTCTGTGTTATGATGTAGAATCTTAAATGCGTAGCTGCAAGAGCCATGTCCAAAGAATTTCCAGTTTATCACTGTTTTCCCCTAGGGCCAGTTAGAAGAGAATCCTGGGGGATATGAAAATCATATTGTTGATATATTTATTCCTTAGCTAACTCCTTCACTTAGCTCTTTGGCTCTAAGTGACTTCCTTCATGGCATTCCACTGGTCAGTTCATTGTTGAGCAAGGACATAAGGCTGTTCGAGAGCCTATTGCATCTGCTGGTTTCTCTGCCTCTTCACTAGAAGAAATGTCCTCAAGGTCTTTGATTTTTCCTGAACGTGGGAAGCTTCTGAGAACCAAACCAACCTTTTCCAGAAACCTTTTCATGGAAACATGGAATTGATCAAATTCTGATTAAGAACCCTGAATTCTGAGATCAGCAAATTATCCCAGTGATCCTAGAGATTAAGTACGAAAGGGCAGTTCTCCAGATCTTGCCAGGAGGCAATAAAGAAACAGCAAAGAGGAGCAGTCTCTTACAGCTCATTGCAGGTAGCTTAATAGTTTTTGTTGTTGTTGTTGTTGTTGTTGAGAAAGACGGTTCCCCGCCCTCCCCCCTCCCCAGTGGGGGAAGGAGAATCAGAATGAATAGAGAGCTGAAACTGCCATTATCTTTCCAAGTAAGATTGTTAGTCATGTGAGATGGAAAGATGGTCAGGATCCCAAATGCCTGAATCTTGGAATGGTTAGGTTAAGTCATATTGTAAGCTTTAAGGCAGTGAGGGGGTTGCTGAGAAAACAATTGAATTTTAATTCTCTAACCCCCGGCTTCAGCAACAAAAAAGCTGAGGGAAGCAGGGACTGGCTGTTTCATTCCTCAGGGGTCAAGGGACAGAATGTTTCTGTAGGATGGATTAAATTTTTGTAATTTAAAAAATTTCTTCCACTTTGCAAAGAAAGAGTGCCCTGAATTTGAGGTTATTTTCTACTGGGGCCAATGTGGTAATTAATGTCTCCCCCCTGGGAAAGAGCACTATATTCTTCAGAAATCCTGGTGAGTTAGAGGCTGGAGTCCTGGGGCAGAGATGGCTAGAAATCAGCTTAGTGAGAAGCTGCAGGTCCTGCCTATAAATAGTTCAGCAGATAACATCAGAGGAACATTGTCACCAAGCTAGTCCTTGCTCTTTAAAAATCTAGCTGTTGGGTAAATAGTTTTCAGTCCTTGTTGGTGTTGGAAGAAAATTACATTGACAGAGGGGACATAGGGAAGATAGGTTCTGCCTTTAAAAGACCAAAGATGGAGATCTTACAGTGTTTGAGAAAAAATGGAGGGGTGAGGGTGGTGGTGGCGGGGCGGGGAGAGGGAACGCTATTATAAACATAACTTATATGGAAGTTTTGGTAGTAAATTGACAGTTGTGTTTCTGTGTATTAGGGTATACATTTTTGCAAAGGAGACGAGGCATATAAAATGAACATTTAGGTAAGGTTCCTGGCGCACAGAAGATACTCCGGAGGCTAGCTAGCAATTAGATGAACTTCCATTTTGAAGGAGGCTGGGGAAGTGTGGTTTCTGCAGATTCAGCAGCGTTAAAGACAAAAGTTGCACTGTCAGAAATCACTCTGAGTTACTTAGAAAGGGACCAGGAAGGAGACAGGCAACCCATGCCTCACTTGGGTCTAGCAGAACCAGTTTTTCCTCCAATGCAAGAACAGATCACTGTTTCAATGGTTGACTGTCAGATGAAGTACTTGATTTCACAGGCCCTGTGTTGCACGAGAAAATGCTTAAACACTAGAACCACCTCTGAGCAGGGAGATGCCTCTTCCACAGTGAGACCTGGTAGAAGGAAAGTGACTAACAGAGTAGCAGATTGGGGGACACCTGCGTGGCTCAGTGGGTTAAAGCCTCTGCCTTCAGCTCAGGTCATGATCCCAGGGTCCTGGGATCTAGCCCTGCATCACTGCCTCTCTGCCCAGCAGGGAGCCTGCTTCCCTGCCTCTCTGCCTGCTTGTGATCTCTGTCCGTCAAATAAATAAACAAAATCTTTAAAAAAAAAAAAAAATAGCAGATTGGTATCTCCCAAGTCAAGTGAGGCTAGGGTTTGTGCTCCCTCAATGGCCAACACATCTGCAGGCACGTTTAAATTTCTCTTGTCTCTATTCACCAAAGCCCTGTAGCTGCAATTGTGTTCAATGTGCATATGCTGTTGCTACAGTGATGTGGTTCTCCAGGTCATTGACGAACTCTGCAGTACTTACTCTCAGCATGAAAAGTGTATGCTTCTGCTCACAGGAGCAGGTTTGGGGATTGAAATATAACTTTTTTTTTTTTTTTAAGATTTAATATACTGGACAGAGAGAGAGAGGGAACACAAGCAGGGGGAGTGAGAGAGGGAGAAGCAGGCTTTCCACTGAGTGGGGCTCAGTGCCTGGCTCGATGCAGGGCTTGATCTCAGGACCCTGGGATCATGGGATCATGACCTGAGCCAAAGGCAGACACTAAACAACTGAGCCACCAGCTGCCCCATAACGTTTACTTTGAGAGGATCTGTGTGACAATGGAATCCTACATCTAGGTATAAGTAGGAAGTTATCTGCTGCTTTTGAGGGTCACAAAGCCATTTTGGGAAAGAATAGAGAAAGACCAAAACTGATACAGATTTGTGTTTATCGGTGATGCTCATCCTCTTTGGAGGTCAGAAGGAATGATGAGGAGGTACACGTGACTTTCCATGGGACTCCACACATGCAGAGGTATAAATCCTTTGTATTTTGATTTCTCTTTGTGCCGTTTGTTTAGACATAATTTGAAAGCCAGCTTGGCCCTTGTACTTTCTAATCATGTTAAGATAAAATTCTTATGAATGCAGTATGGGTTTCAAGTGAGCCTTTCAGATCCTAAGTGCATCGTTAAGTGATCATAGGCTATAAGGTAAAGTAAACATATGCATTTATCTAACACAAATACTTTTGGGTATGTGTATGTTGGGGGCAGGGATGGGTCTCATGTAAACTTCCCATGAAAAAAATAATCCAATGATGCACTTTTTCTTTTTTTAAGGATTTTATTTATTTATTTGAGAGAATGAGTGAGAGAGGAGAAGGTCAGAGGGAGAAGCAGACAGGCCGATGCGAGACTCGATCCTGGAAGTCTGGGATCGAGACCTGAGCCCAAGGGAGTCGCTCAACCAACGGAGCCACCCAGGTGCCCTGATGCACCTTTTAAAAAAAAAAGGTTCATTTTAGAGAAAGCACGAACGAGGGGAGTGGGAGAAGGGAAAGAGAATCCTCAAGCAGATTCCCTGCTGAGCATGGAGCCCAACACAGGGCTTGATCCCAAGAATTTGGGATCAGGACTTGAGCTGAAATCAGGAGGCAGAAGATTATCTGACTCAGCCATCCAGGTGTCCCCAATAATGCACTTTTTTTTTTTTTTAAAGATTTTATTTATTTATTTGACAGAGATCACAAGTAGGCAGAAAGGTAGGCAGAGAGAGGAGGAAGCAGGCTCCCTGCTGAGCAGGGAGCCCGATGATGCAGGGCTCGATCCCAGGACCCTGGGATCATGACCAGAGCTGAAGGCAGAGGCTTTAACCCACTGAGCCACCCAGGTGCCCCCCCAATGATGCACTTTTTAAGGGGAATTTATCTGGACATTGGGAAGGTCAAAAGATAACAAAACATATACAAAGAAACCCACGTTCAAGCAAGCCGTTGTTTTTAAGTGAAAACTTTGGGGGATAAGCCTAAAAATATTCTGAAGGTGGTGTACAGTTTTATAGTAGCTATGAGAACTTCCAGCAGCTGGCCAGTTTCTTCATATCAGCGGCCATGACTGGTGAATGGCATTTCCACGAAAAAGCTTTGTCATCCTTGTCTTCCTTCTATAGGCCTTAGTCTTGTTTCCAAATGACCTTCAGTGAGGGTGTAACCTCTAGGGTTAGTGTCATCCATCTAGGCAACGAGACCCTGATGAACTGTAAGGATGTGTGAGTACAGATCATGGAGTGAATACCAATATTTTGGAGGTTTTTAAGAAGATACTTTAATTTTTGCCCCTAATCAAACAGAAGGGTTTTGTCATCTGGTTTACATTCAAGACCTAGTTGGCTAATCTTTCTGAGAAACAAATTTTCTTCAGGGTTAAGAAATCTCATCATGAGACTTGAGATATACTGGTTTGGAAAGTTTCCTCAGTTTTTCCTGGCTTCGAAGTCCCCGGCCTCGTAGTGGGGTAAGGCCCATTGGAGGCAGATGAATCTGAATAACGAGAATAAGAATAATGATAATATTAAGAATTATAATCATTACAGCAGCTTATATCCGCTGAGGATTTACTAGGTACTGTGCTCTTTGCTAAGCTCTAAATCTGCACTGACTCATGAATCCTTAAGATCCTTATACATTAATCCTTACAATAATCTCATAAGGAATTAAGATAGTATCTATAGATGATAAATGGAGGCTCAGAAGTTAAATAACTTGCTGAAGCTTATATATACATGAAGTGGTAGAATCGGGATTTGAACCCAGATCTGATTCCACAGCTTGTGCTCTTCTTTGTCATATTGCCTGCATGGAGGGAAAATGACCACATCACATGGTGAGATGAGAATCCAAGGAAGGCGAGAAAAACAGTTTGTGTACAAAGCTGTCCTGGGCATAGTGGGAAACTGGGACCCATCTAAATGCCTACTAAATGGCTGCTGGGTAAATTATGGCACATTCTTGTAACAGGATACAGCAACAACCACTTAAAAAGATGGGAGGCAGAGATAGCCAGAACACATGAAGTAAAATAAACAAGCAGCAAACAGTATGCCCAGGATTCCATGTAGGTTAAGAAAATGTATGTACACGAATATAGAAAAAAGACAAAGGTTATATTGCCCAACTATTAGGTTGAGCCAGTACAGTATAAAATTATTGTTTTTGTAGGTTAAGAGTAGAACAATGGCAATTTCATATGCCCCAACCTAATAGTTACAGTGGTAACTTCCACAGGGTGAGAATTTTGGACCATTTTCACTTCCCCCCCTCATGTACTCCTCTTTAAAAATGCTAACAACAAACCTGTCTTTCATTAAAAGAAAAAGAAAAATATTTCCATAAAAAAGATGAAAGTCAAAAAGAGAAAGCTATATAAATATAAGCTGGCTTTCCCTTCTAATGTGGGAAAGTTGTAAGAGTAGGAGAAATCCGGCATTCACTGACATTTTAGTTTGTTGTGATGGGTTGGCGGCATGCAAGGATAGCTTACTTCCAACATGCCTCCCACAGAAGCTCTGGACTTCTCGGTAAACACAAACCCTCTTGGTACACATTCTTGGAAATAACTGGGTTGGTGAGGATAAGTACCCACCACAACTTAGCTGAAGTCACACTTACTGGCCTTGGATAAGGAATCTGGTAATGCAATCCAATTTCAATCCTGGCTGTGCATTCATCTATGCACTGTTTAATCTGGTCTGTGTCTGTGAGCTATTAAAAGAGAAAAATGGGTGAGGCTCTTAGCATCTTTCTAAGGTTCCTCATATACAGGGGTACATCTTCAACTTGCTCAGTTCACCAGCCAGTAAATGAAATGTTGAGAATCTGAAAAATCAAAAGCAATTTAATATAATATTTACTGAGGAGTAAACATTTAAAAAGTTATTGCAAGAGGTGGGACGCCTGGGTGGCTTAGTTGGTTGGACGACTGCCTTCGGCTCAGGTATCATCCCGGAGTTCCTGGATCGAGTCCCGCATCTGGCTCCCAGCTCCATGGGGAGTCTGCTTCTCCCTCTGACCTTCTCCTTGCTCATGCTCCCTCTCACTGTCTCTCTCTCAAATAAATAAATGAAATCTTTAAAAAAAAAAAAAGTTATTGCAAGAGGTAATACCAGCACACAGTAAAACATTATTCAAATAATACAGAAGGATATAATATAAAAACGAAGTCTCCCTTTTACCTTTGTCATAGTTCCCCTTCTCAAGGACAACAGTTATTGGCAGTTTTTTGTTTGTCCTTCCAGGGATATTCTACGTAGATAAAAGCATGTATGTACTTATTTAGTTTTTTCCCCTTACACAAATGATGGCTCACTTTGTTTTAAATCTTGCTTTTTCTCCTAACAACGTGAAGCTTCTTCTGATGTACACAGCTGCCCATTCTTTTTAATAGCTGCACAAAAAATTCCAACATAAGGCTGTTGTTATAATTTAATCAATCTTTTCCTGATGGACATTTAGGTTATTTCCAGTCTTTTGCCATTATAAACAATTCTGTTATGGATCCCTCTAAAATTGTTTTTGGCTTCCATGCAAATATATCTAAAAGATAAATTCCTCGAGAATGCTGGGTCAAAGGGTATTTGTTCATGCATTTTAAATTCTTACAGATATTCCCTCTAGATTCAAAGTAGACCCTCTAAGAGGTTGTACCAGTTTATATTCCCACCAACACTGAATGAGGATTCTTCACATCCTCCCCATGTTGATCAAACATTAATCCAATTGTGGCAGCAAGTGCTGTCTAGAAAGCCCATAAGTAAGATATCAGAGAAAGATCCACATCTTCTTTTGAACTGTAAACTGCCTTGCTCACTGGTAAGGGGAAGAAATGGCTTTTTAAATTCCCAAATAGTCAATTCGTGGTAGTCCAGTTTCAAGTAAAGGAATTATAAGTTCATTCTGAAAAAGAGAATGCCAGGTAGAAGGGCAGAAACTCTTTCATTCCAAGGATGGAAATTGGCCTGACACGTGGCTCTGCAAGTGGGCCTCAAAGCAGAGCTGGGATTGCACCAGTCCCAGATGACACCCAGTGACGACTGTACCAGCAAGGCTTGGAAATTCCAAGGCATGCCTGTCTTATGGTAACTTCTGGAGCAGAGAAGAGTTCTGGGAACTGCAATGCACAGAACTACAGCTGGGTCCCTGGGGGCAGAGGCTCAGCTCTCAGACTTTTGTGCTTCTCAGAATCTGTTGCTCTAATATCCACATTGGGAACAGATTTCCATATTCTTCTTTGCCCATTAGGATTTCAGAGCAATTCACGAGATACCTTTGGATTATTATTAAACTGTTACAGCAAGTGAAGTTCCCAGAAACTACTTATGTCTGCATAAGGGACTGGGGAGAAAGAAGCTCCTGATAAAGATATGTATGGTTATGGGGGCTGAGAGATCCTGGGACTCCAGCTGTCCTTCTGAACAAGTCGGGGTTAGGGTTCTCCAGATTCAGTCGTTCAGAGTCTGCCTTCATGATTCTGCTATATCCACACACCATTTATACTAATATTAAACTTTTTCTTTAAATGCACTTTCTCAAAAATAAATAAATAAAGGTACTGCCTCCTAAGCATAGTATCTGTAAAATTACCTGATATTCTATTTTCTTTCTAATACACGGCAAAACAAGTACATATCTTAAAAACCCATATATCTCCTTCCCAGGCATACAAAATAATCTCATTCACGTAGCATCACTGGCACATACACTTCCGTCTGGCTCACACCACACCGGGCCAATTCAAGCAGAGGCAAAGGAAGGACTGATTACTGCTGTAACTGAAAACCCAAGGGTCTTGAGCAGTCCTCACATGAGTCAGCCTGAAAAGGTTTACTGGGCCCATCCTGCTGTGGTATCTCCAGCACTGAGCTAGACACAGAGGCCATGGCCCCTGCCTTCAACTATCAAGGTTACTACCTGGGCAGAACAACTCTGATGCATGAAGCTCCAGAAAAGGCACAGAGGCATGTCATCAACAGGGTGACTACTGTAAACGGCTACATAGGAATTCAGAACAGATTTCTGCTGGGGGCTGAGTGAAGGTAGAGAAGTTGAGGAAGACTTCCTGGAGAAGGTAGTCAAGCCAAAGTATTTGTAAATGCTCATGAATTTAGTGACAACCACAAGGCAGGTCCCACAGGATATATAAGAAAGTATAAGACACTGTGTGTTCGAGGAACCGACAATCTGGTTGAGGAGACCACAGCAACAGAAATGAAACAAGAAAAGAGGATGACCAGCTCCTCAGGTGTAGGCACAGATTAGTGGTCTCCCAACTTTTTTTTTTTTTTTTTTGAACCCCATGCTCTTTATTTCCAACTTTTTGATTATCTACTCCTTTCAGTAAAACGTTTCTGAGCTCATGGCTCCCACTAAATGCACTTATATTGACTTATAATATACTAATAAATTAATTAAGTGTACCCATAAGCTCATAAAAAAACACAGAACAGACATTTTCAATACACTCTGGTGTGTGGCACAAAAAGTCGGAGAAGCTGGAGGTCAGAAAGGCAGAGATAAGCTTTATAAGCAGGTTGGTTTTATGAAGCAGGGAGGCCTCAGGGCTTCTGAGAAAGAGAAGGTACTGTAGGGTGGGAGGGTTTCTTTTGTAGTGCTTACCCCAATTGCAATTTTACACTGCTTGCCATCTAACTCTGAAACATCTTTGAGGGATCCTGTCTTGGTTTCACTCATTTTATATCCTCCATGTCTAGTCCAGTGTTTGGCACAGGATGGGCACTCCCAACACTTGCTGACTGAGAGAATGAGAGCAAACAGTTGCAGAGTGGCCACAGGAGCTAGAGCAGAAATAGGCAAACTGGAAGAGGGAGGTGTCCTTGTGGAAGGAGGAGTTCTGCTTTGGGTCATCATGCCTGTCGTGAGCTCCTTCAGGTGGCTGGTGAGAGGCTGAGGCTGGGTATTCAGATATGGGAGCTGGAACCAGAAAGTGGCTGCATGATCCCTGGGCCTCAGCGCAGAGGGCTGACCTTCAGGAGATCCTTACAGCCGGCCAGAGGGTGTGTGGAGAAGACAGAGCCAAAAAGGATAGAGAAATGGGGGTCAGAGAGGGAAAAGAGAATAGATTGTTAGGAGATTTCATGAGGGGAACAGTGACAGCATTGACTGGGAGATCAATAAGAAGGAGGCAGGAAAAGTCAGAAGCTGAAAGTCTCTTTCCATGCTCAGTGCCAGGCAGTCTTCATAAGGCGCTAACAGCTAATGCTTTATAGTTGGTTGGGATGGGTCAAATCAAGCCTCTTACAGATGGTCTTTGGCTCCCTGGTGTCTGGGTGGGCAGTTCCATTAAAGTAGCTAATGGAGGCACTATCTTACCCAATTCTGTGGTCCCAAAGGGCAAACTCAGTCTGCTAGCCAAAGAGGCTCGAGTTCAAAGTGAAGTTATGAAGGGAACCCTGTGTCTTAATCCTATTCTCTTCCCTCTGAATGGATTTATATTTGGAGGCCTTGAATAGTTTATGAACTGGAAACAAAAAAGTTTAACTGCACACCTCCTGTGGGAGGGGGTGGTAAGAGGCACAGTGGGCAAGGAACCGCTCCTCCCCCGAACACCCTCCCTGGCCTGGCTTGTGTCACCTGGCTCATGGGGTCTTCTGAGGACGCTGAGCCACTTACGGACTGCACTGAGACCTGAAACAAATGGAGAGAGAAATCCAGGCTGGGCTCTGCTTCCCAGTCGTTGAGCAAGCTAGCTGGGCTGTGCCTCTGCGCCCTTCCAGCCCCATACACTGCCACTGTGACCTGTACAGCTCAGTCCCTCAGTTTTCAGATGAAAAAGAAAAAACATCCCAAGAAACTGCCCTCCTCCTTACAATCTCCAGTTGGGACCTACTTACATTTTTGTTTTTCTGGAACAGTGTTCTGGCTTCATTTAATATGTACTGTTTTTCTTTAATGGTGTCTTCCATCTGCCCTGATGCCGCCTGCCATTTCCTCGCAAGCCTGAAAATTCTGCGGTAGAGGCCAAGAACTTCTTGTCGTGTTGCTGTTGTCATCCTCAGACCCACCAAAATAGAAGAGGGTAAATTTGCATGAAAATTCAATTTGACAGTAGGCAGCTAGGCAGATGTACCTTTTTTTAATCAAGCCCTTTAATTAGTCTAGAAATAATTGCTCTTTCTCAACAGATCTGTTTGGTAGCACTGCCAGAACGGTGCTGTAGGAATACCAGCGATCTCTCAGCTGTCCTTGTATATCATCCCTTGTATATACATGAAATACATGGCATATACAAATGCCATGACTGCCATTTGTACAAACACAGTAAACCAAAATTCAAATGTGCTATACCTTAAAGCAGTAAATTCTTTACCAGACTATATTAGGTCTGATGCTTTTTGTGTGTATTTTTGTAAAACTACAGCACTCACCAGAGGACCTGGAAAAGGCACATTTCAAAAAATTAAATTTTCTAGTTAAGTAACTTGACTTGCATGCAGGGGTTGAAAACTCAAGCACCTCTAGGGCCTAATGAGGGAATCTGGTTGGGTGGGGACAGTGGCCAAATGGAGAGGATGTTAATTGGCTCAGTTGGTTGGGCATCTGAATCTTGATTCCGCTTGGGTCATGATCTAAGGGTTGTGGGTTCGAGCCCTGCGTGAGGCTCTGCACTCAGTGCGGAGTTTGCTTGGGATTCTCTCTCTCCCTCTCCCCCTACCCTCTAAAATAATAAATAAAATCTTAAAAAAAAAAAAAAAGAAATGAGGGCCTAGGGATACCAGATTTCCTGATACTTTAACAATAGGTAGCAATTCAGATTTTTAGAATATGAAATCTCAAAAAAAAGACATTATTTTGTTCTTTTTTGAAAGTTTTTGTACAATGAAGGCCAAACAAAATGGGTCTACAGGCTCTATTCTACCCAGAGGCTGCCAGGTTGTAATCTCTCTTTTAGTTCATCGTAACCTTACTGAAAATCTCTCTCAAAATTGCTGGTCTGCTTCCTCATTCACATAAGAACCATATAGTAAGTACAACTGAAAATCTTTCTGGTGACTGAAGAGCTTGCGGCCTCTTTGGGTTTTTACTCTGAAACATTAGTTTTAACTTCAGAAGACTTGGCTAAGTGAGTTCCAAACTAAGTATATCCCCCAATGCTAATTGCATTTTTAAAGAATAATTCCTGAAAAAAAAATTAAATTTGTCAGCTTTATTTTTATTATGAAATATTTCAGGTATGCAAAAAGATATAGAGAACTAATAGCCATATATTCACAGTGGATCTTAAAGAATACATTACATATATACTTGTATATACCCCCTTCTAGTCAAATTTCCCTTCCCCTCTCCTAGAATGAACCATTATCCTGAACTTGTTATTTATCTTCTCACAGATAGCTTTACATTTAACATTATACAGTATTGCTTAGCAAGTTTACAACTCTTATACCCTTGACCCTTGAACAAGATGGGACTTAGGAGCACTGACCTCCACGCAGTCAAAAATCTGTGATTTGACTTGTGACTCCCCAAAAGCTTTACTGATCGCCTACTGTTGATATGAAGCCTTAGGAATACCTAAGCAGTCAATGAACACATATGTATGTATATGTATTATATGCTATATTCTTATAATGTAGTAACAGAGAGAAAGGAAAATGTTATTAAGAAAATCACGAGGAAGAGGGGCACCTGGGTGGCTCAGTCGTTTAGTGTCTGCCTTCGGCTCAGGTTTCTGTATCATGACCCCTGCATTGGGCTCTCCGCTAGGTGGGAAGCCTGCTTCTCCTCTCTGTCTCTCTGCTTGTGTTCCCTCTCACTCTGTCTCTCTCTGTTAAATAAATAAGTAAATAAAATCTTAAAAAAAAAAAAAAGAAAAGAAAAAGAAAATCATGAGAAAGAAAAAATACATTTACAGTGCTGTTCTGTATTTATCAAAAGAAATCTGTTTATAAACAGATAAACCTGTTTATACACAGGTAGACCTGTGTAGTTCAAACCCATGTTGTTCAAGGGTCAACTCTCTCTCTAAGGTATTATGTTCTTCGGCAACTTGCTTTTTTTTGCCCATGTTCATCTAGGTTGTTACATGTAGCTCCAGTTCATATATTCTCAACACTGTAATTCAGTCCACTGTTATGAAGATATCCCAGTATACTTGTCTTTTCTCCTCCTTTTTACTCATGCAAAAACTTCAGCCTGTTTTATAATTTACTTCTACATCTAGAAGAAGACAGAAAAAAAAATTCCCACTATTAGAAGATCCTGATTAGTCAGATTTTAGAGAATGAATACTGTACTGCCTTTAACAAATGGGTAGGCTGGGAAGACAAGGACAGATTTGGTAAGTGAGTAAAAGGGCCAGGCACTGGGACACCTCATTATGAGTACTGGGCTTTCCTCAAACAGGCTCATCGGAATCAGGAAGTAAGCCGTTTGGAACAGAACCCATTTCCAACCCAAGGGGGAGGGGTAACATGTGGAGATTATATGCTTTAGGATGGTCCTGAGCTTATGAGAACTTAGGCAGCTGAATAATGCAGATGGAAGCTGGAAAGAGGTATATTTATCTAGACAGAAATTCTAAGTACCTGCAAGGAATTTACCTTACAAGAATTACTATATGATTGCCCTTCCTGACCCTGGTGATCTTTCTTGAGCAACGCAGAATGAATCACGGCTTAATCATTTGCTGAAAAGCTTGAAAGCACTACTTCACCCAATTCAAAAGTTAAAAGTGAAAATTACAATCAATACCGATTCTGACGTCCATGATGTCTCCCAAAAAAATGCTTAGAAGAAATTTGTAAAAACCAAGAGAGAATATCATGCTTTGTGGCTAGTCGTAATAAAAATCGAGATGATGAGATGATGACTTTTCCTGGTAAGGAAACAGGTTTCTGAGTTTCTGGTTCTCCCTAAAACTCCATGGTTTCATATGAAAATACGTGAGTCAGTTCCTGTGAGGAGCAGGGATTCTGTAACTTCTATTAATGATTGCTTCACTTCCCTGTCATTAACAGATGAAACTTCCCTGACTGCATGACACTTGAGGAAAGTGAAGGAGGTTGGGCATATTAAAATAGCAGCAATTGTCTCCAAAGCCTGACTTTCATTGGTTTCCTCCCACGACTCCAAAGAACCACAGCTTCAAACTGTAACTGATCATACACCACAATCAGATATACAAGCCCTGCAATTAGAGTACTCAAGGTAAGAGTAGTACTAACAATTGGTACTTAATAGGACTATTTTCAAAACACTTTAATTAATGTTTTAAATGTTCTGAAAACTAATCCTGAAAGGAGATAAGTCTCCTTCTCCAACATCAGGTGACCCAGAAAACCCAAGTCCCAAAGATGTCCAGAGACAAGGGTCTAAAGCTGTCTTCCCCATTGTGTACTATTAGCCTAGCTTAATAACACTTCAAGTCTTCAGAGAAAAGACAAGAAAAATGCCTCTTTTGTTATTTTCTTATTGGATTTCTTTCAGTTCTTTGAGGGAATCTTGTTCTTCTTACTTCACGGGTGCATAACCATGTTGTTCCCCCTTTCTAGAAGGCTCTCTCCTGACCTCCTCCTCCCTTTTACCTGACCAATCCCTACTCATCCTTCAGTTCCCCAAACATGGATGTCTCCGAAAACCCTCCCCTCACCCCTCACCACATGCACTGGATCAGGTCTCTGTTGAACCTTCCTGTGGATCCTTGAATTTCTTCTTTGTAGTACTAATCATTTAAGTAATAATGGATTGTTAGTGTCTGTCTTCCCCCTATTGAATCTCATGTTTATGGGGACAGTAACCATGTCCATCCTATTTACTGCTCAATTCTGAGTACCTAGCTGTACTAGCTGAGTACCTAGCTGTACTAGCTGAGTACCTAGCCTATTTACTGCTCAATTTACTGCTCAATTCTGAGTACCTAGCTGTACTAGCTGAGTACCTAGCCAGGCGTATAACTGGTATTCAACAAACATTTGCTGAATAAATGAAAATATCTAATGATACAGAAAGCTTGGGATTCTAGAAACAAAACTGACCATATAAAATTTTTTTAAGCTCTTTTTCCTTTGGTTTATATTTTTGTCTTTGTTCCTAGGAACCAGACTGTTCAGAGAAAGTGCCTTTTCCCTGAGTTTTCCTTCCAATAGATTTAATGGCTTGAAATCAACATTTATGCTTTTGAAACTATCAATGATCTCTCACTACTGGCGCAAAGCTGAGGCAGCCCCTTTTCTTCACTAATCTCAAGGGTTGATCTGATGCAATGAGGTCTGCTGGGATTTTCCCACAGGCAACATGAAGAATATCAAACTGTCTAGAGGACCACCTTTTTTTTTTTTTTTAAGATTTTATTTTTAAGTAATTTCTATACCCAATGTGGTGTTCGAATTCACAACCCCTACATCGAGAGTCACATGCCTCACTGACTGAGCCACCCAGGCACCCCTAGAGGACTACATCTGACCCACAGTCTCAAGTTGCCATTCGTTGATTCCCTTTTTTTTTTTTTTTAAGACTTCATTTATTCATTTGAGTTAAAAAGAGAGAGCGAGAACAAGCAGGAGAAGAGGCAGGGGGAGAGAGACAAGCAGGATCTCTGCTGAATGGGGAGACTGACACTGGGCTCGATCCCACGACCCTAAGATCATGACCTAAGCCCAAGTCAGACACTTAACCAATGGAGTCACCTAGGTGCCCCACGAAGTCAACTATTAAAGAATTCTTAAAGTTTTGTAACTTTTATTCTGAGATTAACATTTCATCAAACTGTTTCATTTTACTTTCTTAACCGCAAAACCCCAGAATGAGGAAAGGTAAGAGATATGCAGTGTCCCTGGGAGGAAATGGGACTGAAAACTGGTCTTTTCTTAAAATCACCCCCCATATAAACACAGTACCAAGATAAAATTCACTAACAAGCATCTGCCAACTGCAGCCTGTGCCACTAAGCAAAGACTGACAAATGTTGCTGCTAGCATATTTTTGGCTTCTGGTCAGTTATGAGATGTTACCCCTACAGCAGGTGTCCCAAAGATTGGTTAGGAAGGTGATTTTTTTTTTTTGGATGTACAAATATCTTCCTATAGTAATTCTGTTAATGTATTCTATAGTCCATCAAACCCATAATTTAAAGCGATCTTGATATAGCAATATAGAGCTTCCTTTAAATAAATGTATTACAAAAGTTTTTAAAGCTGGTTTAAAATATGAGTAATTAATACTATAAATTGAGATAGAGAGGCTGAAAAACAGAAGTTTCAAAGCTATTGCTCTAAGGCACTCGGCTGCCCTGCCTTGGTGTTTATTCTGGCTGAGCCATCCCAGTAAAACGCCTATTTTCTGCTAGCCACCCCACTGCCCTTAGTAGACACCTATTGGCTCTCAAGCTTTTCTGGGGGAACCTTTTTCTCTGCTATTATCACAGCCAACCATTACTATTTTGCACTTTCATTGTGTCTTCTTCTCCAGTCTCTGAATTCCTGGAGGGCTTGGCCTGTTTTGCTCATTAGAATAGTGATAATAATACAACATTTTGCTTTGTACCTACTCTGTGCCAAGAGGCTTTGCTAGGTGCTTTACATGTTAACTCCTGAAATCATCACAGTTCTTTAAGGTAGATGACTACCATTATCTCCTTTATAAAGGAGGAACCTGATGCAGAGAGGTAAGTAACTAGTCCAGGGTCACATTAGCTGTTAAGAGTGGGGCCAGGGGGCGCCTGGCGGGCTCAGCCCTTCTTCCTCTGAGGCAGCTGCCTGTCCGTGATAATTATGTTGCACATCAGCTCCTTTGTTTTTTGTTTTTTTTTTTAAAGATTTTATTTATTTATTTGACAGACAGAAATCACAAGTAGGCAGAGAGGCAGGCAGAGAGAGAGAAGGGGAAGCAGGCTCCCTGCTGAGCAGAGAGCCCGACGCGGGACTCGATCCCAGGACCCCGAGATCACGACCCGAGCCGAAGGCAGAAGCTTAACCCACTGAGCCACCCAGGCGTCCCTGCACATCAGCTCCTTTGAAGGAAGCTGTGCCCTTGGCGGGACTGCAATGCTCTTTGGTTCCCTGACACTCCACAGGGAGCTAACATCATAGAAGAGGCACCAGGGCTCATTACAGTGCTCCCACTCTGCAGGCCTGACTGGTCCCTCCCAAGCATCCATCCATCAGTACCCACTGGGACTAGGCACAGGAGATTCTAGGGATAAACAATCTTAAAATCAAGCAGCTATGGTCCCTTCCCTTCTGAAGCTTACGTTCTAGTGGCAGAGAAGACGAGACACAAGAAAAAGACAATTTCTGGTGGAGGTATGTGCCCTCTAGGAATGAAACAGTAATATGATGAACAAATGAACAGGGGCAGGGTTATTTTATTTTGGGTAGTTAGTGGCATTTGAGTCCTGAGTAACACGAAGGAGCCTATTAAAGGGAAGGGTTGAGGGAAAGGTGCTTCGGCAAGATTTGTGGGAACCAACAAAGGCTATCAGATTAAAACATCAGTGCAGCCAGAACCTGTCTGGGAGGTGAGGCCACAGGTGAGCAGAATCCAGCACAGGTGGGGAGGGTAGGTCCTGGAAAAGAGTTTGGTTTGTAGTATAAAAACAAAAGGAAGACACTGGCAGATTTTAAGCAAGCTGGAGTACTATGGTCTAATTTAAATCTTTTAAAATGTGCTGGATTTCAAACTGTATCTTGCATATGGTGAAAAAAAAGTCTTGCCTAATGCCATCTAATTGACAGGAGAGTTGGCATTAAGAGCCAATAAAGGTACATGATTATTTCCTTGACCAAAATCTTTCCCATTTTTATTTTGGAGTAATGGGGAAATAATCAATCTAAAACAAAACAAAACAAAACAAAACACACCACCTACACACCCTTCTACTCTATGGTAAGTGGAAATAGTGAAAGGTCTGGGTAGGCTCCAAGAACCCACTCTACACAGCACATGTAGGCACGTGGCATGTCCAGATTTAGTGTTACAGGAGGCTTATGCGAAGATATGCTAGTATTAGGGGATTGACCCATTTCACCCTTTTCCCCACCTTTGAAAAGACCATCACAGCATGAACACTGAGGAGTTGAAGAGCAGAGACTTTGAAAATTCCTTCTCCAGATGAAATTTATAGAAGTATGACTCTGGTCTCAGGAATGTCAAAATTCCCAGTGTTGGACTCTCATGAGGCTTTGCCTTCTACTTAAGAAAAAGTGTTACAGTATAAACAAGGGACAGAAAAGGCAATGGGAATTAACTGCCTTTCAAGCCCCAGGTTGAAGGAAAGGCTCCTTCCATTCTTTCAGTATCTGCTCCAAGGTGGAATTTTTTTTTTTTTTTCTTCTCATAATGAATGTGATATAGTTAAATTTCTCTCCCAACTACTTTATGATCGGCTGGGTGGGTGGGGGTGGTAGAGATAGTGAAACACCTGAATGACATCACTGTCTTAGGTGTTCACTGGGCACCCACGCTGGCCTGTCCCTCTCCCTGCTGTCCCATCTCCTTAGATCTAACACCCCTTGTCTTTGTCACACGAAGGTCCAAATTCACAGAGCTGAAATGTTCTTTCTTTGCCTAGCTACTGATTCTTATCCTTGAACTTCCCCTAGTTTTTGCAGGGTGCCTCCTTCATGCTGAAATGGGCAGGCACCTCCAGCACACTTGTGTCATACTGCTCATCCTATTCTATCCTAAATTTCTGTTTGGCTTACCTTTCTTCCTCCACTATGTGTGTTTGGGGGAAGGATAAATTAGAAGGTTAGCACTGTGCCTCATTCATCACACTCACAGGCCTGGTACAAAGTTGGAGCTTGAAATATACTTATTAGAAGAATAAATTTACACACACAGAATAGTCACCAGTAACACTCATTATCATACGTGGTGGTAATTTGGACCACTATTTAAAAATACTAAGTAACCCACACAAAGATGTTTTCAAGAGTGGTGCTATCGGGGCTCCTGGGTGGCTCAGTGGGTTAAAGCCTCTGCCTTCAGCTCAGTCATGATCCCAGGGTCATTGAGCCCCACAGCGAGCTCTCTGCTCAGCAGGGAGCCTGCTTCCCCATCTCTCTCTGCCTGCCTCTCTGCCTACTTGTGATCTCGGTCTGTCAAATAAATAAACAAAATCTTAAAAAAAAAAAAAAAGAGTGGTGCTATGGGGGTCAGGATGAGGAACTTAAGACTGTTATTTGGGGAGGAGGCCTTCTCAGTTCCATCTAAGGCAGTATGAGATACACAGTTAAATTCTTTAAAAGCCAGTAATGGTTGGTGCACGGAACTGAAATGATTTACTGTATTTCCATGAAGCTTAGAACCAAACATATAGAAAAATGTGGTTCTGACACATTTTTTTCTTGGAAAAAAAATTCTTCTGGGGAATAGATCCATTGCACCCAAATTATCACCCAAACCTACAAAATTGTAATTTAAAGCTTCTGAAATTTGGAAAACCTCTAGGGAACTGAAATGCTCTCATAATGCCAAACCAGTTTTTCTTGCCCCGGAAAGCAGAATAGAGAATGACTGTCTTGGTTTTAGGCATTCAGAGTTTTTCCACATAGGCAAGGAACAGAAGATACGATGCAACTAATGAGCAAATGGGTTCTGGAATGTTCAGGGTTTGAATTCTGACTATGTTGGTCAAGTCTTTCTGAGCCTCAGTTTCTTAAAAAATGAAAAAGGGTAACAACAGAACCCTCTTCAAAGAGTGGTGATAAGGATTATTCATGAGGTAATCCATGTAATCACTTAGCATTAGGAGCTAACAAAGGCAAAAGTTACCTGAATAGGAGGAAATAAAGAAGAAACCATGAGGCCTCTTTTATTCAAGCTAAGCTTTGTCTGCAGAGGAGGGCAAAGAAGCACGAGGCCTGTTGGCGAATTTATTGCTTTGTGATAGTAATGGATTTTCCTAAAGCTGTTTCCCTCTGATCATTAATAATCCCTGTACAGTAAAGGGCTATTGTTCTTCAGTATGAGTAAATAACCCTGTCAGAGGCACCGCTTATCTTCAGACCACAGCACGTACTTCTTACTGGAAATATAATGCAGGTGCCAACATCGAAAGCATGCCCAGACTTCCCTTCCTATTTTTTTTTCCCTTTATCTCTTACTCCTTGCTTATCCTTTTGTGTGTTTTTCTCCTACATCTGTTATATATCCTACTTTCTGGTGTACACCCATACCCTATACGGTACCATCCTTACCCAAATCGAATAACCTTCAGCATAATCGGTGCTCCACACATCTCTCTCCTGTATCCTCTCTCCTCTTCATTAATAGACAGACAGTCACAGACACACCCAATGGACTCGTTTCCTGTCCTGGGCTCAGTTTTTGGTTACTAGAATCCAAAAAGGGAAGTTTAAAGCCACACATTGTTTTGCAAATCTCAGGATATGCTTGTGTGGTGTACTTAATCATACCACAGCTATTCTCTGAAACAGCATCTTTCTACACAGAAAGTGACAATATGGTGTGTCAGAGATAGGAGGCAGGGAGAAGGTGGATCGTGGTTTCATTTTACTTAAAGGAAAGGAAATTAGGTTAGGTCCTGTAAATGGGAAATCTCCAGACCACAAGGAAAAACCAAAAATACTGATGTCTGAAAGACTTCTAAATTATCCCAAACAAGATCATAGGAGGCAAGTATGCTCATTCTAAATATACCAGCATAGGAGCACATGCAAGATTATACTTGTAAGGGGAACTCCAACAGGCTTTTGTAACCAAGAGAGATAAGCTCTTTTTCCCCTTGGAGACAAATTCTAAATGGAAACCAAGTTTTGGACCCCCAATTCAAAAGAAATGCAAGTATTTCCTTATCTGCATATTTTAAGAGACAAAGACAAAGGAAGGGTCAGTCAGAGGTAGTGAGAACTAGTTACCAGAAGTAGGAGGAGGTGTTAGACATGTGTGGGGGTGTGTGTGTGCTGGAAATAGATGAAAACTAGGTCAATGCTAAAAATCAACCCCAGTCATTCATTCATAGCTACCCAGGATTTCACCCCTTTATAGGAACTGGGGAAGTCCAGAACAAGAAACACTTAGGTTTAAATTAACATTTAAATCCCTCCTTAGTGATAATTTCCTAGGGAAATTGATTAGAAAACCGACAAGAGTTTTGGTTAGAACATTAGATACAGCTGGAGCTTTCTAGCATCTGACCCTTGATCCAACCATCTGATGAATAACCTCACCTTGCTTGAGTTGGGGGTCTCTGCCCTCGGAAGAGTTTCTAAGTACCCTCTAACTACCAGATAAGCAACTTTTCCATCTGCAGAGGCGACGGAGCTCCTTACTAGATAAAATTCCTTGAGAGTAGGAGCAATGACTGCCCATTCTTACATATGTGCAACACCTGGCACCTGGAGTACCCTGAAGCTCCTCCACTCTAGCGCTGGCCAACACAATGTATTTCAATGACGGAAATATTCTATAACTGCGCTGTTCAACAGGGTAGCTAGCCACTGGCCACATGTGGCTACTAAGCACTTGAAATATGGTTACTGCAACTGAGGAAGGACCTGGCATTTAAATTTTTATTTAAATAGCTACATGTAAAAAAACAAATAAATAGCTACATGTAGCTAGCTAATGGCTATTTAGAACAGCACATCCCTATGCCAAGAATTGCCAGTCAGATGCCCACGGGTCAGACAGATAGTTGAAGAAGAGGAAGGTAATAAAGATGGTGAAGAGGAGAAGCTTACAGGCTTTAGCTGACTATTGCAATGTAGAAACCTCAGGCTAGTTTTGCCAGATTGTCTCATTTTTCAAATGAAGCTGAAAATCTGAATTTTGATGTCCAATTTTTAAATGTTGGTAAGTAAATTTTAAAAAGAATTTAAATTTAAATCATTTTGTGGGATGAACAATATGTTTGCATGCAATATCTCTAATCTCTAATTTAGGCCAACCCCTCCAGCTCAAAGAAAAAGACCTTATCCAGTATCACTGCTGGTCAGCAGCAGATACAAGACTGAAACCCAGGCCTTCTGAAACTTCTTCTGATCTCTTTTCTAGATTTTATGAGATTAACCATATCTGCATCGTAGTTGGCAGTGGCAGCAGCAGTGGGACAAAAGCCCCTTTGTCAGAACTGTTGAAGTCCATGACTAGTATCTTATGAATAGTGTCCCTACCTAGCTATAATCATATAGTTGGCCCTATGGGCAAAGCTCTGTTATTAGGAGCCAGCAGGACACAAAGAAGAACTAGCCCATGGGGAGTCAGACATATGAACAATTAACAAGCAAAGTCAGGCTTGCTGTAATGGACACAAATCACCTGCGCATAAGTCCAAAAGCACTGACAGCTGGAGTGGAAGGGAAGGAAGGGATTTGACCCAGGGCTTAGAGGATGAGCAGAAGCTGGCTACTGGGTGGTAAGTCTCACTGATTATGAGAGTGTGTCTCACTATTGTGGGATATTAAGGGAGACTTCTTTTATCTCTGAGGCCTTATCTGTGTCAGCGGTCTCTGCTGGCTTCTCTTCTCTGGGTAGCCTCTAAAACCCCTCTATTTATTTTCTCTAGGGACTGCCCCCCCTGACTTGTATATCTAACTTCTCGACAAATTCACCTGGATGGTTAATAGACTTAGCAATCTAGTATGTTTCAAAGAGAATGTAGGATATTCCCTCCCAAACTGTTTTCCCTTAGGAGTCATCCTTGGTTCCTCCTCTTCCCATACACTTCACATCCAATCCGGCAGCAAGTCTTGCAAGCAATACTTTCAAAATGCATTATGAATTTAATTATTTGCATTTCCACTGCCACTACCCATCTCTCCCTTGGCCTACTGTAGCAGCCTCCTAATAGGTTTGCCAATGGCTACCCTTCTCTATCTAGCAGGCAAGGGATTTTTAAAAAATGTAAATCAGGTGACTGCCCTTCTCAAAACCCTCAGGTAATGTAACAGCCAAACCCTTACCTTGGGCTAAAATGCTATGCTTGACCAGGCCCTGCCATTTCTCCATCACAGACCACTCTGGCCCTTGTTCTTTCCAGTTCCAGCCACCTGGCTTTCCCACCGTTTCCTTCCTCAGAACCCTTCCCGTTGGTTCTTTTCTCCACCTAGAAAGTCCATTCCCTAGCTTCTCCCTTTTCTCGCATCTCTACGAAAACTGGCCTTGTCTGAAAAGCCTTACCCGAGTTACTGACCCTCCTTCCATCTTCTACCCCTTCACCCGGCATTATGGTTTTCGGGGACATGGGGCACCTGCTGATATCTCACTTTGCTGAAATCATATCCTTACTGATTTACATTTTAATTTTCTTCTGGACTCGAATAAAAAGACACGGAGCAAAGCCTCCGTCTTGCTCTTGTTTGTGGACCGAGGAAATAAGCCCGTTCACACTATCCTAGAAAGTCTCTGTAGCCTCTACCGGGCCTCTTTTGAGTCAACTTTCCTCGGCCTGAAGCCTCTCGCTCCCGGAACTGCCCTTACTAACCTCCCATTTATATTCAGGGATCCAAAGGACACAGGAAAGTCTCCGATGGACCCAACGGGCATCTCAGCGTCGCCACAACAGGCCTCCGCTTCCTGGCCCTCAGGCCGCTTTCCCTCGGCAGGTTCCCAAGGCCAGTGGCGATGACACCGAGCCGCCCTCGCGAGGCTGGGGTCACACAAGCACGTCGCCTAGCAACGTCGCACCCCCGCCCCCACCCCATCCCTGCCCTGGGGAGCCAACCCCTTCCCCCAGTCTCCCGCGCCTGGAGTCAGCGCCTCCATCCCCTACACTCACTCTGCGTCAGTCCCGCCTTCCCCCACCCACAGAAGTGCCGCAGCCTACCGCGGGCCAGGAGGAGGCGGTGTCGGGAGCTTAGCTGAGCCGCGGCCGACGACCGTCGGGCAGGTCCGGTAGGCCAGGCCGGACTAAACCACCGGGAGGATATCTGTGGGAGCATTAGTTTCAGGTCAAAGGTAGTCTCGAGTTTCTCTGAAACTTTATACTCTAACCCACCTTCCGCCGTATACGCAACAATATAGCCAACTTCATCCTCTCCCTAGTTTCCCTTTACTCTTTTCGTTATCCTATCCCCCTACTCCAGCCCCCCTAAAAAAATGGTCCAGTCCAGCTCCTCCTAGCCCTCCCTCAGCGTCCCGAGGTCTTTGCCCTTACTTGGCGACGGCTTCGTACGTCTTTGCGTACGTCGTGACGCAATCTTCCACCCATTCCTCCCCGCCCCTCTTCTATTCTCCCTCCTGGAGCGGGCGGCCTGCGGGGTTACCGGAAGTGATGATGCAGGAGGCGATGGAGGGGGCGGGGCTTGGGGGCGGCCGCCGCCGGTGGGCCGCAGATGAAGAGGAGGCGGCGGCAGTGGTGGAAGAAGAGGCGGCGGCGGCGCGGGTAGGGAGCCTGGAAACGCGAGCGGGGATGGTAGGTGGTTTGGACCCGCCGGGCCGCCGTCGTTTCCAGAAAGGGTTTGACTGGAGGAACCTCTGGAGCAGCTGTGAGTTTGGGGGGGGGTTGAGGAAAAGCGGGGAGCATTGAGAGATGAAGGGGCGGGGGTTGGGTACCTTCGAGAAAAAGGGGGTGGAAGGGGAGGAGTGGAAATCAGCTCCTTGTCTGGACTGGTGCCTTTGGAAGAAGAGGCTGTGAGGGGAGCCTGTGGCGTGTCAGCCTCAGGGCTCAAGAAAACTTACCTACTGTCCCTGCCTCCTCACCGCCAGCACCCCTCACCCCAGGCCTGGGAATCTAGGGGCTGGAGCTGCCCTGGCGAGGGTCGCAGGCTCTGGTCCTCTGGCCCGGGTAAGCGCTGTGAGGTAGGAGTCCAAGCGGGAGGTGGTGGGTGAATCTCCAGCGCCCTCCTCCCTCGTTTTCCTCCCCACCCCCATCTTTCTCTTTAATCATTAACAGCCTTGGAATTAAGGGGCTCAAACCTGAAGGCCTTTCTGTGCACCTTTGCTATAAACGATAACCATCTGTGCCTGAGGTAATGGGGCTGGAAGCTTTGCCTGTATCCTGTATAGGAAGTGGGACGGGGTGACAAATGTATTTTTTTTTCCATTCTCCTTCACCCCTTACCTTCCCCCATATACACCCCTCGTTTCCACCTCAGATCTCCATGGCTAGGTGGTAATCATGGTGTTTTTTGTTTTTGTTTTTGTTTTTCCTTTATGGCACTTGGTACCTTGGTTACCTCTTTTGAATTTGGTGTTCAGCCTCTTTCCCAGATCTTACTGCAAGCTTTGTAATACTTCAGTTACAGGCTCTGTCACATTGGGAGTACCTCTCAATGCTTGGTAGCTCCAAATTAAGATGAGCATTTTCTCTTATGAATACTGGAATTCCAAAGCCCTTGCAGGGATTCCTAAATGGCATCATAGCCCAGGAATCAAAGTCTCTTGTTCTAAATACTTTATGTGTGAGGAATTTACATGTTGTCAACTCTTTCCAAAATGATTTGATGTTAGGCTAATTCTGGATTTCTGTGTTTCTCTCCACCCACACTTCATGATGCACTTCAGAGAACAGAAAACCCCATATTACTTTTTGTTTCTGCAATTGGACAATAGCTCTTTTATCTCTTTCTCTGTTTGTGTGTGGGGCACACAAGTCTTCAGTGACACATTTGGCTTGTGCTGATTTCTGTCTCTTTAGCTGATTGTGTATAGATGGGCTTAAATGAGAAAATGTGATCTGTTTTGTTTTAAAAAAGAATATAAACCAATAACAGAAAAATTATTTGAAGAAAGCAGAGAATGATTAGAAAGATCTCTTTACTGATATTCTGTTGGTTTAAAAAAAAATCAAGTAGTGCTCTTTTAGCTTGTTGTAGGAATTTTAGAGTGAAATGTAATGATTCCTATTTTGGTATTGATGTTTTCTTTGGAAGTCATCTGTTGAATGTGGAACTGTGTTTTCTGAAGAACTTTAAGAGATAGTGCCTGAATTTTAGGGATCCTTTGATTAGAGCGTGTCCCTAAATTCTGGCCCTCTATAACTGAGTTTATGTGTGTTGCTAGAAGAATTATAATGGATCCCATCCTACTCAGCAGGGCTTTCAGGCCTGATAAAACAATATTTAATGATTTGATTGTGCAAGTAACAGCATGTTTAGAGGTTTCACACAACTGTAACAAAAGAGAAGAATGACTACTGCTCTCACCTTAATTGATTTGGACTCATTGAATAAAAAGTCCAAAATTCATTCATGCAACAAGCATTATTGACCAGCTAATAAGTGCTAGCCATTATTTTGGGCTCTGGGTGGACGAAGTTGCATGCAAGCGTAAGGTCTGAGCTCTCATAGAGCTTACACCAGAGTATGTGGGGACAGAAGAAATAAGCATATAAATCAGATTTTGGTAAATGCTGAAGAAAAAGTGATGTGACAGCAAATGTCTGATTGGGATGCAGTCAAGGAAGCCCTTTTTGAGGAGGTAACACTTAAGTTGAGTTTTAAATAAAAAGAAGCCAGCCATGCAGGTATAGAGGAGGAGCCTTCCAGATTCAGGGACTAGCTAGTGTAGAAACTGACAGGAGTGACTGGTTAGTTCTAGGGTTTGGGAAGAAAGGGGTAGGGTGGAGAGGGTGGGTGTAGGGAGGTGAGGGAGAACGGGAAAGGGGAGGCAATAACAGCCAGAGCCTAGTGAGCAAAGAGGAAATGAAAAAGTCTAGGTCAGAAAGGTGGAGGCTGGGCTCAGAGTAGGTAGGCAAAGTAAGAGTAAGAAGAAGGAAATAGCGATGCTCCTTTTCAATCAATTCTTTCTTTTCCTAGAGTATTATCACTTATTATTTTTCAGGTACTGTTGGACTATTGCAATTAAAAAAAAAAGTCATCATGCTGAATGTGGGAGAGGAGGCAAGGCAGCTGTGGTCACCTGGGTCTTTTCTGGCAGATGAATGTCAAGCTGTGTTCAGAATTCAACGGAATGTTCAACTGAGAGCACACTTTTTTTTCCTTACAGAATTTTGTCTCAGAAGCTGCTCTTTAAAATTGCATAACAAGCATCCTGCATATGTTCTAATATATGAATCCTCCTTCGTTTCCAGCTGTTTATGAATTGAGGGTTGAAGATTGTGCAAATGATGATAACATACCCCTGTTGGTCTACAGAGATGTCCATCAGGATATAAGTTTCAAGTTGTTTTTTGCAGGGAGGTTTTATGTTGCAATATTTCCATTCTTGTCTGGTCTGCCTGGTGACTAATAACACTCAGCTGAGGTGTAGGTTGGTGCTAAAAGTTCACTCAGTGGATTACATTAGATAAATGACCATGTGGGCTCAATCCCACTATGTCTGCATCTTTGGGCTGGCATGTAACCAGGGGATGTAACCTACTTTTCCCTTCTGTTGGGGCTCTTCATCTCTAGTAGTCAGCTGCTTTTCAGCCTCACCTTGACCAGATTGTCCACTTGAGAAGCCCAATCAGGACTCCTCCTTGATTTGGCCCTCTTCTGCTATGTCACAGTGGGCCGAAACAGAAAGAATACACTGTTTTTTTCTTCTGAACCCCACAACAGTGACTAGTGTGTTCTTTGAGTGAATTGGCCCTTTGAGCCATGTGGTTGAGAGACTTAAATGTTGCTTGGGCTATTTGTAGTAAAGTCCATATTAGAAATGCTAAATAAGGGGCACCTGGGTGGCTCAGTTGTTAAGCGTCTGCCTTCTGCTCAGGTCATGATCCTGGGGTCCTGGGATGGAGCTGTGAGCCCCCTGTCGGCTCCCTGCTCAGTGGGGAGCCTGCTCTCCCACTCCCCCTGCTTGTGTTCCCTTTCTCACTGTATCTCGCTCTGTCAAATAAATACATAAAAATCTTTTAGAAATGTGAAATAAAGCCTTTAAGTGTTTGGAGAAAAATCAGAAATTGAGGACTATCACCTGTTTTAAGTTCTGGTATTTTACTAGCATTGGTAAATGGATTGTGAGAACTAATTTGAATAGCGCTTGCTGGGCAATCCTGAGGGTAATGAAGGGAGTGGAATACAGCGTGGTACTGAATTACTGAATTCCGACTTGAATACAAATGGAAAGTCTTTTAGTTAGCAAGCTAGTGACGAAAGTGAACAGCTAGGACCAGGCAAACAATAGACTCCACTCTCCATACTGCAGAGTAACACAAAGGAATGGGGAACTGATAATGAAATGTATATAACATATGTATACTGGGCTTTGGTCTGGGTTAAAAAATTTTGGACTTCTTATGCTAACGCTGGACTTCAAATGCTTTAGCCAGTGGGTTAGTAAGGTGTCCGCTATTCATCTTCATTTCAGTGGTTTATTATAACGAAAGTATGAAAATATCTTGTAGGCTGAAATGTCATCAGCCAGTTTGGAGACTGGTGGCTTCTTTCTAATTTCTGAAAGGGGGTGGTTGGGTAGGAGGGGACTTGAACACAGGGAGAAGCCATTGACTCCTTCGTTGGCCACTGATTGTATTTGGGGAAAAAAATCCACAAATCTAAATGAATTTGGAGTCTTGGGAGCTGAGCTAGCCTTTTAGTATAGAGTACCAGTTGATTTCTTTCTTAAACTTTGGGGGTTTTGGGACACTCCTGTGAAAGATGGGCAAGCTAGGGAGCCAGTTGATACCACTCACTCTTGAAGTTGTGGTGTTCTGTATTGCATTAGGTGACTTAAAATTAATCTGATATGGCTACTGTTTTGATGTCTGTGCTGCAGTAAGGAGAGTTAATTGTACACTAGCTGCCAGTTGTTTTGAGGTGAAGATGTGGTAACTCAGATTGAAACAATGGTAATTACTTGGTAACTCCTATTTCCCCAGCTCTTGATAACTTACAATTACCTCTTTGTGTCTGTTTACAGATGTTGATACCAGTGCACCAGGACCAATTCTCCCTAAATGTTGCACGTGTTCTGAAGCTCTTTGCACAGTGGACCAGGGTGTTTGTGTGTGTGTGTTGTTGTTTTGTTTTGTTTTTATGGACCAGGTTATTTGAGTTCGTGTCTTTCAATTCAAATCTAGTTTCTCTGGTTCTGTTGTCTTTTTTCTAGGTTATGGAGGGTCCGGTTTCTTTTTGGGGGAAACAAGATTACCATAGCACCTGACCATTTAATTAATGAGTGAATACAAACTAGAACTCAACATATTAATTTAGCAAAATGATGAGAGAGAAGGTTGGAAGTGGCTTAAACTCTAATTCTTTGAAGTCGTGATATGCCAGAAGGAAAAAAAAATGGGAGGGGGAGAGTCCCAAAGAATCTTCTTTAAGATGTGCATGAATGAAACTTTTTAAAAATACCGTACATCAGAATAGAGAAACCCAGTAAGTCACTTCTTGTGGTGGTGATTAGCCCTTGTGGTGGTAAAATAAGCCACCTGTGGCCAGTGCCCTGGTACCAATCTGAGTGTGTGGAAAAGTAGGCATCATATTAATGATGAGGACGTGCATGGCTTTGCTCGGGACAGATCTGTGAGCTGTGCTGTGTTGTTGGGTTTGGGGCTGAATTGCAGCTTGGAAGCTTACAGAGCTTTAGGAAACATCATCTGTGTTCCTGTTCTGCCCTGCTGGAGGGCTCAGCCTGAGGATCTAGGGACTGGAAATAATTCTGTCACTGAGGCCTGTAAATCCAGACCAGATATGATGACTGACAGAGAATCTTGGATTAGCAACCTTGCAGGACTTTTTGTTTTTTTGGGGAGCGTTTAACATCTTTTGTAGCCACTGTCCATCCTAATCTCTGCCTGTCATTCCAGGAGACAGAATGCAGGAAAGATTTGCCCCTTTATTTTATTAATAGATTGCTTCCATCCTATCAGGATTAGAATTTGGTTATAAGTTTTAGCTCTTGTTGGTTAATGAAGGGTTTGGACTCTGCCGTGTCTACTTAAGGTGTGTTGGTGTGTGATCGTATTTCTAATTTTGAAGAACACTCAAGTCCTCGCATTTACTGAATTGGATGCAGCTCATTCCTCTTCCTTCAGTTTAGGAAGAAGCAGGAGAAAGACCCGCAAAGAACCTTAGAATATCTGGTGTGCTGTTTTTTCACACTGGAACCCTCTTGTAGGTTGTTGCTGGAGTACATTGTGGCATGCAGGGATTTTGCTGTCTTCTTCCCATTTCACCCCGCTATTCTTCATTCTGAAAGTTAACTTTAATATTCTGTTATATTAGGGTGCCTGGGTGGCTCAGTGGATTAAAGCCTCTGCCTTTGGCTCGGGTCATGGTCTCAGGGTCCTGGGATTGAGCCCCGCATTGGGCTCTCTGCTCAGCGGGGAGCCTGCTTCCTCCTCTCTCTCTCTCTGCCTGCCTCTTTGCCTACTTGTGATCTCTGTCTGTCAAATAAATAAATAACATCTTAAAAATATATATATCCTGTTATATTGGGCTTCCCCGGAAGATTTCAATCAAACAAAATGTTCTGAGGCTGAAAACAGGTTGAAAAGCAGTGATTTAGTAGGGAAATGTAAATCTAGAAAAGTTATAATAAAAGTTGCTTAAAGTTATAAAGCCAAGTACTGGCAACTATAGGACTAGAATCAGGTCTTCCCTGTACTAATTTTGTTTTCTCATTTACACTGCCTCATACGTGTCCTTGTAGGCACTTTGGGTTTGATTTGAATCCTTGTTGTTTGATCTTTTTTTTTTTTTTTTTTAAAGATTTTATTTATTTATTTGACAGAGAGAGATCACAAGTAGGCAGAGAGGCAGGCAGAGACGGGGGGGGGGGGAGGGAAAGGGGGGGAAGAGCAGGCTTCCTGCTGAGCAGAGGGCCCGATGTGGGGCTCGATGCCGGGCTCGATGCAGGGCTCCATCCCAGGACCCTGAGATCATGACATGAATGGAAGGCAAGGCTTAACCCACTGAGCCACCCAGGCTCCCCTCTTTGGTTTTTTATATATCTGTGGTTCTTTTCTCAAACATTTTGTCACAAACTGCTGTTCTTTCAGAGAGGACTCTTATAACCACCTTTGAAGCATATGCGAAATGAGGTTATAAATGAGTAATGGCACTAGTAAGTAGCTGGCCTTGTATCCTCAGAATGTTTCTGAAAGTGACGATAGTTCTTTCAAATAGGAGTTGAGGCTTTATCACTCTAATTTTTGAAGATAAGTTAGCAGGCATGCTGCAGAGAATACCTATGCAAAATGCTGAACAGATTACTTCCTTTTCCCTGTGACCTGCCCTGGAATCTGAACAGGAAAACCTGGGTATATCCATTGATATAACAGTTTTAGAATAGCTCCAGGAAATAACTATAATGGCTATATCCTCCCCTCCTTTTATTTTATTTTTTTTGGTAAAGCAAATTTGTTTTCATTTAAATCTTTCATTTATATCTACTTGATGATTACCTACTGGCTGCTCTTCATTTATTTATTTTTTAGAGAGGGAGCGGGGGAAGGGAAGGGAGAGACAGAGAGAGTCTCTGGTGGACTCCCTGCTGAACGCAGAGCCAGACACGGGGCTCGAGCTCATGACCCTGAGATCATGCCCTGAGCTGCAGTCAAGAATTGGATCCTGGGATACCTGGGTAGCTCAGTTAGTTAAGCTTCTGCCTTCAGCTCAGGTCATGATCCCAGGGTTCTGTGATAGAGCCCCACATTGGGCTCTCTGCTTAGTGTGAAGCCTACTTCTCACTCTACTCCTCCCCCTGCTTTTGTTCCCTCTCTTGCTGTCCCTCTGTCAAATAAATAATTGAAATCTTAGAAAAAAATTTATTTACTTGAGAGAGAAAACACGTGCATGTGTGTGTGCACAAGTGGGAAGAGGGGCAGAGGGAGAGAATCTTCACGAAACTCCCCACTGAGCACACTGTGGCTCATTCTCAGGACCCGTGAGATCATGACCTGAGCTGAAACCAAGAGTCGAACACTTAGAACACTTAACCGACTGAGCCACTCAGGCACCCCAGCTAGCAGCTGCTCTTCAAACAAAAGAAGGTTAGCAATACCACTGCAGGGAGGGTGCTGGCAGTCTAGTAGCGTAGGTTCTGTGTGTTAGGATCATGAACATGCTGGAAGTCCCAGGCCCTCATAGGAGACATTTTTCTGTTTCAGTGACATTTTCTTTCTTCTAAGAGTGGAATTCAAGAGCAAGAAGTGATAGAATGAATGCTCTGTGTGCATTTTTAAGAATGTTTCCATGGTTCTTTTACTCCTAGTAAATTAGTATTTCTTTGTAATAACTAGTCACTGGTTCAGTCATTTACTCAAAATAGTTGGTTTACAGCTGTTGGTTTACAGATGCCTGTCTGTGGTAAGGAGAAGTTCGCTTGGGGGTTTCCTAACAGTTCATGTAAAAGTCTAAAAACTTCTAAAGGCATTTAGATAGGTAGGTTGAGTTGGAGGGGAGGGGAGGATGTGTAGGACAGCCTGAGTGGGGGTTATTATGGGCTGGTGTAGAGGGTGAAGAGAAATGCCCCCACCAGTGGTCCAGTTGGGAAAGGATAGGAAATGATAACAATGGCACATGCTGGGGGAAGAGTGGGTAGGGAAGGAGCAGGTCCACAAGATTGCCCAACTCCAGGGAACACCGTTCACAAGGAGCGGGGGTTGGGGGGGGGACAGGGAGCCTGTGGATTCTGGTAATCCAGTGGCCCCAACCAGGGCTGTGACCACAAGTGTTCTTTCCCATTACTGGAAAGTGTATTTCTGATGGGGAGGGGTGAATGCAGGGATGCAGTGTGTGGTTTGACCAGACTGGTCTTAAAGATTGCTTGCAGAGTGCTGGCCCAAGTTTTTTGAGATCTCTCTTTTGATTTTACTTTTGACGAATCAGAAGCTGGTAAACAAGAGGGAATGTGATGTCCCTGGGCACATTAGAGTTTGGGTAAAAGTACATAATGAAGCAAATACTAGGTGATGGTCATGTCATTTAACAATATCTACTATCCAAAGGGAACAGTTTTACATGGAAACTATTGAAGTAATTTCTGGTTCTCTCATGGAGACTATAATAAATGTGGAATTAAATCACAACTAAAATTATTAAAGAGTAATCATTTTTTACTTTACATTTCTACAACATTCCATGTTTTCTTTAGCCGATCAGATTAGTTCGTAAGTCTTTTCTCTTAAAAAAAATTTTATTCTACCAGATACTTGTGGATCTGTCCATAGAGCCAGATTTCCTGCTCACACTGAAAATGGCAAGCAGTGCTCCGAATTGGTGACAGCTGTAGATGTAATGATTAGATCAAGCAGGGAAGTGGCTTCTGAGCCACCAGTTTAATTGGTTTTAATGTGAGCCTCTTTTTCTGAGGTTATTAATTACATTGTTCCAACAACAATTGACACCACCTGAGTTTCCAGCAATTCAGTTCTGCTACAAACTGCCTGGAGTTAGTGCATACCCCCAGGTTAATGACTCACTCTTGTAAGATTCTCCCTGATACCAGCCACAAGTATCAGGTAGCCTCAGGGTACCTGCACTTCTGCTTGGCAGACTGTAAATCCGGGGTTCCTTGCAATCGCCCTCCCCCAAGTTCAATAATTACCAGAACATATGACTCACAGAACTGGGGAAGGTGTATTTAGGAATATAGTTTGATTATAAAGGATACAACTCAGGAACAGCTGATTGGAAGAGATGCATGGGACGAGATATGAATTGGCACAGCTTCCTTGTCCCCTCTGGGCATGCCAGGCTCCCAGCACATCACTGTGTTCAACCAACCGTGGAGCTCCCCTAGCCTGGTTTTAGTTTCAGTTGAGGCCCCTTTAGGTAGGCCTAATTGATCCAATCATTGGCCTGGTGTTTGAGCTCCAGCCACCTTCCTCTCCCCTCTGTGGTGGTCTGGAGATGGGACTAAAAGTTCCAACCTTCTCATCAAGTGCCTGGTCTTTCTGGTGTGGCCAGCCCCGTCTTGAAGCTATTTAAGGGGCTTCCCTGAGTCACCTCATTAGCATAAACCCCAGTGTGGTCCAGCAGGGAAGCCTTATGAATAACAAAGGACACTTCTTTCAGTAAGGACATATCAGGAGTTTTAGGAGCTGGCACAAACTGGGGACAAAGACCAAATATGTGTATCTATGTATCTATATATTTTTTTCAAATGTATTTCTTTTTTTTTTTTTTTTAAAGATTTTATTTATTTGACAGACAGAAATCACAAGTAGACAGAGAGGCAGACAGAGAGAGAGAGGAGGAAGCAGGCTTCCCGCTGAGCAGAGAGCCCGATGCGGGGCTCGATCCCAGGACCCTGAGATCATGACCTGAGCTGAAGGCAGAGGCTTTAACCCACTGAGCCACCCAGGCGCCCCTCAAATGTATTTCTTAACTAACACATTAGTACTCCAGCTTTGCATTGCATAAGTAGTAATGGAATAAACCTACCTAAAATTGATTTAGGTGCTAAATAACAGTATGCACTTACTGTTACTTTGATGGAGTTTTTGGTTAAAGTGCAAATTGAATAGCTTCAGATTACAAAAGAACAGATTCGTCCCTCAGTCAGTATGAAATGGCACTCCCAGAATGTGTTACTGTTTCTTGAATACTTCACAGGTGCTCTAGCTCTAGACTTCCCTAGTGTAAGAAATGAGCTCACTTTATAAGATATAAAATATATAGAATTCATGTTTCCTTTCAGTGTGACTTTAAAAAGATAGTGCACTGGTTAAGAACGTCAGCCTAGTCAGTCTGGGTTTGAGTCTGAACTTTACCACCTACTTAAAATTTGATGTGGGATGAACTACTTAACATCTCTAAGTCTCATTTTTATCTTCTTCATATACAAAGGGAGGATAATCATGGTAAATAATTGTGAGGATTCAATAAGACAGTCCGTTTGAAGGATATGGCACTAGCATATATATGAACATCTAAGAACATGAGCTGTTATTAGCTACATGCATACAGAGCTAAGCTCACCTGGGTTGGCAACTCCCAAGGAGCCAGGATCTCTGTCATTTTACTTTTATAGGGGGATGTGTGAGGCTGTGTGTGAAACATTGCTGGGGACACAGTAGACATAGGTTATCTATCACTTGAAAGTCAAACCTGCTCTGGGTATCTGGGAAGTATAGGAGTGACTCTGTGATGGAAACTTCCAGCCTGTTTCCAGAGCTGGCCTAAAATCAAGAGATAGAAAATCTTCCTGAAACTGTATAGAGCATGCGTGAGCAGTGGGGACCAGGGCTCTGTAGCACAGGTACTGTTGAACCAAAAAATGGGAAACTGATCCAGGAGACTTTTTATCTTTACAGTAGACCTTGAGGTTCGTTGAATTGGGCAAAACTACATGAGACTTTGGGGAAGGAAATCGCAAATTTATTTTAGCTGGTGCAGAAAACCTTTGAGAGTCAGCTGGCAAGTACCATGTTGTGTGTGTGCTTCTTAGAGACTGTGCCCAGGTATACTGGTAAAGAGCTTACCGGCTGCTTGAGGTTCACTTGTTGGTTATCTTCACTGAGGTTAGTCTCTAATTCTTCCTGTCACTCACCCATCTGGAGCTTGTACTCTGGTGGGACCACCACTGGACTAAGTTTAGATCCTAGTTAGGCCTCTGCCATCAGTTACTGTGTGTCTTTGGGCAAATTACAGCCCCTCTTTGAGTCTGTTTCCTTAACTATGTCATAGGATTTGCGACTAAATCACTATTTCTCAAAGTGTGGCATTGGTTACATTTTTACTGTATCTGCTGCTGAAATGAGTATTCAGGAGTGGTTTTTTTGTACTGTTGATAGTACATAGGATTTTCAGTGGTACATGGATGAGTATTTGTTTACTAGTTCTATATTTTAATGTGTATTAATGAAAACATAACTAGCATGTCAGACCTTTATCTTCATGGATAGTGTTGCTTAGGATGATGTTAAAGTGGATATGATTTTTTTTTAAGATTTTATTTATTTGACAGAGAGAGACAGCAAGAGAGGGGAGTGGGAGAGAGAGAAGCAGGCTTCCCGCTGAGCAGGGAGCCTGATGCGGGGCTCGATCTCAGGACCCTGGGATCATGACCTGAGCGGAAGGCAGACGCCTAATTACTGAGCCACCCAGGGGTCCCTTTTTTTTTTTTTTTTTTTTTGAAGCTTTTAAGAAAAATATTGGGGGAACAGTAGTTGGAATGGTAAATGTATATGGAAGATCATAAAGGTTGTCTAGAAAAGGCTGAAAATTGGAATTTCTGAGCTCAAGTAATTCTGCAGTACTACACCTGCATGAAGTCCTGTGGTGATGGACACAGTAGAGCAGGTCCAAATTTGGGTGGATTTAAAGACTGCCTCATTCAAGCAAATTGACAGCTTTCTATTTCTGCATTCATGGTGAAGATACCCATAAGTCAGTGATGTAGAATTTAAAATATTGTAGATATTAGTAGTGATGGCTTTTTTTAAAGAATGAAAAATAGGGGCGCCTGAGTGGCTCAGTGGGTTAAAGCCTCTGCCTTCGGCTCAGGTCATGATCCCAGGATCCTGGGATCGAGTTCCTCATCTGGCTCTCTGCTCATCAGGGAGCCTGCTTCCCCCTCTCTCTCTGCCTGTCTCTCTGCCTACTTGTGATCTCTGTCAAATAAATAAATAAATAAATAAATAAAATCTTTAAAAAAAAATGAAAAATAAGTAGTATTGCTTCCTCTTTCACCCCAAGCAGTTTTCCTGTTACCTGGATTGCTCTTTTGTCCCTTTCACTCTTTGGGGTTGGGACTCCCCGTGGAAGCAGCTAGGAATCTATTCTGTTAACCTGCGAATGCCAATCCATTCTCTCTCTCTTTTTTGGCCAACTCTCTTTCTTGAATGCACGTCAGTGCATGTATTCTGGGTTCTGGAAGGCAGGGACTCTGCCATATCTTAATGTCTTGTATGTTACTTTCAGCTGGTAACTTCTTCAAAGGTACAGTGTGACACGTGCCCTAAAATGAAGCTAAACACTGAGAAAAACTATTTAAATTTCATTTCATGGGATGCCTGGGTGGCCCAGTTGGTTAAGTGTCTGCCTTTAGCTCAGGTCATGATCCCAGAGTCCTGGGATCCAGGAGTCCTGCACTGGGATCCTTGCGCAGTGGGGGCCTGCTGCTTCTGCCTGCAGCTCCCCCTGTTTGTGCGTGTGCGCTCCCTCTCTCTCTCTCTGACAAATAAAATCTTTAAAAAAATAATAAAACAAAATTTCATTTCACTTTCTGTCATATTGCTCTAATGCAATATAGTGGGGGTCTTGAGAAGTTAAATGAGCAGTGGTAAAAATGAAACAAAACTATTGTAGGAGATGCTTTCTTTTTAAGTAAAGCCCCAGAATAAAACTGAAATCTCGATTGTGTAAGAGGAGCCAAGAAAGTTGCTTTCAGATGTAGTCTATGGTTACTTGAGTTTTTTTTTTTTTAACTTTAATTACCTGTGTTTCCTTGACATTTTCTGTGTATCTTCATACTGTCATCTTTCATTATATACTTTGGTTGTTGGCCTGTATTCTGCAAGTGATTTTGTTCTATAATTACTTTAGCATAAAGGCCCATGCGTCTGGTATGGCTCTGTATAATAAATTGTTTAATGTTTCAAATTACAATTTTTAAAAATTGTTATAAAGATGGTTCTACGTCTGTTATCTTTCTGTGCCATGTGTTACCTAGTCAAGATGAGATCAAAATAGAGCAAAATGGTGGTAACGATATAGCCCAAGATCATTTTCCCTCCTTCGTTTATTTAATACAGAGTTTCTACTTGATTTCATAATGAGAAGCTCTCAGATGTTTCCCAGCTGAGGTGAAATCTAATGTTCCAAGCCACAAGCCCTCATACTTTGTAAGTTTTCGTTTTGTCATTCATACTGTCTTGTCTCCTGAAAGAAGTGGTGACTTGTGGTATTTGGCATGTTGGGAAAGGGCAGAAGCCTTTACTCAGGCCTATATTTTGCAGTATTAAAAAATCTCTTTTCCCACTAAAATCTGTTTCATGACATGTATGACATTCATCCTTTGTGCAGATTCACAAGACTGCCTTACTCAGAGTAGACATCTTCCGGAGTCCATTTCCCTTGGTGCAGAGTTTAGTCATTATTTATAGATAACTGCTGATGAGTCTGGGGAAATTCTGAACGGGGCTGGGGGGGGGGTGTGACATTTGCCCTTGGTCTCTAGACTAGGGTTTGCAAAGCTAGAGTGGGGTTGTTTATTTCCTTCTCATCTTGGAAAACTGCCATTGGATCAATTGAGTCTTGGTTAAGATTTCTTGTGGCAGCTGAGTCTTTGGGGCTTTAAAGATGAGAGCCACATGAAAGACTGTTCTTTCCCAGTCAGGCAAATAATTATTTCCATGGTAGGATAATCTCTACAGAAGTGTAAGCATTCAAGACCACACATCTAAAAAGATAAAATGTAATTTAGAGTCAGAATGAAAGATGTACATACATAGTGGTAGAGTTCAAAACCTTTTCAAGCCATTCTTTCATGTTTCCAGCACTTACTGGAGTAAGACCACTGTGGTCTTCTCATGGTAAACTAACATTTTATTTTATTTTATTTTATTTTATTTATTTATTTTTTTAAAGATTTGATTTATTTATTTGACAGACAGAGATCACAGGTAGGCAGAGAGGCAGGCAGAGAGAGAGAGGAGGAAGCAGGTTCTCCACTGAGCAGAGAGCCCGATACGGGGCTCAATCCTAGGACCTTGAGATCATGACCTGAGCTGAAGGCAGAGGCTTTAACCCACTGAGCCACCCAGGCGCCCCAACATTTTAAATCTTGTAGGAAACTTGAACTTTCATGGTAACTGCAAGTAAAAAAATACAAATATGTAATCAAAAACTTTAACTCTTAACTTTAAACCTCCGTAGTCAAAGAACCAGAATAATGTTATGCAACAGGTAAAAAAATCTTTCCAGTTGCCTTTTCCCCATTTGGAAGGATACAGTTTTCCTTCCCTCTAAATAGTTTAGCCAGAGTTCCTCCTCTTTTTGATTTGTAGCTTTACTATTTGCATACAGTGCTTAAGTTGACTCACTCAACACCCAAGTTCTGCAGGTCTCCAGCATTTAGTGCTTGTGACTCAGCCTGGTTAAGCAAAAGAGCTTTTGATTACAGTAGCAGCTTAACTGAACAAAACTTTTAAAAACATGCTTTTAATAGCACTCTTGATTTCCAAACAGATAGAAGATATTTTCTAAGAGGAACCAGCCTATGTAGTTTTCAGATTAGTTGTATTTGAGCAGGGGACCGGCTTTCCCAGGCAGAATGTGGGTCATTCATAGGGAACTTCTGAAACCCAAAACTAGTCTTGTAACCTAGGATAATTTGGCCTCCAGATTTGATACTTTCACCATTGTATTCAAAGTGAAGTGTGTGTAGTCTGAATTCTTCTTAAGGACTGAGCCTAGGGTTGGATACACAGTGTTTCAGGAAAAATGTGTTTATGGGTTGCCAGCTCTTCATGCCAATACATTTGAGTACCTTTTGTGGATCTTGTTCTTAAGGACCTTACGATGTGGTAGGAAAACAGATATCAGAACAATTAGAAACTGTGGTAAAATCAGCTCCCAAAAATACCAGTGCTGTAAATGAAGATGTGGGGAGTGGGGCAGAGAGGTTCTAGGTCAGCTTGAAGGAGTCAGGAGAGGAGTCCTGTAGGAGGTAAAATCTCAGCTGGGCTTGAAAGACACAGACTAGAGAGTGAGATGGCATTCCAAGTGGGGGTAACAGTATGTGTAGAACTACAGAAGCATGAGAAGCTGTAACGCTTTGGGGAATGGCAGGTGTTTCAGTATGCCTGGGGGATGCAGAGTGAAGGGGATGGGGAGAATGACAAACTCCGAAGGGCTTTCTTTGTATGCCTTGTTGAGTTTGTATTATCTTTCGTAGGTGAAGGGGAACTAATAAATAATTTTGAGTAGGGACATGGCATTCTCACATGGGGTGTGTGTGTGTAAGATCATGGCCGCAATAGCGTGAAAGAGGTTGCAGGGAACAGTCCCCGAAGTAGGGAAGCTATTTGTGAACGTGCTGCAGTGAAGATGTCAGGGGCCTGAACTGTAGGGTTACTGAGGACGGGCAGATACTCAGGAGTAAGAATTTACAAAGTCTGGCTTAATCTGCTAAAACTTGATTGCTTGCATGTCCCACACGGGTCAGTGGCCTGAAGGGTGTCCTGTTCCATACAGTCACTCAGAGACCCAGGCTGATGAAGATCCCACTATTGTGTGTTGTCTTGGTCACCGTGGCAGGGAGAAAGATGGCTGGGATGTCACGTGCCAGTTCTGTGTTTAGGCTTAGAAATGGGAAGAAACACATCTGCCTACAGCTCATTGGCCAGAAATAGATACATTTCCCACCTCACTGAAAAGAGGCTGGGAAATTGGGGGAGCAGATGGACTGTTTGGTGAGCTTCTTTGTGCCACAGTGTAGGGATTTGAGTGAGGTGTTTATTTTCTGAGATTATTTCTTCATCAGTATAACAGTAGTACCAGCCTCAGAGGGTAGATGTGGGGATTAACTGCTGTCATGACTCTGTAACACCTGGTATTGTGTCTGGCACAGTAGGGCTGTTGGAGGGAACCTTTAAGTTTGATCTTGAGATTGAGATTTTCTCATTATGGGTCGTATCTAATTAGTGGGTTATAAACAACAATTAAAAACGAAACTAAAGGAAAGAAATAGCATAAATTAGAGTGAATCTTAGAAATGAGGGTAAATGCTGCTTCATGAAACTTTTGAGTTATACCTGTATTTACATATGTGTCTTTGGTCAGGAAGTGAAGTGTTCTCAATGAAGGCTGTGCTTAAAATTTGGAAGACACTGGGCTATATAAAGCCTTATACATACCAAACAAAAAACTACTCATGTTTTATTTTAAAAAAATTTGAGGGGCACCCTGGCTGGTGGTGGAACTCCTGGACGCTTGGAACTCTTAGACGGTTAAGCATCTGCCTTCCATTCAGGTCATGGTCTCAGGGTCGTGGGATTGAGCCCCATGTCTAGCTCCCTGCTCTGTGGGGAGTCTACTTCTCCCTCTCCCAATGCCCCGTTCCTCTGCCCGCCCCACCCCACTTATGGTTGCTTGCTTGCTCTCTGTCTCAAATAAATAAAATCTTAATTTTTTTTAAAGATTTGATTTTTAAGTAATCTTTACACCCAGCATGGGTAGGATTTGAGTTTACAACCCTGAGATCAAGAGTTGCATGCCTGGCCAGGCTCCTGAAAGAACTACTCTACTTAATATGTTTTTTTGAAAGAGGCAGTTTAAATTGCAGTTTAAATTTTCATATTTTTATTTTTTATTTTTATTTTTTTTAAAGATTTATTTATTTATTTGACAGAGACTACAAGTAGGCAGAGAGGCAGGCAGAGAGAGAGAGGAGGAAGCAGGCTCCCCGCTGAGCAGAGAGCCCGACGTGGGGCTTGATCCCGACGTGGGGCTTGATCCCGGGACTCTGGGATCATGACCCGAGCTGAAGGCAGAGGCCTTAACCCATTGAGCCACCCAGGCACCCCAAAATTTCCATATTTTTAAAAGAGTGGATTTGAAAAGCAGTATCTTTAATTATGAGAAAGAGTAGAACATGGGTTAGAATTTTAGCTTTGTCACTTGCTAGCTGTTTATCCTTAGGCAAGTTACTGGTACTTTCTGTTCCTTAGTTTTTTCAGGTGATGATAATACTTACATCATAGGGTATGTTTGTTGGGTTAGTGCATATGTGTAAAAATGTTTTGAAATTGATGGATATTACGTTGTAAAACTTATGTAAGCATTTGTGGACATTATTGTGTAAAAGTGGCTCATACTGAGCATGTGGGTAGATTTGTGCAGTGCACTTGGTACATAGTAGGTGCTTATTTTACATTAGATTCCTTTTTAAAAGATTTATTTATTTGAGAGAGAGAGAGAGAGAGAGAGAGAGAGCATGCAGGGGGATGGGCTGAGGGAGAGGGAGAAAATCTCCATCAGACTCCCCGCTGAACATGAGCCCGAATTGGGATAATCTCAGTACCCTGAGATCTGACCTGAGCTGAAATCAAGAGTTGGACACTTAGCCGATTGAGCTGCCCAGGCACCCCTACATTTGCTTCTTTAGAAGATGTTTGTCAGGTGCCAGTTAGCCCTTTCCATGTTACCATATGCATTCCCTGCCTTCTTGGAACTCCTAATATAAGATGCGGTCACTGAAATAATAGTGTCCTTTCTCTTCTGTGGACTTGTTATTTTTGACCACCTGTTTGGGAGCCATGAATGTTCATGTTCCTGAGGAGTAAAGAATATATAATGCATTCAAGGCTTGAATGCATATTAGGAGTAAAAAATTGTCTGTTATGATAAGGTGTCATAATAGACAATTCGTTAAAAATTCAGTCAGAAGAATTCACTGGGGAGAAACCAATGAAATACTTTCTGGTTTTTATTTTTACTTATTTATTTTATTTTATTTTTTTATTTTGTTTTTAAAGATTTTATTTATTCATTTGACAGGCAGAGATCACAAGTAGGCAGAGAAGCAGGCAGAGAGAGAGAGGGAGGTGGAAGCAGGCTCCCTGCTGAGCAGAGAGCCCGGTGTGGGGCTCGATCCCAGGACCCTGGGACCATGACCTGAGCTGAAGGCGGACGCTTAACCCACTGAGCCACCCAGGCCCCCCTTAGTTTCTGGTTTTTAAAAAATGTTTTGGCCTGTTTAAAACAAGTATCAAAGTTGTCTTTAAGATTGTTAGGTTGGGGGGGCGCCTGGATGGCTCAGTGGGTTAAGCCTCTGCCTTCGGCTCAGGTCATGATCTCAGGGTCCTGGGATCGAGCCCCGCATCGGGGCTCTCTGCTCAGCGGGGAGCCTGCTTCCCCCAGCCTCTCTGCAAATAAATAAATAAAATCTAAAAAAAAAAAAAGATTAGGTTGGCTTCTCCTGGGATGAGTAGCTGGTGTCAGCAGACTGATGAGCAGTGAGAGACGTGCTGTGCCTTTGAAGGGCAGTGGTGGATAATGACTGTTTCATTTCGATAAGCCAGTTGGTGATACTGAGTAAGAGTAGTGCCCTGGGTGAATAGGAGTCAATCCTGGCTGCCTGGCAGAAGTGGATTTGTTATATAATTTATGGCACCCAGAAGCCCTTTAGGGAGGTCTTTATTGTCTTATTACCAAGACAGTATCTATCTAAGCCTGAAGATTAATACTCGTTGCTCTCATCTAGTTCCGCCAGAGCGGTTCTCATAACTGAAAGGGTGGCAACTTGCGGTTACATGGCTGCACTTGGTTTTTGCTTTGACACAAAGGTATGTTAATCAAGAATGGGTATTAGAAATCTAGAAATGTTTGTTTTGATTTATTAATATTTAGAGCTCTTTTTCTTCTTGTTAAAATGATTGAACTTCTGAAACATGAGTCATATTCAGGGTTTCAAACACTTCCTCTTTGACTAGGCTCAGAAGACGTTCATTGACGTTTCTGTCTTGTAAATTGCTGCCATGGTTCCTTTGTGTCAGTCCCACCACAGCTGAACCAAACGCAGGGGTGTCCGGTTGGCTTTCCGTCATCTGACTCAAGTGGGCTTCTTAACTCTTAGTACTGGCGGGTGTCCACTGTTAAACAAGCCTGTACTACTTTTTATGACTCACTGAGAAATCACGTGGTGGTGTGATCCCCGTCCTTAGCGACCAGCCCTTAAACTTGTAATTTTCAATGTATTGTGTTAAAACAAATTTCTAATTCTGGCTATTTTTCTTTTCAATTCTAGACCTAAAATTGGAAGCTCTATTTTTATAAAACACTCTCCTAGAAAAGTCGCCAGTGTTGCTACCCAAATATCCTAACTGGGCCTGGGGGCGGGGAGAGCAAAAGCTAGCTGTTTCACATGGTTAAGCAGAATGTGTGGGTCTGCCTGCCAGCCGGCGGAGGTGGAAGCTGCCCTTTGCTTTCTTGGCAAGTGCATCTGGCTTTGAAGGCCCTGCCTAGGACTTTAGTTCTTGCCCTTTTCTTGCTGTCATATAAAACATAGTCCAATGTCCCCCTGCGGTTCCAACGAGTTGGAGGGCCCTGGTCCACATCTCATATTATCTTTCATGAGGTATGTGCTCTAGCCCTCAGTTAAAAGCCACTCTGTCATCGACTAAATTTTAGAAAATATAACAGTGGAATAGAAATATGATACACTATGAGTCCTTCGGGTTCAATATGCAGTATTGAGAAAAAAAATGCTGGGTTTTGCCCTTGCATCTCCAAACACCTTAAATGTGTGACTGAGGTAGAGAAGAGGCAGTTTGGATCAGCACTGGAAGGCGTTTCATTGGAGTTCACCTGATCGGCAAACCCTTGGAGCTTCCTAGAGTGCTGTGTGGCCACGGCTTGCATGAACTCTCTGGACTTTCTCCCTTGCTAAGAGGAGAGGCTGGAGTGATACCGTCATGACTGTGAATTTTTTCCAAGGGACTGGGGTGCACATCAGAAAGAGGCACGACAGGATGAACATGTTCCCATTTCACCTTTAACTTTGCCTCTTGTCGGGTTTGAGGTGAAAATTAGCTTGTGGCATGCAGAGAGATGGAGTGGTGTATGCTGGCTGAGAAGCCGTGTTTGTATGACATTTTCTGAGAACCGATGAGGTAAAGAGTAAATGGAATAAGGAGACAATTCCTACTTTCCCTTCTCTCTGAAGGTAGAGGAGTGCTGGGAGGAGAGGAGTCCAGGGGAAGTTGGACCTTAGGAAGCCGCTCTGGAGAGGTGAAGTTAAGTTCTACATCCTTAGAGCTCAGCCCCCTTTGCTGTTGAGTATTTGGTGACATCATCATTAGAATTGGTATAAATGGCTATCGGTTATTGAATACTAACTCGTGCTAGAGACAGCACTAAGTAGGTTGGACTTATCATTTCTTCAGTCACGAGTGAATACATTTCAGGGGCGCAGACTAGTGCCTTGTACATAAGTACTCAATAAATAACAGTGATTATTATTCCCTCAACATTTATGTATTCAACACTTGCTTATGTGAGGTAGCTAAGTGCACAGGACAAAGGGGTGAATAAGATAGAATCCCAGCTCCTGTGGCACTTTCCTTCTAGGAGTGGGAGCAGACAGGAAGTTAACAAGAATTCCAGAAAGTGAAATGTGCTGGGAAGAAATGAAATAGTTGCTGGACCCGAGTGAGATGTACTTTAGGTTTGTAGGCTGGGGAGCGCCTCTCAGCCTTCTAACTTAGACCCATCTGATGAGAAGGGGCCATTTATTCTTCACTGTGACCCTTTGATTTTCCCAGTTTTCAGGTGAGGAAACTGAGGCACAGGTGATGAAGTATGCGCAGGGGAGCACATAGAGCCAAGCTGTCCACACGCAGTCATCTGTGTGCTGAGCCCATCCTGCCCTGCTCAGGAGGGTGAGACGATCCTGGGGCAGCTGCAGGAGCTGCCGCATCTTCAGCTGGGTTATGAGCAAGGGGAATGAATGTGGTTGCAGTGTAGGTAAAACCCTGATGCATTTCAGAAGAGTTAAGATGTAATATCATAGATCCCAAGCATTGAATGCAGAATTTGAGTGTATGAGTGTGTGCAGGTATGCACAGTTTATTCTGGGTCCAAAGCTATCCTTAGATTTTCAAAGATATTGATGACGCAAAGTGCTTATGGTGCTCCTGCTTAATTTTAGGATTTTCTCATAATCGGTTTTATGAAAATAGGGCCTAGCTGTTAGGGCAGAGTTTTGTTTTGTTTTTTTAAAGATTTAATTTATTTATTGGAGAAGAGCGAGACAGAGAGAGGACAGGAGCAGGGAGAAGCAGGCTACGTGCTGAGCTGGGAACCCGATGGAACTCAATCCTAGAACCCTGGGATCATGACCCGAGCTGAAGGCAGACATCCAACCATCTGAGCCACCCAGGCGCCCTAGGGCAGAGTTTTGATAGACAGCATTGGAATGGCCGTTCGATGGTGGGTCAGTGTGGGCGGGAAGTGCGCAGGAATGGGGCTGGAATCCTCAGATGTCTGTCTTTGCCAAGCCTCTGGGACCGTGTTGCCAGCCATCAGGTATAGAGCTCTATTTTGATTTAATTATCTGCCTATCTTTACACATGTTAATGAGCCCTTTGGCCTCATGCCATATGAGTGCCCGTTGGTGAAATAAGTAACTGCTTGAAATAAAAAAAATAAAGCCTAAACCTTGAGGCCTCAGGTTTCACCCTGCAGGGAATGTATTTCCAATAAAGGCACACAACACAAGCATTTCCTGTTACAGTTTTTAAAACCTGAATACTTTCTAAATAAGCTCTTCAGTGCTTGAAACCAGAGAGAAATTGTTTCAGCAGTAGCAATTGAAACCAAGAGGGTAGCCAAATTCTGGTCAGGTCTGGCCTTTCAGTTTCATAGGATGTGGTTTAGATCAAATACCTGTTTCAGCTGGAAGATTGATAATGTTGTTACTGCACAGAGAAAGATTTCCAGGAGTCTTGCTTTACAGCTTTTCACATGGTGTCTGAGTGCTGGGAGGAGGTTCCTCCTTAGGAACGTGAAGATGACAGAACGTGTGTACACAACAGAAGAAAGTAGCTGTAAGTGCCCTGTGGCCTGTCTGAAGGAGGCCGAAGGTTGTAAAAATTGCAGTTGGAAAGGTTCTTACTCTCGTTAGTCATATCAGCTTTTAAACGGCATCCTGGTGGTCTGCCCAGTACAATGGAATGTTACAGTGTACTCGAGTTTGGGATTATTGGTCCTGGTGTTCAGCTAAGGAGTGAAATTGTGGCCTAGTAAATTGGTCCTGGATGATGAATCAGAGCCTAGGCATCATTTCTTTGCTCTGTGAGTAGAAGAGATCCGAGTGACTTAGCAATGTGTTAGTAGGGATTCTATCTTTCGTGACTGAAAACCTGACATCCAGTTTATGCAAAAGAGGAATTCATTGACTCCCATAACTGCAGTTCAGGCTTTGGTCTGACTTTAGGTAGTACAGTTGGATTCTGGGTGCAGATAATACCTTCAGAATTCATTTTATCTTTGTCTCTTTTTTTTTTTTTTTTTTAAGATTTTATTTATTTATTTGACAGAGATCACAAGTAGCAGAGAGGCAGGCAGAGAGAGAGAGGAGGAAGCAGGCTCCCTGCCGAGCAGAGAGCCCCACGCGGGGTCCCTGGGATCATGACCCGAGCCGAAGGCAGAGGCTTTAACCCACTAAGCCACCCAGGCGCCCCTTATCTTTGTCTCTTGGCAGTGATTTCATTCTTGGGTTCTACATACATTTGAAGTGAGACCTATATGATAAGAAGGGGCCATTGAATCCTCACAGTGACTCTTCGATAGGCATTACTAGTTTCTTTGGCGGGATGACTATAGCAGCTCTAGCTTCCTTTACTTTTAGTGCTAAGATTTACTCTTGTCTGCTGAGGTCACCTGCGTGTCCCTAACCCAGTCATCAAAGCCAAGGGCATGTGAGACTCAGGTGGGCCTGAGTCACGAAGTCCATTTTGAGCCCCACCCAACTATGTGGCCAGGAGTTCAGGTTCTGCCTGTTCCATGGGCCAGATCCTTCTACCCCTGATGCTAAATCTATGAGGCCTTAAGATGGGTGATGGTAGCGTTGGTGGCTGCTTCTGCTACTACTACTGCTTTTTGATGAGGGTGGGGACAAGTTGATTTTCTTTTGAAAGAATAATTGGGAAATTTAAATATAATTAAAAGGTGTCCTATGACTAATCTTTTTCTCCCCCCCACCCCTTTTATGTAACAACACTGACTTGGAATCCTTGAAGCCAGAATCATTGGCTCTTGTCAACCTTTGTGATGTGACTTACAGTGAAGCCAGTGATCTATTTTTACCTGTTTCTCTTTAGGTGGTTTGGTATTTTCCCTTAAACACAATGTCTTAATGTGCTTTTGGTAAGGATTTTTTGCAAGAAGTTGAATTAGTTGGCAAATATCACAAGATGATGTTGGGAGAAATATAGACTCCTAGTACATTGTACAAGTTGATCTTCTTTGGAATTCAGATTGGATTATATATATATATAGACACACATACAGAATTTTTTTGCCTATTCTTTGATCTGTTGGTTCCACTTAGAGGGTTTTATTCTCAGGTAAGAATTATAAGTGTGCTGAGTTTTAAGTGCGTGCTGTTTTATCAGAGTAATGTTTATAATAGGGAACTACTGGAAGCAAGCTAAATGTCCAACAATAAGAGACTAAATTGACCAGATTCAGTATGGTACCTCCATCCAGTAGAAGATTTATCTGAATATTAAATATGTTTCTTTTTCTTTTCTTTTTTTTTTTTTAAGATTTTATTTATTTATTTGACTGAGGGAGCACAAGCCTGGTGAGTGGCAGGCAGAGTGAGAGGGAGAAGCAGGCTCTCCGCTAAGCAGGGAGCCCAATCCCAGGACCCTGAGATCATGACCTGAGCTGGAGGCAGACTCTTAACTGACTGAGCCACCCAGGTGCCCCAGAATTGCTGCTCTTTAAAAGCATTTTATGAGAGGAAAAGTTTTATATTAAAAAAATGTTCAGTGGAAAAGATTGCAAAATAGATTGTACAGTATGAACCCACTTTTGTTTGAAAGTTCCAAACATATAATGAGGACATGCATGTATTTTACATGTGCAGTCCATATGTGCTCATATAAAAGACTAAGAGGGATATACTGAAATATTAATTGTAAGAGGTGGGATCCTTGGGGCCTTTTTATGCTTCTCTGTGTTTTCTAAACTTTACAGAGTAACTATGTAATACTTTTGAATTTGGCAGCGGGAGAGAAAGACTTAGTGGCCTCACTTCTCTGATCAGTTTACTGATGTGGTTGAAAACAGATATTCTTTTATTATACAGCTCTTTTCTCCCTCTTCCCGTCTACTGTGCATTAGCAGTTAGTTTCCATCATGGGCCTCTAGGAAAAACCTGATAAATGTGGCCTCAATGGATTTGGATTTCTTTTATTTTCTTTCTTTCTTTTTTTTTTTTTCTTAAGAATTAGCAAACATTTAAGAGATTGATTAGTTACCACATGATGAACCTGAGGCCTTCTTAGAGGAAGTATGGCTCTAGAAACCACATCTATACATTTGTGGTAATTCTGGTGCTTCTTTAAGACATTTGGATGCAGTCATTTATCATCTTTGTATTGGGTTCCTTCCTCATCTCTCTACTCCTTTCAGTTTCCTTTCTTGCCTTTCTTTTACTTAGGGGCAAAAAACCAAAGCTTATCTCCAGTTAAAGTATTTTTCAGTCACTTTGTGACTACTGAGTTCTGAATTGCTCAGAAGGAGATTGAAAAGTGAACAGTTGATGTGGTAATTGGGTGTTTGAGGACTAATCCTCTGCAGTCAGGTAAGCCTCTAGGGGGCTGGTACCCGTATGCAAACTGGAAGCCAGCAATCAGTACCTCATCCATGGTTTACCTTCAGCAGGGCCTAAGGCGGCTGTCTCTTAAGAAAGAAGACAAGCAGTAAGCATAAAAGCAGAGATGAAGAATGCAGCAGGCTTGCCCTTTTTATTCTGCTACCACGGAGCACAGATCCAGGACAGCCCTCGGCTCCTAAGCTTCCTAAGGAAGAAAATTGAAAAAGCTCGAGCAGAAACAAAAAGAATAGTCAACCTAGCAGTCCGGTGCCCCTTAACGATGCCTGCTTTGCACATAAGTGGGTAGCCTGACCTGTGTTGGTCCGTAGTGACAGCAAAAAAAAAAAAAAAAGATTCCAAGTGTGGGTCAGTACAATGATACGGCCCTTTTTTGGTTATTTTGAGTCATGTGGGATTAAACATGGCTCATTCCTGGAGCTCAGAGACCAAAAATGCCTCATTATTTGGTATTTGGAAACTATAAAGTACATGCATGTGTTGGCTTGGTTGGATTGGCAAGTAGTATTGTTCTAGCCAGCCCACACTGGCCTCAGCCCTCCAACTGGATGTATACTCTTGCTCTGGTCTGTTTGAAGTGTACAAGGTGAGAAACAGTAAGAACACTTTAAAAAGAGAAGAAAATTACTCTGTGGAAAGCAGGCTGGTCTTAGCCATGTGACCTAAGATTATTCTACAGAAATAAAACCAGTTGGTTTATTTTCTTTAAAAAAAAAAGTTATTCTCAAAAAAAAAAAGTTATCCCCTACCCCACCCCAACTGCCCCTGCATCCCTCTTTTCTTTTCTTTTGCGCTTTTGAGATTTGTTGATGTAGAAAGTCATGTGTTCCTACCCAACCCGAACTGGAACTGCTGCCTGAGCTTGCTGCTGTAGTACATTTTAGGACAAAAAGTCTTTTAAAAGCATGAAAATAGCAGCAGACGGGACTCGTTTGCTTTGGCAGAGGGAACAGACTTTCCCTCCCAAGCAGCTCTGGGTAAGAGACCTAATCTCCAAAGGTGATCTTGTAAGTCCCAAGTTCCAAGTGACAGCAGGGGACTCTACAGTTAGAGTACTCCCTCAGTCTTACCTCTTTGTTACTTCTGTAACTTTACTTTCTAGGAAGTAGTTTACAAACGGCCACCACCCATTCCCTATCTTTTTCTCAGGCCATTCAGCATCTCTAGCTGCCAAGTGGGCTCAGGGGGCTCTTGTGGTCTTGCTTGGAGACTCCCAGCTGGTGTGGTCTCTGTCAGGACGGGACGGACGGCACATTAACCCCTGGCAGCTGGAGAAAAGCCATCTGACGAATTCATGTGCTCATGTTCTCTGACCTTTGGGTGTCTGGCATATATAGTAAGAAATAAAAAACATGCACCCAGCTAGCTCTACAGACAGTTGGAAAGTGGTTTCTTACTGCCTTTCTGCAGAAACACCAATATTTGCCAGTGGTTTTTTGATTGAGTAGACACTAGATGGGAACAAAATGGGCTGGGTGAATGAGATGGGTCCCTTCTCTCCAGGAAGTCTCCAAGTAGATCACAAGTGCCTTGCTGACACTGATGTTTGGTGCCAGTGTTGGCCTCCTGTTTTTTAGCTCCTCATTTCATGAGGTTGTTCCTTGGGTGACAGGCTCCCCATCAGCAGCCAGGGCACATTCCTGAGCAGGCTTCCTGACCTGACTAGCGGCAGCAGCGAGCCAGCTCGCTCTGGTCTGTTTTCCATATGCCAGGGCCTCTTGCTGACCCTGCAGAGATCAAACTAGGATGATTAAGGAGAGGCAGGCCTGCAAAAACCGTGTAATCTTTCACCCCTTGTTCAGACTAGAGTAGCCCCTGCTTTCTCTCTCCTCCTTTTGGACTTCTGGTCTCATTTTCTCTCGGGTCTGATAGGCTTGGGCAAGATGTATGAGAGCCGTCCCCTGAGCAGGCAACGTGCCAGTCCTTAGAAGGCTTGCACATTTAGGACTTTAGCCTTGTTGGATGCAAAAAAGTGAAGGGAGTCTCAGAACATTAAAGTCGGAAGGACTAGACCCCTCACTTTAATGTTGGGGTCACACAGATTCGAGGTTAAGGAGAGGTTAAGTGACTTGTTCAAGGACCCACACTGCATAGAGGCTGGGAGTTGATTCTGTATCTCTGGTACGTTTAAGTGTTCCTGGTGTACCTTTTCATCTTGGGCCATCGTCCTCTCTTGGGAGAAGTGTGTGTCTTTGGGACACGTCATAGCAGAGAATAATAGTGAGGCTAGCGAGGAAGAATGGGGGGGTTAGAATCAAATGGCCTGGATGTGAATCCAGAACTTTTCCTTTGTAGACTGGCTGTGGGACTTCAGGCCAAATTCCTTAACCTCTCTTCAGTTCTCCTCTCTGTAAAAAGTTTACATAATATCTTCCTCATACCGTTGGTTGTAGTGGCTTAAGTGTGACAGTTAAGGTGAATCCCCTCCGTACATAGGTGTAATCTAGAAGATACTGCTCTCACTGAATGTTTTAAATCAGCTTTCCGCAGGACCAACCGGATTGGCCCTTTGACTCTTTTCCTTTCCATTTGGTGTTTCCAGTCATTTAAAGACCAAACAAAGCCACTTCTCTGAAACTTTCCCACAGGGCAGACTTTGGAGTCTGACAGGCTGGTTTTCTCTCCTAGTCAGCCTGCTTCGTAGTTAAGAAAATTTGGTTTCCTCATCTGCAAAAGATCTGACAGGCTAGGTGGTTGTGAGGTTGAAGGCGACGATGCATGGGAAGCAAGCCGCCCCACGTTCCGGACGTATCACTTCCCCTCCGGCAGCCCCTCTACCTTTCTTTCCATGACACCAGTTCACGCTCCTCTCTCCTTTTCCTGTCTCTAGTCACCCTGGGTCCTTGTGTAGCCCTTCGTGGTCCTTCTCTTCCATAACCTGTCTCAGCAGTAGACAGTAAGCCCAGGAGACCCAGGGACTTGTCTGCGTCTCGCTTCATGGAACCGCCCACGAGATAGATCAGCTCCAGATCCTTCTTTGGAGCCAGAGCATCCACAGGGACCACGGCCTCCGGGATTGCCCCAGGCCCGGCCGTGCCAGCTCCAGGCCTGGGGCCAGGCAGACAGCCAAGCCCATCCCCAAGAGTAGCAGCCAGGGCTGGCACAGCACGGTGCGGGGTGCTGTGGGGCTGGGGCTGATGTGCAGAGAGGGAGGGGGACAGAAGCATTTGGAGCTGAGATTGAAGGAGAAAAGCTGGAGGCTGATCCTGATCTAGCATAAACTGAGCAGAGTTACTGGCATCGATCTTTCAGGTAAACCCCAGAACCCTCTAATTGTGCCTAGAAATAGGTTTCCCAGGGTGTGTGTATGTGTGTTTTCTTTATTCTTCTTCCTGCCTTTCCTTTCTCCCTGCCCCTGACTCCATTGAACTCTTTTATGCCCCTTAGCAGAAGCAGGAGAGCAGAGTCCTTGTGAGGACAGGGAGACAAGGAGCTGCCTTGGGGAGTCCTGCATACTGGGGCTGCCCCCCACCCTCCAACCCCCAAAAGCTGCCCTGGCCAATGGAAAGAGCACTGTTCTAGGAGCACAGAGGCTTGAGTCTGTCACCGACTTGGCAGTAACAGCAGCAACTATGATAAAGGTTAACACTTAGTGAGTCCTTTCTGTGGGCAGAGCATCTCAGTGGATTATCTCATTTACGTTATCTTGAGGTCCACCTGCCCTGTTTTAAAGTGAACGCTGACAGTCACATGTTGGTGGCATCACCGATTCTCGTCCAGGTTTGTCTGCTCCAAGAGCTCCTCCTCTTAATTACTCTGCCCCTGTTTTCTCCCTTCCTGGATAGCTCCTTGACCTTGCTGTGCCTCCATTTCTTTTCTGTTGCTTGGAGCATTTGGGTGTAGTGGTTATAATGCACTACTAAATACAGAGTGGTATTCCTTAATCACGGTGCTCTCTTGCTGATAATATTTGGCTTTGGGGCGCCCAGGTGGTGCTGAGGCTGTCCGCTTCAGAGAGGCAGCTGAGATGACCAGCTGGAAAGGCAGTTCCATTAAGGTAGTATAAATGATTTTTAAGCTAGACATTCTCTTTTTCAAATCTACAGAGCTAGGACCAAGTAGAAAAGGGAAAGGAGTTTGGAACTACTAGCTGGAAGCTTGCCCCAGGTTAGGGATGGGGGTAACTACTGGGTTCAAGGTGTCCCTAGAACAAAGCAAATACCCAGCTTGATTTTACTCTGTATCAATCACAAGGAAGTCTTACCCTACGGAGAACTGGAGCCTGCTTGCTTTTGGGCAGTGTGCATTTGAGCAAGGTCAGTGTTGTAGTTCAAGAGCTTGGCTGGTAATAATAATGACCGATGGCTGTCCTCCATGGTTGGTGGGGGCCAGGGGGCACTGTGTGGCAAGTACCCTTTATCTGCATTTCCTGATGGAATTTTTTTTTTTTTTTTTAAAGATTTTGTTTTTTGACAGAGAGACGGTGAGAAAGGGAACACAAGCAGGGGGAGTGGGAGAGGGAGAACAGGCTTCCCATGAAGCAGGGAGCCCGACGTGGGTCTTGATCCCAGGACCCGAGCTGAAGGCAGATGCTTAAGGACTGGGCCACCTAGGTGCCCCTACTGATGGAATCCTTTCAACAGCTCTGTGAGGCAGATAGCATTTTGTGGGTTGAGCCGATACAGGTTTTGATTAGGGTCAGACATAATCACTGGCAGAGTTGAGCTTTGATTTCCGAATAGCAGCTTTTAACCATGCCGATGGACCGAAACAGCACTGCTTGAGGGCATCTTTGGCGAGGCTGAGTCCAAGGGCATCATGACTGCCTGAATCTCGGTGGCAGGGCTCTCTGGGAGAGGGCAGTGGGTAGGACGCCCTCCCTGAACAGCGGGCATGAACAGTGTGTTCTCTTTCCAGTGGCTGGTGGTAAAACTTGCTCTTCTGGGATCGCTGTGGTGACTTCAGAGCTCAGGACCCATGTGTTGGTGGGCTTTCCCTCGGTTCTCTGATGGGAGCTGGACTCGGCAGTCTGGCCTAGTGCTAAAGGTGTGTTTCTCAAGACAGACATTGTGTGATGTTGGATGAGTTACTTTGTGCCTCAGTTTCCCTGTCTTTAAATGGGGTTGTGGTGAGGATATATGAGTTTTAAGTCCATAAAATGCTTATTAGCATAGTGCCAGACATATCAAGTATTCAATAATTGATAACTCCCATTATTAGCTGTTAGCCATCAGCTATCAAGCCCAGGGGGACTTTCAGCTTTAAAACACTAGAAGTGCTGTCAGCTTGGGACACTGGGCTTGTGTGAGACTGAGCCTGGGGAAGGCGCTGGGGGCACAGCTGTTTTCCTGGGGAAAGAGATAGGCACAAAAGGGAGGCCATTGAATAATCAGGGGGCTGTAGTCACCACCAGATCTGAAAATATTTTCTTCTGGCTTGAGATCATCACTTGCCTCAAACACTCACCCAGCGTGGGGGCCTTTCACAGATAGGGACCAGAATGGAAGAAAGAGATCTGACCTCCTGGTACTTGCTGATTGATCATCTGTTCAAATTGATTTTCCCCTCCTTTTTCTCATCTGCTGGGCATGTTAAAAGCCTTCAGGTTCTGCTGTGTCAGGTCATCAGAGATGCTTTTATGTGGAGGGCTGTTTGGGTAAATGGGATTAGGGCCTCTTTGGGAGGCCCATCTGTTCTGTCCCTACCTGAAGGCCTTGGCGCCAGGATTTGAAGGAAGCTGGTACAATGAAGCATCTGTCCTGTGGGGGTGGAGGTAAGTGGCCTGGGGTAGGTGGGTCAGACAGAGGCGGGGAAATCCTCTTACCCTGCCAGGTACCTGGGCCTCCCTCCCCAGCAGGAGCTGAGCAGCAAACCCTGGTGAGTCAGCGTGCCTGGGAATTAGAATTGCCAGTCTGCGAGCATGTGGGGTTTGTGTAAGTTTGGGCCTTTTGTTTCTTTTAGCACTGTAGTCTTTAGAAACACAAATCTGGAAACCAGACCTTCCACATGGTATAGTCCTTTTTGTTTTGAGATACTTCAGCTCGAACAGTTGCTTTCCTTGTATGCTGGTCTTCCCAGAATTAACCCCTTGCCTTTTAAATTTTAATAGGTTGTGCTTAAGGTTTATTCCCTATACTGTTAAAGCATAAAAAGACAAGAAAACATACTTGGGTCTGTCTTTCCACACCAAAAAAACCCTTTCAGGTTTTAGTGTGTGTTTCTTTTTGTGTTTTTTTTTGTTTTGTTTTAAAGTCTAAATGGATTGCAGGTCTTTAGAGGGCATGTATGGGCATGTCTCTCTGTCGTTCAGTCTCTTTGAGGGTGAAGACTAGGACACGCCCTGATAACCGTGAGTCTCCGATAAGTTATAAGAATGATTTTGGTCGTCATTTTAAACTGCTACACTCAGAATTTACCCGTAGGATTCCTTTTGAAGATAACCCCAAATTTATCCAGGCACCATTTGGAGGAAATGAAAGCTCTTTAGGTAAAGTTGAAAGGTCCATCCTCTATAAGAAGCGTCCTCGGCCCCACTGCCTGTCTCTTAAAGGCTTTGAACTTGGATCATGAAGGGCCATGAATGCTGCTTCTTAGAGCTGGAGAGGCATGGGACTGACCTTGATTTTGGTCCCCGTTACCTACTGTACTTCTGGCTCCTGTTCTAAAGTTCATTAACATTGTGAGTTTGGTGGCTGCAGCTATTATGGCTACAGGTAGGCTTTTCCTACTAAGTTGTAGCTGGATCTTCTCGTGGAGTGGTTGAAGTTACAAAGAGTCCTGGGGCGCCTGGGTGGCTCAGTGGGTTAAGCGTCTGCCTTCGGCTCAGGTCATGATCCCAAGGTCCTGGGAATGGAGCTCCGCATCGTGCTCTCTGCTCAGCAGGGAGCCTGCTTCCCCCTCTCTGCCTGCCTCTCTGCTTACTTGTGATCTCTGTCAGATAAATAAATAAAATCTTAAAAAAAAAAAAAAAGAGTCCTGAGAAGACAGAGTTAGCAGAGAAATCACCTCACCCCTGGCCAGGAAATCTCTAGCAATTCTTTTAAAAACACTTTTAAATAGCATAAGTAATAAATAAACCACCATGATGAGTTTGTAATATATCCGTGCAGATTTCTCTTTTTTTTATCTAGCAATTATTCTACCATTTAGAGACATTTGGATAAATCAGCCCCTCTTTTAAGGTGGAGACACTCCCTTGGAGGACTGAGCTTGCAGGCCTTGTAGGACCTTGCTGTTTAGTGTGGCCTTGGCTTGTACTCTTCATGCAGCCTCCCAGAGGACGTGGTAGGGGGAGAACAAGAAACTGGAGGACCGGGAACTGTGGCTGGTGTTTGGCTCCTGTGAGTGGGCAGAGGAAGGGTGGAGAAAGGGCATTTCACCCACCGTGTGGGAGAGTCCCAGAAAGGAATCTGAAGAGATCAGAGACAAATTTTAGTTAGCTGTTTGGCTAGGACACTGCAGTCCTGACTCTACAAATCCTTCACCTCATCTTTGAGCCATTGTGAAACCATATAGTTGTCTTAAATGTGGCTCCCTTTTCTCCCTACTCATCCTACTTAAAAAGAACATCTGAGGATTTTGACATGAGAGACTAGAAGATGAACTTTTTATTTACACCTTCTGGCTTAACCCAGGACCAAATAGCTTTCTTATGGCAAGTTGGCAAGACAGATTTCCTCTGGAATATTTCTGGCAAAACTGTAGTCTTCCTTGATGCATTCTGCACATGAATCAACCTCTTTGTAACCTATGTTACCTTAAGAATTTTAGGAATTTTCTTATTGGTTCTCCATATGTGTCCTAGCCCTGCATTTCCAATGTGAAGGTATGGAGCTTACAGGGGGATGGGGGGATGGCGATGAACTCCGGGTATCTCCCCTGGTTCAGGGTTGGCTCACGGAAATAGAATGGTGCCTCAGGCTGCAGTCCCCGCAGGGGAAGTGAATGGAGTTTGCGAATGCCCGTCTCCCTGTCCAGTGGTAACTGCTTTGTCATTTTTTTCTAGGTTGGCTGGCTCCTCTGGCTGATGGCATGTTGAGACACATGGGCCAGTGGCAGCGAGGGCATCTGATCCAGAGGGGGCCACTCTAGGGGCCAGGCCATCAGCACCATGGGCCAGTGTGTCACCAAGTGCAAGAATCCCTCATCAACCCTGGGCAGCAAGAACGGAGACCGTGACCCTGGCAGCAAGTCACACAGCAGGCGGAGCGCAGGCCACCGCGAGGAACAGCCACCAGCCTGTGGCAAGCCAGGTGGGGATATCCTTGTCAATGGGACCAAGAAGGCAGAGGCTGCCACCGAGCCCTGCCAGTTGCCAATGTCCTCTGGAGATGCTGGGAGGGAGCCCAAGTCCAATGCCGAGGAGTCTTCCCTGCAGAGGCTGGAAGAATTGTTCAGGCGCTATAAGGACGAGCGGGAGGATGCAATTTTGGAGGAAGGCATGGAGCGCTTTTGCAATGACTTATGTGTTGACCCCACGGAATTTCGAGTGCTGCTCTTGGCTTGGAAGTTCCAGGCCGCTACCATGTGCAAATTCACCAGGTTAGTCACAAAAACTTCATGTCACCAGGTGAGCCGAGGAGGACAAGTGCACTTTTGGGCAGTGGGGCCCAGCTGGGGGAGAACTGGGTTGGCTTCTTAGGCTTTGGGGTAAGTCGTTCTTTTTTTGACCCGTTTCTCTAAAGCTGGTGCAGCCCCAGAAGAACAGGCAAGGACCATCTTTGCCTGAGGTTAAGGAGTAACCCATGTGATGCCCTGGGGCCACACGCTGCTGCCCAGCCGCACTGCCCTTTTGGGACCTTTAATCTTTCTTCCACCCTTTTGCTTGTTCATTCTCTCACTCCCTCACCCACTGGATATTTATTGTACGCCCCTTGTGTGCCAGGCACTGTGAATGCCGGGCTGGGGAGCACCTTTGGGGAGCCGCTTCCCATCAGTGCACCGAGCCCCTTGCCCCTTCTGGCTCTGCACGCATGGCCCTCGGCCGGTGTCTGTGTCAGCAAGGACATTTGGCCTCGATGAGCACAGTCGTTGTGCACATCGCTGTGGTCACGTGTCCCTGTAGAAGTGGTTTGTGGGGGGGGGGAGTGGCAAGGTCACCCCAACGTATGATTTGCAGAGCACTGGGTTATAAATAAGAATTGACTTTGAGCCCCGCCCCCCAAGGTAGGTTGCCCGGCAGACTTCGGATGCCTTCTGTTTTCAGCTGAAACAGTAGTCTCTGAGGTGATCATCAGTGAGAGACCAGGTTGTAACCTGAACGTGTTATGTAGATGTTAAAAATACATCTGCAGTTTTCGTTTTTTAATAACAGAACTTTGATCTCTGGAGCAGAGTTAGGCAGGTTTATCCAGAATCTTTAGCTCCAGAGATCTCTCTTGGCAATCACCAAAAATATTCCAAAAACAAACAACCATAGAGAATCAAAAGGGAAGCAGGAAGACTCCCCGTCTAGGAGGGGAGTCTGCAGCTTAATCACTGCTGCAGAGTGGGAGATGGGGCATCGGGCAGCGGACTGGAGTTTCGCTTTGAAAGGCTGAAGAAGTGAATGAACCAAATGCCTTCGCTGCTTACCATGTGCCAGACACTGTTGGAAGCAGTTGACACCTATTTTTAGTCCTCACCAAAACCCTATGAAGTAAGGTGGTATTCTCACCGTTGGACAGATGAAGAAATAGGACTCATTAGTGGAGGAGTTGGAATTCAAAGCCAGGTCGTCCAGCCTCAAAGCCATGCTCTTACTTTGCTATATTGCTTCTCAGCAGATGATATTGTTTATAAATATTAATTGTGCCCCCTCCTTCCTGTTGCAGGAAGGAGTTTTTTGATGGCTGCAAAGCAATAAGTGCAGACAGCATTGATGGGATCTGTGCACGGTTCCCTAGCCTCTTAACGGAAGCCAAACAAGAGGATAAATTTAAGGATCTCTACCGGTTTACATTTCAGTTTGGTCTGGACTCTGAAGAAGGGCAGCGGTCACTGCATCGGGAAATAGCCATTGCCCTGTGGAAACTAGTCTTTACCCAGAACAATCCTCCAGTATTGGACCAGTGGCTAAACTTCCTAACTGAGAATCCCTCGGGGATCAAGGGCATCTCCCGGGACACCTGGAACATGTTCCTTAACTTCACTCAGGTGATTGGTCCTGACCTCAGCAACTACAGTGAAGACGAGGCCTGGCCAAGTCTCTTCGATACCTTTGTGGAGTGGGAAATGGAGCGAAGGAAAAGAGAAGGGGAAGGGAGAGGTGCACTCAGCTCAGGGCCCGAGGGCTTGTGTCCCGGGGAGCAGACTTAGTGGCTCTGTCCCAGGAGCAGCAGCAGCAGCAAGGATCTGCCTGCTGCCCTGCAGCCAACCGAGGAATTGGACCTTTCTGGAAATTACTGAAGATCCAGATATTTTCTACTTTACACCTTTCTCTGCCTTGTATCTGAAAGGGCTCTAAAATGCTGTATCATGTTTTAGGCACTTTCTTCACTTTTTGGTTATTTTGGTTATTTCTTTTAGGGGGGTTCCCCAAAATATTTGAACCTGGCTACATGTTGTGTATTTTTTTTTTTTTTTTGAAGCCTTCAGATAGAATAAGCCTGCCATTTCTTGCACAAATTAGATTTCTTTGTGGGGGAGGGAATAGAGCAGGGAGGGGGGAATGGGACCGTTAGGTTGAATTAACATTACAAGATGATACAGTGCCAGATCTCAGTTTTGCATATTCTGTTTTTCAGGGCAGGTCTGTACTGTGTGTAGTGCTGTTTACATGGTTGAATTTAGGTTGTAAGAATTATTTTAAAAGATTTACACAGAATTGAATAGCAGTGTTAACTGTTAACCATACTGCATTAATTCCCAGGCGATTTAAAGCTCTTGGAGAGCCAAGGCCAGCCAAGAGCATTTGTAGTCTGGTGACAACCCCCTTTTTAAGCTAATTTATCCGAAACCCTTATTTTCTTCACTTCTTGCTCATTCCTTCTTTGACCTATTGCATTTCATGTTGAGTTTATCCATCAACATGCTGCACCTGTCAGTCAAGTGAGCAGTTTTTTTTTTTTTTTTTTTTTTTTTTTTTAAGAACACAACATAGTACTGAGAACCACTTAAGCATTGAATGCAGAGAAAGCAGTGCTACCTCAGTTTTGCTGGAAGTAGACTTTGATAGTTTTCTTTTTTCGATGAATTTTCTGTATTTTCATGTTGTAAGTGAAAATACATTTTTTTTTTTTTTTTTTTTTTTTTTTTTTCATTTGCCTTGGAGCCAAAGTTTCTGTTCCTGGTGGTCGGAAAACTGTGCCTGCCGGCCAACTGACTTGAAGGAAAACTGTGGTATGGAGCTCTGCTTGAATATTTTTAATTTATTTTTTTTTAAAGTTTTTTTGAGTATCATCAGCTTACTTGTCTGGCAAGTGCAGATGCCTGGGGCTGGCCTGAACTCTGCCAAACAAATATAGAAGTGTATTTAATAGTTAAACGTGTGCCCTTTCCCTTCTTGCTGCACCCATGTTGTCACTTAACCCCCAGGAGTTATTTATTATCTTCTTTGTTAATGTCAGGCTCATTTGGGGTAATGTGATGACTGTTTAGGTTTACATGACCCTTCTCTCCTTCCCCTACCCCCAAATATGTATATATACATATATAAGATATGTATATATTTTACCTATATAAAATATATATATACACATATATGTATCTATATTCCTTTGTTTCTTTGCCTGCTAAAACTGGCCATAAAAGAGGGAGCTGCCTTCAATATATAAAGCATAAGAAGAGTGCCAGGGAGCGTCCTAAATGGAGGTTTTTGAATCTGAATTTGGACCATCCTCACTAAAGAGAGGATGAATTTTCTCAGCCTTTTCCTCATAAGAGGGAGGCCCAGTTGCCCAGACTCCTCCATGTGCTTGCTCCATAAGGCCAGCTTTGGCCAAACTGCCACACAGGAGCTGACTCTGGTCCTACCTGGTTTCAGTAAAGGGTCCTCTTGTTATTTTTCCATTAAAAAAACATGTCCTCAAAAAACTGTACTGGAAGGGTGGGTGGCAGGAACTTGTACAGTTCAGCTCCCAACACTTGGGAACAGATTGAAAAGGGAATCTTTTAAATAAAAACTTATAAAATATTTATACTCTTGAGGTAATGAGAGTTTGTCTATTAAACATTTCGAGTTTTCTTCCCTAACTGCTTCCATCTGCCTCCCAGGTATATGTTTCTCAGCCTGGGCAGGAATTGCTTATTTTGAATTCCTTTATTAGGAACCTTATGACTCTAGGCTCCCATCTTTCCAAAGACGATTACTTAGGGAGTTTCTGCAGTCGATGTTTTTCCAAGATTGACATTGGCATAGGAAATGGTTGGAGTTTGATTTCTTTTTTTTTTTTTTTTTTTTTTTTGAAGATCCTAAACCTGGCAGTTGCCCCTTCTAGAGGGGCAGAAGGGAAACTTTTAAAATCAGCCACAGCAAGTTAGCAGTACTGCTGGAAAGCTGAAGAGGGTCTCAGTCCAGATATCTGGCTTTATTCTAGCCTGACACAAATTCCTTATATAAATAGAGTTTCTAGGAGCCCCAGCAGGTTCTGTGGGCTCAACTGTAGTCAGGGTGCCCAGACTGAAGTCTTAAAGATACTACTGCCTTCTCATCTAGCCAGTCCTGCAACCCCCAGTTTTTCTTGATTGTAGACTGAGTAGAGGTTGAAAAAGGGAAAAGGCAGGCTGCATCTAGCCAGGTTAAGGCTCTCTTCTTAGATTACAAGGTTATATGGAGAGAAGTGCACAAAAGGGCTTGGCACCGAGGGTCCTGAGGACTCTGGAGGAACTGGATTCCTTCCCCGGCCTACAAGGTGGCATTCCATGCATTAGGTGTGCTAGAGTGGGTGGATTTTGTTAACTGTTCAGCCTCCCCATCCCCCACAAAAAGAGCCATTAAATTGTTTTTGGTTATATTTTAATGATCTGTTTGTTACAGAAATGCAGTTGAGAAACCGGAAGAGGGAGCAGTTAGGGAAGGACTTACAGGTTTTATCCAGGTTGGCATTCCTGATGCAAGGATTTCCAAGCTTCTGTAGTGGCTGTGGGCCAATGTCTGACTTGACCACAAGAAAAGCAGTTTTTTTGCAAAGGGATTGAAGGTGGGGTTTGTGTAGGGTTTTGTAGTCACACTGTCGAGAAATGAAAGGTCCCTATTCCTTTTAACCTAGAAATAGGTTTGCTGTTTAATGAGTGAGCCGTAATTGTGCGGAAGATGCCAGATGCATGCCCCTCAGGTAAGCCAGCACGCTCTTCACTTTAACAGTGTAACATCAGGGTTGTGTGAAGAGGGGCAGGATGTGGACACCATTTTGAAAATAGCAAATTACCTGAAGGTGACTACAAGAAATTGAATATGGATTGGGAAATCCTTGGTTTTTGGCAAATGGCTTTGAGTTTGTGGTGTTTTCGGGATTAGAAAGCTATATGAGATGAAGTGTTGCTTCATTGAAATGCTTTTCCCCCATTCCTGCCATATTTGAATGTATCATTAACCTGACCCCTGTAATGACACTTTGCTATGCTTTAGCTGGATGCCTCAGTAGTTTCCCTTATCTGTGCCAGTTGGGTCCAAGACCCCCTATCTAGTCTTCTGATAAGAAAAATTAGAGCTGGGTAAAGATCCAAATTTAACCCAAGCCCAGAGGCCCAAAGAAATCCAACTGGAAATGTAATGTACAAGTCAGTGTTTTCAATATTAAACTTCCCTAAGGAAGGCACGAACTAGCCTTCTTGGAAAGGAAGAAGGGATTAAGCCACAGAGTATTTATTAGTTCATCATTGATACAGTTCTGATCTCCCAGAGACTCATGCCAAAATTCAGTCCTCAGTGCTGGAACCTGCAGGGTGTGGAACTCCATAGTTCATGTGATGGCCTCAAATGCTATACTATGCCAAACTGCATTAAACAACGGTGGGAAGTTACTGGGATAAGGACTTGGGTCTAAAAGTGTAAAAATCAAAACATCTATATTTAGGACTGGTTTGCCACATTTCAAGAGAAGTCTTGAGTGTAGGGAAGCCCAGGAGTAGACCCAGCTATACCATTACAAAGGCTGGAGAGAAGCTGCTGCTAGGTTTGTTTTAGCTGCCTGCTTTGCTGTTTTTCTTGTGTCTCTTAATGTTTGCTTAGTGATACTTGAACATCTTGGTAACTGACAAAGGTCTTCCCTTGGAGGGACTTGAAAAATACTGGTAACTGACAAAGGTCTTCCTTTGCTGGGACTCTAGCAGTAACTTGTATAAGCAGCTGAAAGGACTATTAAAGTTATTAACATGTGTTAATTGGGTCTCTTTTGAGGACCTATGTTATTGATCCTCCTCCTCCATAATCTGTTGCTGAATCCTAGAGTGGGTTCCCACCTACCCCCTTTCAAAAGAGTTTATTATTTCTATGGTTAGCTGTAATTATAGCATACATCCAGTTTAACCTGGACTGGGGGCTGGGTTTTAATGTGGATCTGGAGGTGTTTTTCCTTATTGAGAGTTCTGCTTGAGCAGTGGTTGCAGAAGCCAAGATGATTCAAATAGCTTTGAGTAACCATCAAGTTCTGCTTCTGATTCAGGTGCTGGGGCCTCACATCCTCCCTACTCCTCTTGGAAACTAAGCCTGCTTTCATAGATACCTTCTTCCACCACCTGCCTTCCCTTTTTACTATTTACTATGACATACTCTTGGATATTGCCAAAGGAAGCCATTCAGCAGATGCTGTGTCTCTCCCCACCCCCACCCCCTTTTATTCCTGGATAAGTGTCTTCCCTCTGACTCTGGTCCCCAGCCCTGAGTCTGTAATTAATTGTTCTTACCTGTTGCACTAATGAATATGATTCTAGGTTTCCAAGGGGGGTGGACTTGAAACAATAGGCAAATGGGGACTTGGATGAATTGGTCCTACAGATACCCTGCCTTAATGCACTGAGGTGATGAGTCTGCTACTCATGTAACCCTCCACCTTTGTGGATTCCTCTTGGTTTGTGACCAGTGTGTCTGTTTCTTGAGGATGTACAAACTTGTTGACAAAGGTCAATACTTTTGTTTGTATTCTCTGCACTGTTGCACTCTCCAAATGGCCCCTTGAATATTTTTATTAACTTGTTACACACACTTCTGTCTTTGTCTACATTTTTCTTTTGATGTTTTTTTTTTATTTGGAAGGTTACCTGCTGTTGGATTTAATAAATTTGTTTACTTGACTATTGACAATTCTGAGAGAGAAAAATACCCCCTCAAAAAACCCAACCAGTGACTTTATTCTGGGGCGAGATTTACCCATCCGGAGCCTCTTCCAACGTGATACTGGATAGCAGTTCCTTTGCTTTGGAAAATAATCCAGATGGTACAGGATCCTCAGACTTCAAACATGGATGTTGACTTCCCACTTACCAGCTTAATGGCCTTTGGGGTCCTGATACTTGTAGGCAAAAAGCAAATGAGTCCTCAGAGGGCCACTACCTAAATAGTCTTACGGTAGCAACTGATGTGGATTCCCATGAGGAACAAAAAGTGAATTTGAGTACTGTGCTAATGGATGGCTCCTACATCTATCAGGCTGGCAGTGATTAAGGCAAAGGAGACAAGCTGAAACTGTCAAGTGCCACTGCTGTGTGACCTTTGGCAAGTTAGTGAAATTCCAAGTTTCCTTATACTCATCTGTAAAATCAAGAGACTTAATTCCATCAGAGGGTTAGGATATAAGTCTTTAAAAAGCACCTAAATCACGTAAGTTTAAGGTTTTCTAAAGGATGTCAGGTGAGTAATACAAGGAATCCCAGAGAGGAAGAGATGGGGGTTGGTATGGTAACACAGGACCTTTCAGGTCACTGCCCCTCCTGGGGGCTGAATTTCTCTCTGTGCCAAATTGAGGGTGGAGTTGGGGGGGGGGCTGCTTAGACTAACATGGTCCCTGATGGCTCTATTTGGCTCTTACATCCTAGAAGTCTGATTATGGTAGACCAGTTATGACCCTTAGCTTCCTTTCATTGTATTTTCTGTCTTGTTATTGTTTATATTCAGGAAAGCTATTGGCCAGCCATCTTACTCACTTCTTTGATGGAGGCCCTAATGACCTTCCCAAAGATTTCCAGCCTCATGTTGGTACCTCCTAAAAATAAGTAAGTACAGTGGTGGGACTAGATGTGCTTTTATTTTTCCTTTCAATTGGAAAGGACTTGGGAGTCATGGCTACATCCTTTAGCTAGGGAGAAGATTAAAAAACGTTTCCTCAACGAACTGGATTTTTTTTTTTTTCCCTTTTCTCTTCTCTTATTACCAGGGTTAGCATCAGATGGAGGCTGGAAGGAAATGGGGTGGTGGTGGAGGGAGATTACTTTTTTTGCCTCACTTAAAAGGTCTATCTCCAAAATAGGTACTTGCTCCCCAATTGGCTCTTGGGCTTGTGTCTTCTGGTCTAGGGCCTTTCTGACTTGAGCCCAGCCAGGGCTTTAACAAACAGAGTTTTGGGGAATTAGAAAGTGAAAGATACTGATTTGGGTGCTTATATAGAGCCTGGAGCTATTCAAGGTGTTGATATGGTGTTATACAGATTATATATGGCTAAAATCCAATTTCTGATTAGATGAGGGGCAAGCAACGTCTTCACACCAGAAATGAACTTAACTGTATGTAGAATGGACTTTTTCTAGCAAAAAAGGTTTAAGAATGTAGTCCTGAGGGTCCAGAGAAGTACGGAAGAGTCACCTCAGTACTGGCATCTTCTTTTTCCTCAAATCCAGTTGCCAAAAGCGCATGGCTGGGTTGGCTCTGGAAGTCCCATTTTAGCTCTGGGTTGTGACCTACTTAGTCTTGGGGAAGCAGAGGTAAGAGCCAGCCTAACCTCTCCATTTCCTCTCCTTTGTTGTGACTTTTTCAGGAGGCCCTGTCTTAAAAAAGCCATGACACTTCTCTGGGCTTAATGTGCTTCCTATGTAATGTTCCAACCTTGATTCTCTTGCCTTAGGGGTGCTGAAAAAGTCCTAGTGGAATATGGCAGCAATGCAATCAAGAGCAAGGCATCTGACTAGTGTTTTATAATCCATGCTGATGGAGACTCTCCATGGCCCTGTGTTTTATCTGGGGTGGTGCTGCCGAACTTGCTAGTATATTAAAATAAAGAGCTACAAAATGGTATGGTACCTAGTGTAAGACAAGACAGAAGAAAATACTCAGGCTCTTGTATACATGGACTTACATAGTAAAGGACCCATTCTCCTTGACTGGGTAAGTAAAGATAGATAAACAGGTAAAAATCTAAATACTTGGGGGAGAAGTTGCTGTATGCCAAAATGAATTCGAGGAGGAATAAAGGTGTAAGTGTAAAAATTACATTATTTAAAAAAAAACATAGGGGGTGCCTGGGTGGCTTGCTCAGTAAAGCATGCCACTTGATCTTAGCTCAGGTCTCGTTCGCATAGTTTTGAGTTCAAGCCCCTTGCTGGGCTCCATGCTGGGCATGGAGCCTACTTAAAAAACAAGCTCCCCCCCAGCCCTACCCTGCAAAACCATATATACTTGCCAATGGCTATTAAATTGATCTTGGGATCAGTCAAGACTTTCTGAGTATAAGAGCAAATAGAAGAAATCATAAGACTTCTAAAACTACCTTAAAATAAAAAACTAGAAACATATTTGCAGCAATCAACAGATGGACACTATACTTAATCCATAAGGAAACCTTAAAGAAAAACAGTTGGCCAAAAAGCTTCTGAAAAAAATAGATGCCAATCTACAGGATATTCAAATAAATAGAAATTTAAAAAAACTTTCCATTACATAAATAGATTTAACTTAACAAATTAGCAAAGATTTGGAACATGTCCATGCTAGCTAACACAGTAAAAACTTCTGTGGAGTTAGAACAACCTTAAGTGTTCATACTCTTTAGCTCAATTTCACTTCTAGGAATTTTTCCTTGACAAATATTTATCAAAGATGTATGTGCAAGGATATAATTAGTTGGGGGCAACTTCACTGTCAACAACAGGGGACTATTTTAGAAATTATGGCACACAACATGTTGGAATATTATGCAGCTATTAAAAACTGCTTTTGAATGATGTAAAAAGTATGAAAGAAGACTGAAATAGTGGCAGTTGTTGACCCTGAGTGGTAGCATTAGAAACAATTTTACCTTTTCTGGGTTTTTTAAGTTTCCATTAATTGGTTTTCTTTATAATAGGGAAGAAGTTATTTACAAAAGGGGGAAAAAAAAAAAGGAAAACCAACATGGCTGAGTGACCTAAACAATTCCATTATGGGCAAGGAGGTCAGAAAACTGGAGTAATATGTTCAAAGCTTCAATGAGGAGTTGTGCAAAAACACTTGGGAATTGCTTTTCTCCCCCAAATGAGAAGCTGCTTCTCTAGCAGCTGCTTTGGCTGCCTAAAAGGGTGTGGGAGGAAAAAATGCACAAACGCACTTATGAATGGAATGTGTGTTTTGCAAGAGGCCAAGTTGGCAGCTTTGGCTTCCAAAAGGTGGGAGCATCAGCTGAAAGAACAGTGTGTGCAGACTGAGGCCTCAGAGACCTTATGGTTGGGCCCATCTCTGTAGAGTTCTGGACTTGGGGGCCCAGTGGGAAACCTCCCATCTAGAAGAAGGAAATGGCCTTGGCTATTCCTAGGAGTAAAGGCGGTGTTCTTGGCACGTGGAGCCTAAATTTATTATGTGATGCTGCACTTGGAAGATGCTCCGCAGTCAGTGTCACTTATTGAACACTTAATGTGGGTTTTTCCCTAATCATCATAACAACCTCATGGAGTAGGTACTAATGTCCCCATTTTAAAAGTGAGGTAACAGGCTCAGAGAGGGAAAGTCACATAGCCCACTATTCTGTCATTTTTCCACAAGCTGGATCTTTGAATTTTCACAGTAATCCTTAAAAAGATACTTTTTTCCTCATTTTATAAGCTGTGAAAATATACTCAGATGAGAATAAGTGGTTTACCCAGAAGCAGAGCTGAAGTGCCAGCCCGTATTCAAAGGCAGACACTTATTTTGTCTCCGGACTGGAGTCTCAAGAAGTAAACAGCAGCTAAGCTCTTAGAGCTTTGGAGCTCAGCTGGGGGTAGGGAAAGAATCCAGCAACAATGTCAGTTTCAAGATAATCTCAGGGCCTTCACTGTATGTATACCTGGGCAACTTTCCACTTTACAAGGGAGCTTCAAGTTGCAGTGTCTTGATCCTAAATCAAGCTCTTCAGTTCTGGCTCCTGGTTCCCAGCTTTTATATAGGGCTGTCTCCTATAGAAGTTAAATGATTAAACACTGCCTCAAGTGCCCAATCTTGAAAAATTAATTTTAAGTATTCTAGTTATAAAAGCAATATATGGTTATTTAAAACCAAAACAGCCAAAAACAATTTGGTAACACCTAATTTTCCAGCCCTACCACATTTGACAGACAGCCTTCCAGGTTTTGTTCCAAGCCTATGCATATCTTTTTCTACTATTCTATAACCCTCTATATTTCCTACAACATATACTGGGAATGCATAATCCCATCTTCACAACAATGCTATGAGGTATGTACCATTACTGTTCCAACCACAGAAATGTTACTTACAAGTTCACACAGTATGCAGGAAAGCTAGGATTCAGCATCCGTCTGTATCCAGAGGTCAACTGCCACTTCTTGCAGATCTCTTTTTACTAGAAATTTTATTTACATGCACATAATTTTTAAAAAATGGCTACCAAGAATTCGGTTGTGCTCACCCTGTGGTATCTCCTCTATGTATGTTTGTGTGCAGCTGTACTATATATATAGTATGTTACTACAGAAGTGGAATCGCTGGATCCCAATGTATGGAGTAATTTACAAGGGTTTTTTGGTATGATACATACTGTATCTGGATTAGTTCATCTTTTCCAGAGGGCAGATAAATATCTCTGTTTTGGAGTTGTGTGTACCTGTACCCATATCCTTCCCAACACAGAACGTTAATATTTTGAGAGCTGATAAAAAAGCAGAGCAGTAGCTTTCACTGAAATTGAAGCTTTCAGTTCTAAGGGGGAGATCTGATAGGGTGGAGGCACCTACTGGTGAAAGGTGACATTGCAATCTCACTTAAGGGAAGGCAGCATTCCTACAAATGGAACCGAGAGCGTGCTTCCAGTGTTGGTAAAAAGCAGTCTTCCACTCTCCTGTGTCTGTGGAGCTGCCAGATTTTATTTCAGCCTTTCTTCCTTCAATTTTATAACAGCTGTTAATGAGAAAAGTTTGCCTTACAGAAATTTGCTTCATAGATAACCGGATAATGGCTGGGTTTTCTCCATAGCAAAGTCCCTCCCTCTTAGTTTCCTTATCTACATATACCATTTAATAGTGTTACCATGGAATGAGCACATACTACAGATGTGTAAGTCCACTGACACAAAGAAAGCACAAACTGGTTTCCTTCTCACCCTGTCTTAAGATGAGAATGCTCAAATTTTAGGCATTTATTGAAAATTTGAACATGCCATATAAATGAACCGAACTTCTTAAGTGGTACACCATTTTCCACAAAAGCTGTGTGCTGGATAGAGAGGCTGCAGCCTGACCACATTCTCTGCCACTGCCCGTGAGGGCTAATGGCACATGGAAAATGATGGGCAGACTCACGCACACATGTTTGGCGTGGTGCTTTCTTCTTCATCTTTTATTCCCATCAGTCCTAAGCCAGAGAATGATCCGTGAGTGCTGTAAACAAATGAGTGAAGATAGGTTACTAATCCACAGGGTTTAAAAGAATGGTTACAAACTCATAGGTAAGAGGTGGTAAGTTTTTTTGGGTATGTGTATGGGGTGGGGCACAGGCAGAAGGCAATTGAACGAAACCTGCCTACTGAAAATGGCTCAATGGACACAAGTCCTAGAGAACACGGACAAGTCCTAGAGTCCTGGAATCAAGTCAGCTCTGCCATTTAACAGATGGGAGGCATATCTCAATCTAGGGTGAATGACCTCAAAGTGAGTTTTCATTTTTTCAACTATAAAACAATATCTCATGGGGCTTTTATGAGGACTATCTAATAGTAGCTAAAATATACGGATCATTTCCTTATGCTTTCCTCATATATCATACAGATGATTCACCAGATACCAGGCTTTATTTTATAAAGTACTTTATGTGCATTCTCATTTAATCCTTCAAAACCGCTTATGTACCTAAACTAGGTACTGATGAAGGTATAATTGTTCTATCCACATTTTAAAAAGAATCAAGCTCTTGGTTCAACAAGCTGAGTGACAGAACCAGGTAATAAAGGCAATCTACCATCAAGAGTCCTTCTAAGTCATGTATGTTGTAAAACACTTGGTCCAGTGGCTGGAATGCAGACATCATCCAGTACATGTTCATCCACCCACTCATTCCAGAATTGCCTATCTTTATGCTTTAGGATTTAACAGGAATTTTCTTTTAAAGAAACGATTTTACAGTTGAAAGGGTTTGGAACTCACTGGTTTATTCCAAATCTCTTATTTTACCAAAGGGAAATTGAGACCCACAGTGGGAAAGTGGCTTGGCCAGTTGTCAGAGAAAGTATGTGCTAGAGTTCTGTTCTGTTACTCTTCAGGCTTAGAATCCGCAAAGATGGGGATGGGAGAAGGCAGGACCATGCTCCTGAAATATAATCTGGTCTGGGCCTTGCCCTAGATCTTCTTTGACTGTTTTTACTCAAGTGGGAGATTAGGCAGCTGCTTTTTGCCCCACAGAGGCTGTAGGATCTAAGGCCTCTGGCTTTAAACGGGGATGAACGATCTCCCTGAGGGGCTAATAAGTATTATTTAATTAAGAATTTAATTAATTTAATGGAAGAGCATATGTATGTGTAAAATGGATATAGAATACCTAAGAATGAAGAGAGGATTCCTTAAGTCCTCATTTATGTGCTGGAATGTCAACAAAAAGGCCTTTCTCCCACCTGAAGTCTAGAGGCCAGAATCCTGAAGGGACAACCCTTTAGTCCTTACCTCTTGGTTCCTGGCAGCAAGATGAGGCAGAGTGTGCCTGGGCCCAGGCTGTGGTAGAGCTTTCCTATCTTCCGGCCCCAGCGCCAGGCTGCTATCTTTGGGTGGTCCATCTTCAGAGCCTAGGAGCAAAGCCAGATGTTGACACTCAGCTGGAGTATCCTCTGCTCACCTTCGGAGGGGCTGCAACTCTCTTCAAGTTCTAGGACCTTGGGGTCCGGAAAAGGCTCTGTATAAATCCTCTATCTGAAGCTAAAGCCCATACTTCAGGGTTCCCTGTCCACCCCAGATCTCCAGGCCTTCGGTCAGTTTAGGAGTACAATTGTTGTTCTTTCCTCCATTATGGATTGGGTCTTCCAGGGCCCCGACACAGAGGAACCACATCACTAATGGCCCCTGCCATTAAGAATCTTTGTGACCTGGGCAAATCACTCAACTAGTTCTGGCGTCTATTTCTCATCTATTAAGTGTGGGAGATGAGACGAGAACAGGGTTTCCCAAACTTCAGCCATTCACCTTCTACCTTTACCCTTTTACTTGTGTATCCTAATATTTTTCTTTAAATTTTCTGCCTTCATCTCACTAAAATAGATCTGTGAAGTCATCGGTTCAATGTGATTGTTATAGAAATGTTAGAATAAGATCTTAGCATAAAAGTAGGGGGAAAGGTCCATCTATGACCACTAAAAAACATCTTGTGTATGTACTACACTTTGGGAAACCCTAGATTACCAAAGACTTGCCCAGCTCTTCAACCTCCTATGTTAGCCCCTCAAAGTCCCTTGGAGAGCCACCTGGAGGATTAAAAGCCTAAGTATGAGCTCTTAGAGAAAGAAAAATGTGTCCAAGGGCTGGGAAGCTAGAGAGTGAAATAAAACTAGTACCAGGGGAGGGAAAAAAAAGATCCAAAGGCTTAAGTGTCACTTGAGCTGGACTCTCCTAACTTCCATAAACATGAGAAGGCCAACCAATGCAAAGAGCCAGCAAACCAAGGCAAGCTACCTCTGACACCAGGATACACTCATTCACTCACCTGTAAGGCCTGCTGCTCAGAGGGGGGAGGTATGACACGAACCCCTGGGGGCCTTCTTGATTCAGGAGGCAAGCCCCTGAGCCAAGCATGGAGATGCCTGGGGGTTAGGGCGTGCCGGCCTTTCAGCTTCCAGTCCTTCCCTTTGAGAATGTTGAGGGCCCTCTGGGCACTGCCAAAAGTTTTGAATTCTGAAAGCAAGAATAGTCCTGTTATTAAGGGCCACAAAGCCTGGTCACCATCCAGGGCCAAGGGAGGACAGAATCAGCTGTTAATGTGGTCTAGCATCCTAGGTGGGGCTACTTAGTGAACATTTCCCTTTTCTGACCTCATGTTATCACCATCCCTAATCTCCTTCCCCAAGGTCACATTCCATAGCATAGACTTACTCAGGAAACAGTATCTTTTTTGCTTTCCACTTTTAAGATCTTTAGGCAGGATGACCGCTTCCAAGCCAAGGAAGAGGTTGGACTGTTGCAGTAAGTGTTCTTTGAAGGTTTCGCTCACTCCAGACAGGTATATTGTACCTCGGTTCTCAGAATCTTGTTCTAGCTCATTCACAAGAGTGTTAGAATCAAGGGTGAGCTCTGTCACAGGCCTCTGCACCTAACCAAGAAAGATGGCATCAGTGGTACAAAGTCACTACTCGGGTGCCTTGGTGGCACAGTTCATTAAGTCTCTTAACTCTTGGTTTTGGCTCAGGTCATGACTTCAGGATTGTGAGATCAGAGCCCTGCACTAGGCTCCACGCTCAACGTGGAGTCCGCTTGGGACTCTTTCCCTCACCCTCTGCCCCTCCTCCCTGCTCGCTCTCTCAAAATAATAAATCTTAAGAAAAGTCACCACTTCAAACTTTAGGCCTATTATATACTAGCAAGAAACTTAATTCTGTAGTTTCTTTATCTGTATAAGGAGGCATGATAAATGCCTCTGAGGACTACAATAGAGACTTAATACATCAATACAAATGTTTTTGTGTAAACATACTCTCTCCCTTTCCTCCCTGCACAAACACCCTGCAATGGAGATAAGTTCCCTGACTTCTACCCCAATGAAACTGTTGATCTGCATAAGAAACTTCAAAACACCATTTGATCCCTTTGAAAGCTAAAGGAAAGGGCAGCTACAGAAAAACACCCAGAATAAACCATCTAGGGTCTAAGGTAGTGATAAAAAACTACAAGGAAGACCCCAATGTAGCCCCAGGCTGATTCTGACAAAAATGAAAGCAGTCCTGTTTCAGGTCACTGCTAGAAGAATGCTGGGCTTGACTGAAGACTTCCCAACACAAAATCATCTGCTCAGGCCTCTTGAGGGCTTTTCTCTAAGCTTTTATATACTGGGGCACTATAAATAAAGGCTTAAAAGGGTGCTGCTTTTTGCTTTCTCTGGCCACTCTACCTTGATGCAGGCACCTTCCACCAGAATGCCATCCAAGGATTCTATGGCCAGCTGGGCAGCTTCCAGGACTTCATATTGTATACAGAGATGTGGCTGCAGGAGAAAAGAAACAAACTGCTAGAGAAGGGACTGGGAAAGGGCCCTGAACTAGTGGCCAAAGCCACCAAAATGAATTTCTCTTTGCTGTGCTGGGCTAGACAGCAACTGTAGATCAACTTTAAGTAGAATCACCAAAGTTCAAGAACCGATTTTTCAGCCAATAAATAACCTTTACTTGTTAATTAAAGTTGAAGTCTTCTCTCCCTGGGTGGTATGGGCAAAGCACTAATAAATGTTTACTAACCACCTTTTCATATTTATTACGAACCACTGAAGACATCACTGCAAGTCATTTAGATTCTCATTTGTCTCGTTAGCCTGTAGGCTTGGGGAGGTTAAGTGCTTCCATTGGATAGGCTCTATCTTCAAACTGACTGCTTTTCTGCTTAATGATGTGATGTGCAGCATCATCATGGGGATAAAAGTGCTCCTACAGAAAAGCTTCATGGTACTAGATTTGGCAAGTTTCCTGAATGTGACACCAAAAGCAGAGGTGATGAAAGTAAGACAAATTGGGCTTAATCAGAATTAAAAAGTGCATCAAAGGATACTATCAACAGTGTCAAAAAGCAACCTTATGAATGGGTGAAATTTTTCAAGTCACATAACTAATGAAGATTTCCTATCTAAAATACATAAACTAAAACTCAGCAACAAAAAATAAAAAAACCCAATTAAAAATAGGCAAAGGACTTGAATAGATATTTCTCCAAAGAAGACATACAGTGTGGGGCGCCTGGGTGGCTCAGTGGGTTAAAGCCTCTGCCTTCAGCTCGGGTCATGATCCCAGGGACCTGGGATCGAGCCCCGCATCGGGCTCCCTGCTCGGCAGGGAACCTGCTTCCACCTCTCTCTCTCTCTCTGCCTGCCTCTCTGCCTACTTGTGATCTCTGTTTGTCAAATAAATAAATAAAATCTTTAAAAAAGAAGACATACAGTGGCCAATAAGCATATAAAAAGATGCTCCTATCACTAATCATAGGGAGATGCAAATCAAAACCATGAGCTACTACTTCACATCCATTAGGATGGCTAGTATTGAAAGAAGAAAGGAAGAGGAAGAATGACAAAATAAGTGTCAGCTGAAATATAGAGAAATTGGAACCCCTGGCACTGCAGGTGGGAATGTAAAGTTGTGTAGCCACTGTGGAAAACAGTATGGCAGTTCCTGAAATTATACATAGAATTATCATTTAATCCAGCAATTGCACTTCGGGTATACACCCACAAGAACTAAAAACAGACATTCCAATGGATATCTATACATCTATATTCACAGCAGCATTATTCAGAATAGTGAAAAAGTGGAAACCATCCAAATGTTCATCAACAGATGAATGGATAAACAAAATGTAGTATATCCCCACACAATGGAATATTCTATCTGTCCTTGAAAAGAAATGATATTCTGACACATGCTACAACATGGATGAACCTTGAAGACATTCTGCTAAGTGAAACAAGCCAGACACAAAAGGTGCTGTATGATTCCATAGTAGTGAAATTCATAAAACCAGAAAGCACAAGAGTGCTTATCACGCCTGGTGGACAGAGACTGAAGAGTTATTGCCTAAGGGGTACAGCGTTTCAGTTTGGGACGATGAAAAGTTCTGGATACATTCCAAGACCCCCAGCAGATAACTTGGAACCACAGAGAGTACTGAACCCTATAAATACTGTCTTTTCATATATATAAGTTAATCTAAAAATTAGGCACAGTAAGAGATTAAAACAGTAACAATATACTGTAATTAAGTTATGTGAATGTGGTCTATCTCAAAATATTCCACTGTACTTACCCTTCTTGTGATGATGTGAGATGATAAAATGCCTGTCTGATAAGATGCAGTGAGGCAAGTGACATACATAGGCATTGTGAGGTAGTTAGTGTTAGGCTACTGCTGACCTGATGATATGTCAGAAAGATCATCAACTGCTTCTGGACTGTGGGTAACTGAAACCATGGATAAGGGGGTACTACTATACTAAATAACAGAACTGTATATTTAAAAAGTTAAAAAGGCAAATTATATATATATTTTACCAAAAAAAGAGGAAAAATCCCCAAGACTTAAAGCAGGAGGTGACAGTCCCCTGACATATACTTCCCATCCCTTAGGTCCATCTTAGCAGGGAATCTTCTTCTTTCTATTTTTAGGTATGAGAGACTTATTAATAAAAGATTTGGAGAAAGACATTTTAAACATCTAGGATTCTGTACTTCGATCACTTTGCAAGATGGCAGATTCTTAATTCTCAAAAGAATCAGAGAATCTGGCAATACTGGGTACGCTTTATAGTGAGTCAAGAACTGTGTTATCAAACAGCATGGCTCATATTCCAGCTGTGACAATCAAGCTCACATCCCTAATATTTGTTGTGTGAATGGTCCCAGGAGGCATCTGAATTTTCAACACTAATCTAGAGGTGAAAATCCAAGTTTTCTCATTTCATTACCTGATGGGTTTCAAGAACAAGAGTCATGGACCGGACTGGGCCAAAGCTCTTAAACAGCCTTTTCAGAGCCCTGAGGTTGCAATTTTTGCTAAATGGCCCAGCATAAACAGTCGACATCTCTGTCCACTTGATCCTCATCTATAAGAAAAATAGAATACAGTGAGGAGGTGAATGTGGTAAGAGAATTAAGTCAAATCTAAAGAATACAGTCAAACCATGGAATAGTTCTGCTTTAAGGAATTTCTCAACACAAACACTTGCTGAATATACAAAAAATTTGTATACAGGGATTTCACAACTGCATTATTTGGAAGAGCAAAATTTATAAAGCACCAATAATGAAAATAATAGGTATATCATACAGTGGAATACTATATAGCCATTAAAAACACGGGGAATTAAATCATGACTGACATGAAAAGATGTACACAATACAATGCTGAATGAAAAAGTTGCCAAATAGAATACATAGTTTCCCATTTAAAAAAAAATATTTTCTAAAATATTAATAAATACATAGAAAAATCTGGAGAAATATAGAGCAAACTTTAATAAGTAGAGTATGCATACTTTCTGTAATGCAGAGAGATTATAACTCATTAAATAAATCATCTAGCACAACTCATTTACTTACCCTCTTGTTCATTTCCTCAGTGAGGTTGGGTGAAAAGGGTTCAAAAGAGAACTGGACGATGCTGAAGGGAAATAGGGGAATTTCCACTCTGGCCTGCTCAAGAACCTGCAGACAACAGGAAAAACAAAATGAGGCAGGTACCTAGTGGCTCCTGGAGGTGAGCCACAATAATATAAATAAGGATGCCTTTTTACCCATAGCAAAAAGCAATATGGGGCTGACTTTAAGGTCTAGAAGAAAATGGTGACACCATGTATCCTCCTAGAAAACCGTAGAGTCAGTAAAATGATGTAGGACCCATGCCTTTAGCATTACTAGGAAAGAGAGTCTAATAGAACCTTCAAATTACCTCTAAGAAATAAGCTGAATTTCAGTAGAACTCCCAACATTTTATACTGTTAAAGCCTATTAGTAAAGACAAAGAAGAAGAGGCTTAAAGGACTCTGGGAAGAAATCAAGACACATGGAAGACTTAGATGAGGTACAAACAAAATTACCCCCAGAAAGAAAAAGTACAACTAAATGCCAAGATAACGGACACAGGTCACAACTTTAATATTGCACAGCACTTGACTACAGGGAAGAGGGCTGACAGCCTAAGAGAAGTGCTTTTGGGGAAGAATAAGGTATAAAGAGATGAGATATTGCAGGGAAGGGAAAGAAGGAAACAACACCTCCCCCCCCATCCAACCTTGCACGATGCAACCCAGAAGAAACCTTTCACACTGGTGATTGTCCCTTGGACAGAAGCAGTGTGGACCTCGCATTCAACAATTTGGCTTGTGCTGAGGCTGCCTCAGAGACTAGTTTCTGTCTCACTTGACTCAAAGCACTGATGGTACTGGAAGCATTGTTTGGAAACTCCTGAAAAGGAGTAATGTCAGCAAGGTCACGGACTAGAAAGCTTCAGGCCCTCATTCTTCCACAGACACCAAGTTAATAAAGAGACCAGAATACCAGTTTGTAAGAACTCTAGAGCCCAGCTGAGAAGCAACAGCACTAAGACCAACAAAAAAACCCCAAGGAATTCCAGAAAAAGGGAAAGGAAAATATGCAGAGTTTTGTGTGCCCACCTATGTTCCTCCCCTATCCTTCCTATACTCTCTCTGGATGGAAACAAAAGAGGGGGACTCCACCTCCAATATTATGGCTAGTCTGGGGTTACCTGAGAGACTAGTTTCTGTCTCACTCAACTAGAGGAAAATGGGATAGGCAGCCTTGTTTGGAAGCCACTGAAAACAAATGCAATCATCATAGCACATTAGAGCTGCATTCCACAGGCAGATGCCAAAGGGAGCAAGAGATCATGAGCACTGAGAAGAAAAAGACAAGATCCTTAGGGAATCTAAAAGTACACAGGCAGGCTCAGAGAATATATATCCTCAAACTGGTTTGAGAGGTCCTGGAACCTCTAGCTGGGCTAATCAGTGAAAGTCTTCCATTCCATGATGCCACGTCATAACGATGGGAGAGGTAGTTGTTTTTTTTTTTTCCCCCAAATGATTAAGTCTCAATAAAAAAGATTATAAGGCATGCAAAGAAATAGGGAAAAATGGCCGACAACAAAGTAACAGTCCAGAAATCAAACCTAAAGAAACACAGAATGAACTACAAGAGAACAAAGACAAAGGAATCAGGAAAATGCTGAACAAAAAGAGAATATCAACAAAGAGTAAGTATAAAAAAATGAAACAAACTAATTCTGGAGCTGGAAAACACAGTAAGTGAATTGAAAAATTCACCAAAGGGGTTCAACATCAGATTTGATCAGGTAGAAGAAAGAATCAGCAACACAAATATAGATCATTTGAATCATGGATCAGAGTAAAAAGAAAAAAGAATAAGGAATGTAAGTAGATCCTAAGATGGGACAATGTCAAGACCAATATACATATAATGGGATCGTGGAAGAAGACAGAAAGGGTCAAAGAGCTTATGTGAAGTAATAATGGCTAAAAACTTCCCAAGTCTGAGGAAAGAAATGAACACAGAAATTCAAGCTCAAAGAACTCCAACCAGGATAACTCCAATAAATCCAAAGAAGCCCACTCCAAGACACATTATAATCAAGCTGTCAAAAGTCACAATCAAGGAGAGAATCTTAAGAGCATCAAGAGAAAAGCAACTCATTACATATTAGGGAACTTCCTTAAAATTATCAGTGGACTTCTCAGCAGAAATCTTACAGGCCATCAGAGTGGCATGATAGATTCAAAGCGTTAAAAGGGGAAAAAAAATCTATACTAAATACTGTAGCTGGCAGAACTCTGCTTCAAAAATGAAGAAGAAGGGGACGCCTGGGTGGCTCAGTTGGTTAAGCGGCTGCCTTCGGCTCAGGTCATGATCCCAGCGTCCTGGGATCGAGTCCCACATCGGGCTCCTTGCTCGGCAGGGAGCCTGCTTCTCCCTCTGCCTCTGTCTGCCTGTGCTCACTCGCTCTCTCTCTCCCTCTGTCTCTGACAAATAAATAAATAAATAAATAAAATCTTTAAAAAAAAAAAAAAATGAAGAAGAGGGGTGCCTGGGTTGCTCAGTCCTTAAGTTTCTACCTTCAGCTCAGGTCACAATCCCAGGGTCCTGGGATCGAGCCCTGCATTGGGCTTGGTGCTCAGTGCGAAGCCTGCCTCTCCCTCTCCCGCTCACCCTGTTTGTGTTCCCTCCCTTACTATCTCTCTGTGTCAAATAAATAACTTTAAAAAACTTTAAGGAGAAATTAAGATTTTCCCAGATTAAAAAAAAAAAAAACTGACTGGGGTGCCTGGGTGGCTCAGTGGGTTAAGCCTCTGCCTTTGGCTCAGGTCATGATCTCAGCGTCCTGGGACCGAGCCCCGCATCAGGCTCTCTGCTCAGTGGGGAGCCTGCTTCCTCCTCTCTCTCTGCCTGCCTCTCTGCCTACTTGTGATCTCTGTCAAATAAACAAATAAATAAAATCTTAAAAAACAAAACAAAACAAAAACTGACAAAATTCATTACAACTAGACCTAATCTGCAAGAAATGGTAAGGGAGTCCTTCAAGATGAAAGAACATTAGACAGCAACATGAAGCCCCATGAAAACAGTTTCCAGTAAAGATGAACATGTGAACCAATACAGTAACCTCTATGAAGGTAATTTTGGTGTATAAATTCACTTTTAATTCTTATTCAAAATTTAAATGACTCATGAATAACTATATTCCAATGTTAATGAATATACAATCTATATAGATGTGACTGAGTAATTATTAAATGAGTATTTACTTATTCATTTTCACGATCTAATTTACTAGTAACTTTTTCTCATTTTTTTTTTTTTTTTAGTATAGCTGACACACAATGTTACATTAATTTCAGGTATACAACATAGTGATTCAACATCTCTATATGTTGTGCTATGCTCACTACAAGTGTAGCTACCATCTGTCACGATATAATGGTATTATAATATCATTCACTATATTTCCTATGCTGTACCTTTATATAAAAGTGCAATTTAACAAAAGGGGGGGGAAGTGGAGCTTATAAAAGTACAGTTTCTGAATGCACTTGAAATCAAGTTATCAGCTTAAAATAGAATGTATAACTTTAAGATGTTATATGTAATTGCAATAACTAAAAGGAAAATATTTATAGAATACACAAAAGGAAATAGAAAATTATGTCACTACAAAAATATCAATGGAACACTAAGGAGGATAGTAGAGAGGAAAAGAGGGACAAAAGCTACAAGATATACAGAAACGAAACAGAGTAAGCCCTTCCAATCTAGTAATCACTTTAAAAAAGTATCAGCAAACCTAGATGTCCATCAACAGATGAATGGATAAAGAAGATGTGGTATATATACACAATGGAATATTATGCAGCCATCAAAAGAAATGAAATCTTGCCATTTGCGACGACGTGGATGGAACTAGAGGGTATCATGCTTAGTGAAATAAGTCAATCAGAGAAAGACAACTATCATATGATCTCCCTGATATGAGGAAGTGGAGATGCAACATGGGGGGTGAAGGGGGTAGGAGAAGAATAAATGAAACAAGATGGGATTGGGAGGGAGACAAACCATAAGTGACTCTTAATCTCACAAAACAAACTGAGGGTTGCTGGGGGGAGGGGGGTTGGGAAAAGGGAGGTGGGGTTATGGACATTGGGGAGCGTTTGTGCTATGGTGAGTGCTGTGAAGTGTGTAAACCAGGCGATTCACAGACCTATACCCCTGGGGATAAAAATATGTTTATAAAAAATAAAAAATTAATTAATTAATTAAAAAAGTATCAGCAAACTAAATTCAACAGCACATTAAAAAGATCATACATTGAGGCACCTGGGTGGCTCAGTGGGTTAAAGCCTCTGCCTTCGGCTCAAGTCATGATCCCAGAGTCCTGGGATCAAGCCCCACATTGGGCTCTCTGCTCAGCGGGGAGCCTGCTTCCTCCTCTCTCTGCCTGCCTCTCTGCCTACTTGAGATCTCTGTCTGTCAAATAAATAAATAAAATCTTAAAAAAAAAAGGATTATACATCATGACCAATGGGATTTATTCCTGGGATTCAAGAATGGTCCAATATATGAAAATCATCCCATGGAATATACCACTTTAATGGAAAGAAGGACAAAAACCACAAGATCATCTCAATTGATGAAGAAAAAGTATGTGACATGATTCAATACTCTTTCATGATAAAAACACTCAACAAACTAGGAACAGAAGGAAACTACCTACCAGAATAAAGGAAATATGAAAAGCCCACAGCTAATATATTCAAAGGTGAAGGTCCAGGAGACTTTAAGACAAACAATGATGGCTGCTCTTGCTACCTCTATTTAACATAGTATTGGGAGTCCTAGCCAGAGCAATTAGGCAAGAAAAAGAAATAAAAAGCATGTAGGGGCGCCTGGGTGGCTCAGTGGGTTAAAGCCTCTGCCTTCGGCTCAGGTCATGATCCCAGGGTCCTGGGATCGAGCCCCACATCGGGCTCTCTGCTCAGCAGGGAGACTGCTTCCCATCCCACCCCACCCCTGCCGCCTGCCTCTCTGCCTACTTGTGATCTCTGTCAAGTGAATAAATAAAATCTTAAAAAAAAAAAAAAAACCATACAAATTGTAAAGGAAAAAGTAAAACTATCTTTGTTCACCTATGACATGTAGAAAACCCTAAAGATTACACCGAAACAGAACAAATGACTTCCTCAAAGTTGAAGGATATAAAATCAAGACACAAGGGGCGCCTGGGTGGCTCAGTGGGTTGAGCTGCTGCCTTTGGCTCAGGTCATGATCTCAGGGTCCTGGGATCGAGTCCTGCGTCGGGCTCTCTGCTCGGTGGGGAGCCTGCTTCCCTCTCTCTCTCTCTCTCTCTGCCTGCCTCTCTGTCTACTTGTGACCTCTCTCTGTCAAATCAATAAATAAAATCCTTAAAAAAAAAATAAAATCAAGACACAAAAATCAATTGTGTTTCTATATACTAAAATGAACAATCAGAAGAGGAAAGTAAAGAGGAAAAGAAATCTCATTTACAAAAGCATCACAAAAGAATAAAATTCTCAGGAATAAACCTAACCAAGGAGATGAAACACTCGTAATGCTAAAAACTACATAACACCGTTGAAAAGAAATTTGAGAACAAGTAAATAGAAACATTCTCATGTTTACAGACAGAACACAATACCATTAAGATGTTAATAGTACCGAAAGCAACCTATAGATTCTTTGCAATCCCCTTTAAAATTCTAATGTCATTTTTTTCTACTTTTTTTTTTTTTTTTTTAGAAATAGAAAAAAATCATAAAATTCTTATGGAATCTCAAATAATTTTGAAAAGAAGAACAAAGTTGCAGGACACAAGGTTCCTGATCTCTAAACATAGTACAAGTTACACTAATCAAAATAGTATGCCACTGGCATAAAGACAGACATATAGGCCATGGAACAGAATAGATTTCAGAAATAAACCATTGTGTATATGGTCAAATGATCTTTGACAAAAGTCTTAAGACCATTCAATGAAAAACCATAGTCTCTTAAAGTGGTACTGGAAAAACTGGATACCCATATGCAAAAGAGGGAAGTTGGAACCTTAACTTACATATATATAAAAATTAACTCAAAATGGTTTAAACACCTAAGAGTAAGATCCAGAACTAGAAAACTCCTATAAGAAACCATAAAGAAAAAGCTTCATAATTTTGGATCTGGCAATGATTACTTGGGTATGACATCAAAAGCATAGGGAACAGGGACCCCTGGGTGGCTCAGTTGGTTAAGCAGCTGCCTTCGGCTCAGGTCATGATCCCAGCGTCCTGGGATCGAGTCCCGCATCAGGCTCCTTGCTCGGCAGGGAGCCTGCTTCTCCCTCTGCCTCTGCCTGCCATTCTGTCTGCCTGTGCTCGCTCTCTCTCCCTCTCTCTCTGACAAATAAATAAAATCTTTAAAAAAAAAAAAAAAAAGCATAGGGAACAAAAGCAAAATAGACAAGTGGAACTACCTCAGTTCATCAAAACACACAATCAGCAGAGTGAAAAGGCAACCTATGGAATACGAAAATGTTTCCAAATTGTTTATCTGATAGGGAATTAAAATCCAGAATATATAAAGAATACATAGAATATATATGTAAATACGTAAAGAACTCCTAAAACTAACAACAAAAAAACCCAGTTCAAAAATGGAATTGAATAGACATTTCTTAGAAGATTATATACAAATAGCTAACAAATCCAAGAAAAAAAGGTTCAACATCACTAATTACCAGATGACAATGAGACTCACACCTTTAGGTTAGGATGGTTACTATCAAAAAAGAAGAGAGAAAACTAAAAGTGTTGGCAGAGATTTGGAAAAGCTGGAACTTACTATGCATTGTTGGTAGGAGTATAAAATCCTGCGACCACTATGGTGAACACTATAGTAGCTTCTCAAAAAATTAAAATCTCTTTAAAAAATAACTTAGTTGCACCTGCGTGGGGCAGTTGGCTGAGTGACTCTTAGATTCAGCTCAGGTCATGATCTCAGGGTCTTGAGACGGAGCCCTACATCAGGCTCCTCACTCAGTGTGGAGCCTGCTTTAGACCCTCCTTCCTCTTCCTCTGCCCCTCCTCCCCCCAAATACATAAATCTTAAAAAAAAAAAAAAAACTTAAAATCTTAAAACTTTCAAATCTTAAAAAAAGCAAAATAACAACATGTGAAGTAAAATGAATGATGGCAAAAATAGCACCAAGGCTAGGAGGGGAATAATGCAAATACATAGTTGTAAAGTTCTTATATGTGAAATGGTATAATATTATTAAGGTAATTAAGGTACTAAGGTCAACTATGATAAGTTAAAGATAGATTATAAATCTTAAGCAACCACTAAGATAACATAACAAAGAATCAGTTAATACACTTCCAAAGGAGATAAAATAAGATCATAAAAAATACCTCATTAACTCAAAAACAAATAAAAAAAGGAAATAGAAAAAAAAAAAGATGGGACAAACAGATATCACAGCAAGATAAGAGACTTAAACCTAACACCATCAAATAATCATATTAAATGCAAATATTCTAAATACTCCACCTAAAAGGCAACAATTGTTGAATTGAATAAAAAAGCAAAGCCTGACTGGTCACTATAAGAAACCCACTTTATTTTTTTAATTTTTTTCAAGAAACCCACTTTAAAATAAAAATAAATATAGCAGGTCAACAATAAACAAAAAGAAGCAGAGGGGCTATATTAATACCAAAGGAGAAGTCAATAGTCAGCTAAGCATCTGCCTTCAACTCTGGTCATGACCCTGAGGCCCTGGGATCAAGTCCCACATCAGGCTCCCGCTCAGTGGGTAGTCTGCTTCTCCCCCTCCCTCTCCCTCTAGTTTGTTCTCTCACTCACTCACTCTCACAAATGAATAAAATCTTAAAAAAAAAAAAAAAAAAAGAATAGAAAATGTTTCCAGGGATAAATACCTATTTTAATGATAAAGGGGCCAATGCATCAGGAAAACATGATGCATAATGTTTATGTATCTAATAGGAAAGCTTCATTATACATAAAGCAAAAATTAATGAAACTGCAAGAACAAACAAATCCACAATTATAGTTGGATATTCCATCTCTCAATAAATTTAAAAGATTCAAGTAATTCAAAGTACGTAAGTACATTCTTGGACAATAGTGAATTTAAGAAATCAGGAATAGATCTCAGGAAAATCCCTAATTATTTGGAAAATAAATAGCACACTTCTAAAAAAAAAAAATGAGCCAAAGAAGAAATCAAAAGGAAAATTAAAAAGAATTCTGAACTGAATGAAAATGAAAACACTTTTTAAGTATTTATTTAAACTTATCAATCTTTCTAAGATGAAGCTAAAGTAGAACTCAGATGGAAATTTATAGCTCTAGAATACCTGTAATAAAAAAGAATGACCTCAGCTAACACTATTGTGGATGCATTGGTCAAAGCATTTAGAAAAAAGAAAATAATTAGGGACATGGGAACTGGAAAAAGAGAAATACAACTATGGTACATAAGCACACTGGAATACCATGGAGCTATAACAAAGAATAAAGAAAATCCTTTATATACAAAATAAAGGACAGATGGACAACATGTGCTCTGAATGTGATACCCTGAAAAGGAAACATGACTTACAAGTAGTTTGGTAAGTAGAGCAAATGCGGCAGAACATCAACAGATGATGAATATAGATAGAAGGTATATACCACCATTCGCGCAAATCTTCTGTAAGTTTGAAATTCTTTCCAGATAAAACTAAAAATACATACATACATACATATATAAATCTGAACAAGATGACCTAAGTTCATGCTGCAATATATCCCTTCAACTTTACACATACAGCAATAATAGATAAAATCTAAGAACAGAAAACCAAAAAAATAAAGTTAGACTAAACTAAGATAAACATCTATATAAGTTAGAAGAAGAACAGAAATTCAAAGTGGTGTGGAAATACCAAAGGTGGGGTCTACAGGCAGACACTGGCAGCTGACAGTTCTGCTCCTGTGGGGTAATTGGGAATAAGACAAAAACCAGACTTGATAATGGTAGCCAGGGGTGTTGATGAAAAAAAGCTTGCTGCTTAGTATGAATTGCAAAGGGCTACATTCCCCTTTGCTTTGAGCATAACCTTCAAAGAGACAGCAGGTCACTCACCTCTTTATTTGAAAGGCACTTAATAGTCTGACAGTTTCTGGCAGAACAAAGTTCACTAGTTTCTGCTTCCCGGGTCAAGAAAAGGAGCTTCTGACCCATTAAGTCCAAGCATTCCAAAACACTGTGAAGAAGTATAAAAGATCAGGGAAGAACAACAGTTTTCCCTAACCTAAGACTTATTCTCTGTACTTGCACTGTCTAAATAAGGTAGCCACTAGCAACATGTGGCTATTTAAATGAAGATTAATATAAAATAAAATTACAATTCAGTTCCTCAATACGCATTAGTCACACATACTGTACTGTGTGGACCTTGCTGGACACCACAGACCTAAAACAATTCCATTACTGCAGAAGTCATAATGGACAGTATTGCTCTATATTTAGGGGAAGGACAGATAAACACGAAAAATACTCAAAGCTCTCTAACAAGTTTATACTCTAAGGCTCTGATATGTTTATTATGGTGTGGTGATCAACTCCTTCCGGGCCTGTTTTTTGTTTTTCCCTAATCTTGGCAATACACTAAGGCTATAGTTGATTCTTCTAATCAAAATACCCAGGAGTCTATCATCTTGCCTAATGCTACTCAGTTCACTATATTTCATTGTCTTTCTTTTTGGTAAGAGTTATTTTAAGACCAGTCACTACATTTAGAAAATAAGAAAAATAAATAGGTACTATTTAGGGTGGAAGGTGGTATTTTTCCCTCCATGGTTTTTGTGACAGTAGAATGTTATTTATACTATCGGTAAATAATTTTCAATAGACTCAAAAAAGGGGGAAAAATTTGCAGGTTGTCTAAATAAGAAACCAGATATTCTTGTTTTTGTTCTTGTTTAGAACTGAAAAATATTACCTTGTATTTGGCTGATAAACTATTTCTGCTGTATTTCTCAGCTCTTGGCCTGTTGCTAGCAATTCTTGGTGACTAGCTAGTGCCTCCAGATTTAGTTCTGCAATCTTGAAGAAAATAAAGTGGTAAAAATCATCTTATTTCCTGCAAAGCATTTGAGGTTTGAAAATCAAAACACCACAAAGCAAAAAAAAAAATCCAAGAAAAACTCACTCAAGTGGTGTTCTCTACTTCTGTAGACAATGGCTTTGCCATTGCCATAGTCCCAGGTTGGCTTCAATAGCTACCAGATGGTTTCTGACCGTTTAGCCAAGAATGACAATCTGTTACCAGCTGCTGATGTTGTTACATGAATATGGGAAAGGGCCAAGTATAAAGGGATGGCAATTCTGGTTCATCACTGATCCCACAGTCAGTCACTTAGAATTTACTTCTTTGTGAACATGCCATTTTTGGAAATTATAAAAGAATGGCTTTTATAGCAACAACAAAAAAAGACCTTTTATTGGTTTAATACAAAACCAGTTTATTCTTCCATAAAGTGGGAGGCCACTTGGGAGTTGCAATGCAGACAGTGAGATACAAACTACTATCATTATTTATACATATATGTTATAAGACATTTTAGAATGTCTTTCTACCACTGTGACACAAAATACTATTCTGGATGCTTAGGATTCTAAACAGACTACCATGTATTTCACAGTGGAGTTATGATAGAACATATCATGCAATGGGACAACCTAGTAAGTTAGAATGCATTGTAACAAGGTATGTAAGAAACTGTCTCCTTCAAGGTTTCCCTCATGTGCTGTCCTATTCTACACCCACTGAACTGCTGCTGAAACAACGGCATGCTCCTCCACCCCAAAAGAGCAAAATCTATGTAGATCTTTCATAATTATTACAATTATCAGCATACAATGAGCCACACATTATAGTGCTTAATATATTCAAGGCACTGTACTACTAGCTTTATATAAGATACCTCATTTACCCGCACCAATATCCCACAGAAATGTGTTTCCATTTTACAGATGTAGTAACTGAATTTCTTTGGAGAAATTGACCCAGATTATGTAACTAATAACTAAGCTAAACATAGTACTATCTTTTTTTTCCTTTAAGATTTTAAAGTAATCTCTATATCCAACATGTGGCTCAAACTCCCAACCCCCAGAGATCAAGAGTTACATGCTCCACTGACTGAACAAGGCAGGTGCCCTGTACCATCTTTATTTAAAAACAGATAAGCCCAACTTCAGAGACTACATACTTAACTATTACATTATGCTAGTCATACAGGTCTTAATTCTGAATGCTCAGCTTGAATTACACTCCAATTTTTTTTTTCAAAGATTTTATTCATTTATTTGACAGAGAGAGATCACAAGTAGATGGAGAGGCAGGCAGAGAGAGAGAGAGAGAGAGAGGGAAGCAGGCCCCCTGCTGAGCAGAGAGCCCGATGCGGGACTCGATCCCAGGACCCTGAGATCATGACCTGAGCTGAAGGCAGCGGCTTAACCCACTGAGCCACCCAGGCACCCCTCCAATTTTTTTTTAAAGAAAGGTAACAACAGGAAATGATATCTGTGACTATCTGTTCTTGTCTCATAATTTTAAGAAAAGCAAACATACAGGTCAAATATACTAACCTTCCTTGGGCCATACTTAAGGAAATACCGGGCCAATTCAAGGGTTGTTCTAGCATCTTCTGTGGCATCATGACCAAGCCTATCTGGACACTGTATATCCTTCCTGGAAAGTCAAGATAAAACTGACATACTCAACAGCATTTTCAATGATCGGTTCTTTCAACCACCTCTAATATTCTGGTTATATGTAAAATTTCAGCAATCTGATAATCAGATTTTATCACAACAATCAAGATTACTTTATTCCTAAATGCCAGGAGAGTACGTGAAGTGAGAGGCACTGATGATGCGCAATGATCAGGAACGGCTTTGTCTACAGCAAGCATATCATCTGGACAAAAGGCTACCCAATAGAGTCTCTGGCCACTCCCCAGCGAACCCTTTTGCCTCTTTCTTTTAGATGTAACCACTATTTAAAGTTACCTTCCAGAAATTTTATATAGGTACTTAAATTTTTTCTTGGTCGTTTTCAAAACCTTAAAAAAGTACAAATGTTTGTGTCTATGAACTTATCTAAATCTAATCTGTATCATACTGATATCTAGGCATATACAGATCTTCTTCTGCATCTCCATTTTATTCTCAGTAGTACTTTAAGATTAAGGTTTCCTTATTAGCACATATAGACCCATCACATTCTTTTAACAATAACAAAGTATTCAATAATACAGATAAACTTATTTAACCACTCCTAGAGAATATTTGCAGTTTTGGGCTGTTTTAAACCATAGTATAATGAACATCCTTGTACACAAATGTTTATGCATAACAGGATACATTCAATATAGGAACATTATGTCTTCAAATTCTGGTTAACTTTTCAGATAGTTCTCTCTAGTTTATCCATCAACTCTTCAGATTGCATGTAAACCCCTTCTGTATTGCCATAATTTCTTTATCTCTGAGTCCTACTTCTCTGGAATTGGGATCCCAGGATTCACAAGAAATGAAAGGAATAATGTTTACAGACATTAAGAGGGAGAACAGAGGGACGCCTGGGTGGCTCAGTTGGTTAAGCAGCTGCCTTCGGCTCAGGTCATGATCCCACGTCCTGGGATCGAGTCCCACATCGGGCTCCTTGCTCTGCAGGGAGCCTGCTTCTCCCTCTGCCTCTGCCTGCCATTCTGTCTGCCTGTGCTCGCTCTCTCTCTCTCTCTCATAAATAAATAAAATCTTTAAAAAAAAAAAAAAGAGGGAGAACAGAGACCCTGAATTTTGCAATATGCATTAAATAAGAAATTATATGTCAACTTATAGGCAACTTGTCAGAACAATGTTATAATATACAAACAACCTACCCCAAAACAGCTTTGGCTAAGAACTTTAGCTTAAATCTTCTGCCCTGCTCTCTGACATAAAGCAATGATGTATCAATAACATATGGATGTATCATCTGAGGAGGAAAGAGAACAGAATGAGTAGCATCCTATGTTAAAGGAAAAAACAAGTGGACTGGGGGAATAGAAGAACCCAAGACTTTAGATTTGAAATAAAAGGAAAAGGCATATAAACTGGAAAACCTAAATCAGATACTCACTTTCAGTGCTCTGAGATCCAAGTCTAAGGAATGGCCCACTAACACAGCATCAGGAGGAAGCAGTGCTTTTAAATGTCTCTGTACATCTTTGAGTTTGGTTGTCACTGGATTAAGAATCTTCTTTGTGATTCCCGAAAAGCTTTCAATAAAAAACCAGAAATGGACAGGTCAGGATATTAATAGGTTTTCCTCCCTGGAAAGTCATTTCAAAAAGAGTATTTTTAAAAACTAATATATGCTCAGTGTAAAAAGGTTGAAAATACAGATAAGAGGAAATTTAAAATAACCCAAAATCCCATGACCCAGAGATGATCACTGTTTACATTTTAGTAAATATCCTATTTTTTGATACATATATTCATGTGTGTGTGGACAGATTTACTTTAAAGATTTACTTATTTGAGAGAGAAAAGAGAACCAGAAAAAGAGAGAGAGAGAAAATCCTCAAGCAGACTCCCTGCTGAGCGCGAAGCCTGATGCAAGGCTCCATCCCAAGACCCTGAGATCATGACCTAAGTTGAAATCAAGAGTCAGATGCTTAACTCAATGAGCCATCCAGGCATGCCCATGTATATATTTTATTTTTATAAAAATGCAATCATAATGCATTTTATTTTTTAACATGATTTTATCATTTGCCATATATCATTAACAAGTTTTCACATCACTAAATCTATTTCAACACATCCTTTTAAATGGTTAGAGTATTCCATTATGTGGATTTCATAGTTTAACCAATCCCCTACTTTCAGATGTTTATATTCCCATATTTTTGAAATACTGTGACAAACATGCTTATACATACATCTTTGCCACAAATGACTGTTCCCTAAGAATACTAATTAGGTCTACTAATAAGGGAGGGCAGAAGGCAAGGTGAAAAGTACCTGGTAAGGTAGTCCAGAATCTTGTTGTCAGGTTTAACAAGTTCATCCATTACACAGCAGCCTCCTTCAGCAACCAGTGAGATGCGGGTTAGCTCTCTCCCCTTGGACGTGAGGCACTGAAAGACCAGGCCATTGTCAGACTGCTGAACTGTGGAAGCTCTTGCTTGCTCTCCTTATTCACAGTATCTCAACTGCCATGAACTGTAATTTACTGGGGTGCCAGTAACAATGGCTCAGCCTTTGCTAACTAGAGAGCCCAGTAGAATGAAATTAAAGCTAGAGACTGCTGAACATTTCATCTAATTGCTCTGAAAAGGATGTGCTCTGAAAAGGATGTGCTCTGAAAAGGATGTGCTCAAGGAAGATGGATGGAAATAACATCATTCATCATCTTACCATTTATTGTTATAACATCCCCGTATTAGCGGAGTACCACAAGAAAGTAATTTTTAATTAGTGCATCTAATGCAATACTTAGCATTCTACATACACCACCGCATAGTAACATGATGAGGTACCTCTCTTATTATCCCCACTTCACAGACAGAGAAGTTGAGAATGAGAGGTTACAGAATTTGTCCAAGGTGACAACACCAATAGCCAAGACCAGGATACATACACACTCTGACATCAGACTTGAAAACTTTAGCTCTCAGCCACTCTGTTAAGAAATCAGAGACTGGTACCTGAGTACTGATAGGGGATGCCCTTTGAAAGGAGACTTACTAATGAGACAAAGTAAAACACAAAGGGAACTTGAGGAAAATCCTACTTTTCTTTTCTAAAGATTTTATTTATTTATTTGACAGAGAGAGATCACAAGTAGGCAGAGAGGCAGGCAGAGAGTGAGAGAGGGAAGCAGGCTCCCTGCTGAGCCGAAAGCCCAATGCAGGACTCGATCCCAGGACTCTGAGATCATAACCTGAGCTGAAGGCAGCGGCTTAAACCACTGAGCCACCCAGGTGCCCGAGAGAAATCCTACTTCTGATCTTAAATGTGTAAAACTAGCCAAACCCATGGTAATTGAGTCCAAGTCTTTAAGGGAACAATGACAAAACACCTGTTCAAAAGACAGAAAGAGTAAACTTATGTAATTGACAGAGATTTGACTAAACATAACTAGTTAGAAAACTTATGTGATATTTATTCTTTTTTTTTCTGGTATTTATTCTTGATCCTGGAACAAATACCCAAGTTTTCTAAAATGTGAGTAAAAGGGTCTACTTTCAGTTATTTAAACCAAAATAGTGGAACTAAATGCACTGGTTCACTGGTGCCTTAGACTCAAGAAATCACCTACTAGACTCTAGTTTGTAACCCTCCAGTTGAAACATTAAAAGTAGTACTTACCATTTCACAGTCAAGTCCAAAGAGAGGACTGCTGTCTGTCACAGAACCATTACATTTGGTAGGTACAAAGTTTTCACAGTCAGGAAAACCTAGGAGGAAAAGAAATTAAAAATCTGCCTTTAAAACTACAGAAGATAAACATCACTTTTAGATTCATTCACCAAGGGAAAACTGAAATACCACATTTGCTGGACACCTTCTCTGTTAGACACTTGAAATATAAAAGTTATATGAGAGACAATGTTCGTCCTCAAGTTTTTCTCCATCTGCTCATTTTTATACTCTTGGAGAATACTACAGGCTGCCCTTATAGGGGATAATAGGGCCTAGACCTCTTGGCAGTTACCAAGTAACAATTTTTCCTCCATACGAGGAAAGAGATTATAACTAAATTGTAGCTGGGGCATCTGGGTGGCTCAGTCAGTTAAACACCCAACTAGATTTTGGCTCAGGTCATGATCTCAGGATTGTGAGATCAAACCCTGCATTGGGCTCCAAATGGAAGTGGAGCATGCTTAAGTTTCTCTCTGTCCCTTCTCCTGTGTGCACACACACCCTCTCTCTAAAAAACCAAACCAAAAAAATAAAAAACACCTAAATTTTGGCTAAATCCCAAGTCACTGGACCTTTTCATGTAGGCCTTAAAGGAGGATGAATAAAGTATGCAGAAACTACATGTAGTATCTTTCCTTCCTAAATAAAGAAAAAGTAGGAACGAAATTCCACCATAGTAGAGATCTAAAAGGATTTCACTGTAGGCAGGGAGTAATATCCACCATGTGTACCCCTGCACCCAACTCTATCCTTGAGACTTCCCTGAGATCTTTACTCAGAAACACGCTTGCATTTTTTTGGAATCACAGACTGAAAATTCCCTATAGGAACACACCTAAAGGCTTAAGGTACCCCCTCCATTGTGCACCCTTAGTTAATAACAAGGAACATTCAGCACAGAGTTCCCAAAGTGTTTGAACCATTGAAGATTCCTACCTTCAGACAGAGGCTTAAACAGTAAAATTACCTAGGTCTTGTGTGACAAGAAACAAAGTACAGTGTGAGAAACTATGACTAGTTTTTATGTCACAGTACCTCAAAACTGCCAATTACAAATAAAAAAATCAAGATATGGTCTAGATCAGAAAAGAGAGGCATCCCCAAATCTGGGAGACATTATACTTGCTGCTCTTATCTAGATGATTAGTAGTAATAATAATAAATAATAACTTTTCAAATGCACTATGTGCCACCCACCCTATGTGTTAAGTACTTTTGTATACATTAACTCATTTAATCCCCATGGCAATCCATGATATATGAGCTATTAACTCCATTTTACAGATGGTATATGAAAAGATATTCAACATCATCAGCCATTAGAGAAATAGAAATTGAAATCATGAGATACTGCCTCATACCACCTTAACGGATACAATAAAAAAGACAGAATAACAAGTTGTTCATAAGAATGTACAGAAACTGAAACCCTTATACATTGCTGGAGGGAATGTAAAATGATGCAGCTGCTCGGGAAAAAGTCTGATAGTTCTTCAGAAGGTTAAACAATTACCATATGACCCAGCAATTCTACACCTATGTATATACTTCCCCAAAATGAAAACAGATGTCCACAAAAAAACTTGTACCTGAATGTTCATAGTATATTCATAATAACCAAAATATGGAAATAACCCAAATGTCCATCAAAGCATAAAATGTTGTATATCCATATATAGAATATCTTTCGAATGAAAATAAATGAAGGTGATAGACAGCAGCTACTTACTGAGTAAAACAAAATTACAGAGCTGTCAAATCACTATGCTGTATACCTGAAACTAATGTAACATTGTGTGTCAACCACCAATACTTCACTAAAAAAAATAATTGCTAGTTAAGTCTTAAAAAAATAATAAGTAGGATAAACTGAAAGATACGAGTTTTCAGATATGGACGGTACCACACATACTATTTTCAAACTAAATTTTATATATATATATATATATATATATATATATATACACACACACATATATATCAGATTAAATACATCAGATTAAATATATAAAAATACATTTATATATAAATACAAATATAAATATAAAAAACAAATATAAATATCAGATTAAATGTAAACCAACCTTGTAATGGAAAGTGAAATGTTTTCATTTCCTCCTTTGTGAGAAGGCATCTGGTTAAGCCCACTTTCTTAGAGCCATACTTTTGAATAACAGGGTCATTCTGCAGGTTGACGCTGACTTTTGAACTGGCAGAAGGTAAAGACCCTGAAACAAAAAGAACAATTAAACTTATGTCAGAATGTGTGTTTAAGAAGGGACACCTGAGTGGCTCAGTCTGTTAAGTGTCCAACTTGATTTCTGCTCAGGTTGTTATCTCAGAGTCATGGGATCAACCCATTGGGTTCTGTGCTGAGCATGGAGCCTGCTTATTCCTCTCCCTCTGCTCCTTCACAGTCCCCTGCCCACCATCCAGCTTGCACTCTGTCTCTATCTCTTAAAATAAATAAAATCTTAAAGAAAAAAAAAAAAAGAATATGTGTTTAAGAAACCTCAAACGACGTATTTCTCAACTTTGTGTCAGGTAGCACAGTGAAGAACAAAAGATGTGTAAGACCCAGCCCCAACTTTAAGGAGCCTGTACTATAGTATAGTTACAGGAACACAAAGAGAATATAAGCCTCAAATGGGTTATAATAAAGAAAGCTACAAAAGGGAAAGGAGGAAGAATATACTGGCTAGGATGGTGAGAGATGGTTCAACAGAGGAAAAGATTAGCTGAGTCTTGAAGAAAAAGCAGAATTTAGATAGTTGGTGTCTTAGACCTGCCCATCACAGAGCCCACCACTAACAGCCCATTCTGGCTAAATTTATTCCACCCCCTAGCCACTTGCTCAACAGGCTGATAACTATTCTTTAAGCAGGAGTGGTCACCAATTAGATTGAGAATGGGAACCTGGCTTAAGAGAGACCCATCTATGGGTGCCTGGGTGGCTGTTGGTTGAGTGTCTGACTCTTATTTTGGCTCAGGTCATAATCTCAGAGTCCTGGGATCGAGTCCTGTGTTGGGCTCTGCGCTCAGCATAGAGTCTGCTGGTCCCTCTCCCTCTGCTCCTCCCCGCCCCCTACTCATGCTCTCTTTCTTTCTAAAATAAATAAATAAAATCTTTGAGACAAAAAAGAGAGACCCATCTATAAGTAGACCAGTAAGTTGATATTCCTAGCCAAGACAAGCTCAAAAGGGACAATGGTAATTAGTTAAGCTGATCAGATTGCTTGCTTCTAAAATCAAACTAGGAAATATAGAGAAGTGACAAGTTAGAAGAGAAAACAGAAAGCAGAGAAGATGCCATGAAAGAGCATTTAGACCCCTGATGGCTTTTTAGTCTATACTGCATCCTTTAAATAATATCCCTCTCACTTAGGATGGCCTGAATAAGTATCTGGTCCTTGCAACTAAAGAAGTCAAAATACTGTAAATAGAAAAGAGAGGATTCCAGGCAAGACAGAAATGTACAAAGCAAACCTGGTATGATAGTTACTAGACCAACTGAGAATTAAAAAAAAAAAAAAAAGGAAACAAGGTTGAGGAGTATAAAAATGAATTGTAGACCACTGCAAATGCCAGACTCAAGAGTTTAGACTTTAGTCCATTATTCAATATATAATGGAGAGCAACAGAATGTTCCCAAGATGGGAAATGGCATAACCAACCAATAGTCAACCTCAAAGATAATGTGGAAAATGAAGGAGAGAAATGAGAAAAAAATTTGCAGAAATTCTGGACCAAGAAAAAAAAAGAAAACCCAAAAAAAGAAAAAAAAAAAAAAAGGAAAAAAGATTTTCTGAATCAAGATGGTAGAAAGCATGGAGGAAAAGGGATATATGAAAGAAACAGTACACAAGAAAAACTGATAGAACACAGTGATAGAATAATTCAATTCAGTCAACAAATTTTTACTAAGTACTTATTATATGCCTGGCATTGTTCTACCCACTTGAGATTCCTCAATGAAAGTCAACAAAATTCTCCATGAACTGAAATTGTTTCTTTTTTTTTTTTAATTTTATTTTTTATAAACATATATTTTTTTTTCCCCAGGGGTACAGGTCTGTGAATCTCCAGGTTTACACACTTCACAGCACTCACCATAGCACATACCCTACCCAATGTCCATAACCCCACCCCCCCCCTCCCAACCCCCCTCCCCCCAGCAACCCTCAGTTTGTTTTGTTAGATTAAGAGTCACTTATGGTTTGTCTCCCTCCCAATCCCAACTTGTTTCATTTACTCTTCTACTACCCCATTAACCCCCCATGTTGCATCTCCTCTCCCTCATATCAGGGAGATCATATGATAGTTGTCTTTCTCTGACTGACTTATTTCGCTAAGCATGATACCCTCTAGTTCCATCCACGTCGTCGCAAATGGCAAGATTTCATTTCTTTTGATGGCTGAAATTGTTTCTGAAACAGAAATTCTTTTCTGTTTAAGGTAGTTGAGAAGATGGGACAATAAACAAATATATAATATGTCAGGTAAAGATAAGGACTACAGAGAAAAATAAAGGAGGGAAAAGAGGAGAGGGTGTACTGAGGCAGGAAAAGGATTACTTTCATATATTTTATAATTGGGGAAGACCTCTCTGATAAAGTGACATGTGAATAGATATTCATGGGAACTAAGGGAATGAGCTATGCAGACTGGGTATGGGGAGCCAAAAGAAAAGTAATTCTAAAATTCAAGACTGTTGGGGTGCCTGAGTGGCTCGGTAGGTTAAGCCTCTGCCTTAGTTCAGGTCACGATCTCAGGGTTCTGGGATCGAGCCCTGCATCGGATTCTCTGCTCAGTGGGGAGTCTACTTCCCCCTCTCTCTCTTTGCCTGCTGCTCTGCCGACTCATGATCTCTCTCTGTCAAATAAATAAAATCTAAAAAAAAAAATTCAATAGGAAGCAGAGACCTAGAGGAGATAAGAATCACTGACTACTCCTCACCACTTTTTCATGTCTCCTCAATGTAACTACTCAATTATTTCTGAACACACACAAAAAAGCATCACTGAACAATACTTACCTTACTATATCTAATGGACTCTAACAAGTTCTTTTCTATTGCATCACTTACCTGCTTCCCACCCCCCTCCAAAAAACAGACAGTTAACTACAACTTTCTCATGGATACAACCCATTGTTTGAAAAACACTGCCATCATGGATAGTTCTCTTTTAGATGGCCGGCATCTAAACCTTCTGCTTATTCTCCACTGTGGGTAGTATTAAGGATGTCCTTTACATTACTCAAAGGCAAGATCTTCCTTCCCATCTGTGCACTCGTAGGTACAAAGACCCACTGACAGTTTAAAAATTGATCACAGTAATTTCTAAGAATCCAATGTTAAGTGATATGCAGGGATAGCCTTTTCTATCTCACCTAACCAGATGGTTCCTGGGACATGAATATTGGCTATATGGTTCCTGTTCTTTATCCTCCCTAGGTACTTATCCATTTTTTCTTTAAAAACAAAACAAAACAATAACAAAAAACTGCTCTTCTGTTTAAGGTAGTTAGAATTGACCTTTGTTGTTTGCAAGTATAAACTTGACTGATAAACCCACAGCATATCCATAATGTCTTTTAGAATGAGCAAAATCATCAAACTAGAGTCACAACCATACCTTCCACCATCTTGGATAGATCTCCTATTGTTTGCTTCTTTTGCAGGCCAATGATATCAGCTAGAAAATTAGATGATGGTGGTGGCAAGCGGAATTTCTGTAAATACATACCAAGTTTTTATAAAAATGCTTGAAAGCAGTTAAAATATTGTCAAAGACTTGCACTTTTATTGTCAGCTGAGTACTAAGAAACGTTTGGACCTTAACTATTTGTATTACAAAATGAGGACTGTCTCCTTAATGTGTAAAAGCGACTAGGTAATAATAATGATAAAAAGAAGTGGCTAAGTAAGTGAAGCCACCTTTATCCCACCCCCAGATATTTTCTTTGGTTCTGATTACACGCCGGAAACAAAAACAAGCATTACACAAATGTGTAATTCAGAAAAGGAAAGATCCTTATATTTTTCAAAGCACTTCTGTATCTATTACTTTAGTGGACAGCTTGCCAGGTAGTTAGGACAGATGACACAGCAAAGCTGAAAGGTTGAGATCTCCAGCCTTAGGCTCACCTGTGCTGAAATTCCAGCTCCACCACTTCTAGCTATAACCTGGACAAGTTACTTCGTTTCCTTACATATAGAAGATATTTTTATCTCGGGCGCCTGGGTGGCTCAGTGGGTTAAGCCTTTGCCTTTGGCTCAGGTCATGATCTCAGGGTCCTGGGATCGAGTCCTGCATAGGGCTCTCTGCTCAGCAGGGAGCCTGCTTCTCCCTCTCTCTCTCTCTGCCTGCCTCTCTGCCTACTTGTGATCTCTCTGTCAAATAAATAAATAAATAAAATCTTAAAAAAAAAAAAAAAGAAGATATTTTTATCTCTCACAGAAATACTTTAAGAATTAAAGATGATGCACGCAGAATGATTGATGTAGGTCCTAGCATGTCTGTAGCCTTTGATAAATGAAAGCAAAAAAGAAAATGGAGACCCAAAGAGATTAGGACTCACCAACTCAAATCCCTCAGAGGTAAATGGATGAAACAATCCAATAAAGACTGGAGGTGGCTATGGGAAGGAAAACAGGGAACACATGCCTCTTCTAAAGATGACAGCTGCTATTCAGCTCCAGATACTGTTCTAAGGATGTCCAATTTTGTAATGTTGTCAAGAGGCCAAAAAACACAGACTTACATAGAGTATATAATTTTTAAAAACATCATAGCCCGAATAAAATAGGAATAATCAGCCTGGGAACTATATATAGATTGTAATCTGGTAATAAATATTTTGCCTAAATTATCAAAGAAAATCAGAGGCAAACCTAATCTCAACAGGAGATCTCTGAATCTTAATCTTTCTTGCTTTCTACAACCTCTACTGCTTTTTCAATAAGGTTGCCCAAGAGCATAGTTTGAGACGTGCACTAGTCTCCGGATGAGAGGACTCAACTCAGGCCCTAATACAAAGTTTTATTAACTTACATGTCTGAATGCCTTTCGGAGAAATCCAAACTCCAAGTAGAACCTGTAAAAGTGTAGCTGGCTCATTCCCTGCAGTACAAAAACCACCACGCTGTTCAGGTGGTTTTGGTGAAAAAGCTGGCACCAGCTGTTGAAAAATCAAACCAATACAGCTAAAGGTGATACCATCAAGTCAGTTACAGACATACAAAAGGGAAGTGTGGGAAAAAAAGTAGTGAACAACAGTTAATGAAATTTACCATTACTCAATGACTGCCCAGCAAAGAACAGCTACTATTGTACAGAATTCAAATAAAGATTTCTTGAGATAATTGTTTATTGCATTCAAATCAATTAGGATAACAAGGGAAACACAATGTATTCAAATTTAAAATCCTATTATGATTTGTTTTAAATTGGGAATAAACTCATTTTACAAAGGCATACCCTCGAAATCTCTAGCTGCTGAGTCCTTCCTAAGCTAATAATCACATGACTAGCTTTAAGAAAGCCAGTTTCAGATAAATTGACAGACTACTGGTAATATTTGTTAATGGAGAAGATGGGTTTTGAGGGGCACCTGGGTGGCTCAGTGGGTTAAAGCCTCTGCCTTTGGCTCAGGTCATGATCCCAGAATTCTAGGATCAAGCCCCACATCAGGCTCTTTGCTCAGCAGGGAGCCTGCTTCCCTCTCTCTCTCTCTGCCTGTCTCTCTGCCTACTTGTGATCTCTGTCTGTCAAATAAATAAATAAAATCTTTAAAAAAAAAAGATGGCTTTTGAGTTATCTAGTCAATCTCCCTCAGATAGGTATGTCTGAAAAACTAAAAAGTTTTGTAGTACCAATTTTTATTGGTACATATACAAAAGCAATTTTCTTTAGACATTTAACAGTGGCATTGAAGATATCAGAATAATAATTTGTCTTTGTTTCTTAATGTGGAAGGAACAAAAAAGATTAACCGGGATTCTTAATCCATGATCATGGTATTTCAATTGGGTGTCCACTAGGGGTTACAAATCAAAATACCTTTAAATGGTGTTGGGAAAGATCACTGAAATGACATGACTGCCTGCTGATATGTCAGCTGGCCCCAGCACCTGAAGGCTCCTCACCCCTTCTCCTCTGTCCTTGGAATGTGGGTTCTGCTTATCTTTCCTGATCCCAGAGGCTGCTCCAAGGACACAGTCTTGAGACAGTGATGTGGTATTGAAAATACCTGCATGGTTCATAGGACTGAACCCAGTTAAGGCCTCTACATACACTTTTTTAAGATTTGGTAGGCATGTGTAGGGATGCATTTGTCTTCCTCCTGCCACAGACAAGCCTTATATGCAAGTTCCCTTGGTTTATTAAAACTGCTACTTAGCAACCTGGCGCAGCCTGCCTCTTTCTTCAGTCTCTTCCTACCCTCCAAGTAAGTATGCTGGGTATCAGTTTAAACCCAGGAAGCTCCCAAGAGGGTTGCAAACCAAAAAGCAGCCAGACAGATAATGTAAATAAGGGAAACAGGCCTTATTTACCAGTAAGTGGTACACTAAAGTATACATGCCCCATCTGTAAGGGGAAGGCTACTATTCAGCTTTGACAAATTGTTGCCATTTGGGAATAGAGGGACAATTGCCAGATCTTGAGAATTTTTTGAAGAGATAAATTATCTGGATTTTAATAAAGGAATTCCCAAATCAAATGTTGGCAACTCCTGCAAAGAAAAAATGTAGGGGGAGCCTGGGTGACTCAGCTGGTTAGGCATCTGTCTCTTGATTTCAGCTCAGATCATGATTTCAGGGTTATGAGACCGAGCCCAGCATGAGGCTCCACACTGGGATTGCATCCTGCTTGGGATTCTCTCTCTCCCTCCCCCTCTGCCTCTGCCCCTCCTCTACCATTAAAAAAAAAAGAAAAAGTTTAGGACATTCTGTATGGCAAACAAATAATGTCAATTAAGGAATATGTGACCCTCTATACACTAGTTTGAAACCTTGGGTCTATACCCACCATTTAAGTTCATCTCATACCTGGGTTTAGGAACACTGGATTTGCCCAGAACTGCATACTTCAGCAATTCACATAACTGGTCGTGGGTTACTTCACAGTTTTCAGCAAATAAAATGGTAGATAAGCGGGCTTTCTGCAAAGATATATCAGGTCATTAACAATCAAGACTACTGGAGCGTCAGGGTGGCTCAATCAGTCAAGCGTCCAACTCTCGATTTTGACTCAGGTCATGATCTCAGGGTCTTCGGATTGAGCACCCCCGTGTTGGGAATCCCCACTCAGCAGGGAGTCTGCTCTTCTCCTTCTTCCGCTGTCCCTCCCCTGCACACATGCTTGTTCTCGATCTCTCTAAAATAAATAAATCTTAGAAAATAAATTAGGACTGGGGGTGCCTGGGTGGCTCAGTTGGTTAAGCATCCACCTTCAGCTCAGGGCATGATCTCTGAGTCTTCGGATCAAACCCCTCAGCAGGCTTTCTGCTCAGCAGGGAGTCTGTTTCTTTCTCTCTTGCCCCTCCCACCATTCATTCTCTAATAGATAAACAAAATATTTAAAAATAATTAGGACTATTGAGAACAGGATCATAGCAAATTATATGCAAATATAAGGAAGGATCTAATTAATTGGAAATGAAGGTCTAAAACAACCACCTGTGATATAACATTATTAATATAATATTTAATAAACATTGGTAAGAAACCTTACTACAGATACTTGGTTACTTGCTAGGGATAACAGAATGAATGAAACATAATTCATGCTCTCCAGTTCATTCTACTAAGAGAAAAGAAATACAGAAATAGGTAATTCCAATACCAAGTGGGTAAGTGCAATTATAAAAGTATAGGAGTAAAGAGGCTAACTGCCTTGGGGACTAGAGAGTTTGGGGGATAGCTTCACTGATATGAAAATACTGGGGTTGTCTTGAAAAGGGGGAATATTGTGTCTAAACACGTAATTTTGTTTGGCTGGAACCAAGATGGCGTGTTGCAGAGCAGTAGAGATCTCTGAGTAGAGAAAAGAGGAAGTCAGGTCATAGATCAATGTGGTCTAAGCTAAGGAATCTGACATTATTCTGGAGAAACAGGGAGTTCACTAAAGCTTCTCCCTCCCAAAAAAAGGCCCTAATTCTTTATCTCTATATTATACTGCCCCTACAGAATTAGAGTATACATTCTGTTTGGTAATGAACTCTGCAACCCTCCATCCCCCCAAAATTAGTAAATATCTTTTCATATCAGTTAAATGTAACAAACACCAATTTTAATAGTCCATTCTCTAAATTTATCTCAACACTTACAATGTATATGAAAAAATTCCCTATTGATGACACTTTTTAAAAAAAATTATAAACAGTATCATATGCATCCTTTCAAACATTCCTGTGTACCTGGATAAATTCTCCAGTAAGTTCCTGGTCAAAATAAGCACCCTTGAACATCACAGGTTTAAACTGTGCAGACCCACTTATACATGGCTCATTTCTGGTAAATATAGTATAGTACTGTAAATGTATTCTTTTTTTTCCCAAGATTATTTATTTATTTGACACAGAGAGAGAAGAGAGTGAGAGAGGGAATACAAGCAGGGGGACTGGGAGAGGGAGAAATAGGCTTGCCGCTGAGCAGGGAACCCGATGCAGGGCTTGATCCCAGGACCCTGGGATCATGACCTGAGCCTAATGACTGAGCCACCCAGGTGCCCCAAATGTATTCTCTAATTTATGCTTTTCTTAGTAACATTTTCTCTGGCTTACTTTATTGTAAGAATACAGTATATAATACATGTAATTTACAAAGTATGTGTTAACCACCTGTTTATGTTATCAGTAAGGTTTTTGGTGTACTGGTTACCTGTATTATTGGTAAGGTTTCTGACTTTAAGTAGTTAAGTTTCTGGGGACTCAAAAGTTACACATGGATTTTGGCCTGCACAGGGCAGGGAGGGTAGATGGTGGTTTGGCACCTCAATCCCCCATGTTGTTCAAGGGTCAACTATTTAATTGTGACAAGTACTATTTCTGAAAGAATATACCAATTTATATTTACTAATCAAAAATATGGGATTGATAAAGTGAGACTAAGTGAGGCAGGTAGGGTCTATGTGGCAGTGAGTAAATATGAATGCCAAGTATGAGAGTCTAAGCCTGAGCAGGGGAAGGAGGGAAGCTATAGGGGAGAGAGCTAGGACTAAGGGTAGGAACCCACAGCATACATGCAGAAGGATGGCTCGTTGTGGGGTGTCAAAACCTGAGCAGTATGAAGGCATCCATGCAGTGGGCAGTGGAGAGCAGTGAGGGCTGGTATCAGATATCAGAAAGTATGTAAGGAAAGGAGGGCATCAATACTGAGGGACAACAGTGGCCTGTCACAAGATTCAGAGCCTGAACAGGGTGAGGGTGTCCACGTATGTGAAGGATAGCAGCCTGTCACAGTAGTGACAGAAGCATTCACACAGGAGGGTGGCCTGGCACATGGTGCAGGACGACAGAGCCCAAGCAAGGTGAAGAGGGTGTGGGAGTGTGGGGCAGTGGCACCATGGAGAACAGGTTAAATATATTAAAGGTAATGACAAATCAGATGTCTCACTGAATATAGAAGGAAATTATAAACATGAAGAGAGAAAGCAAGAATGAACCTTGAGGAAACACACTGCAAGTAGAGATTTTAGTATGTATGGATAGAAAAATATTTAAATGTAAACATTTATGTGTATGTATATAAGTATACAGATATATAAATTCATATTTCCTAGCTTTCTTTTGGGGGTATTGACATCCCAATAGCACTGAGCACATCTAGTACCCAGAACCTTGAGTTTCTAAATGTCATTCTCTACTAAAAAGAACCAAGCATCCCCCCCAAAAATTCCTGATTCCAGCGCTGGGGCAGGAAAAGCACAGATGAGCCTGGAACACCTTTTTGTGGCAAAAAAGTAAGGAAATGCTCAAAGAATTATGAGGTCACGTGCAAAGGACACAGAAGCTAGCTTAATGTTCAAATATGGGATATTCTGAACATCAAAATAAATATAGTAATGGATTATAACTTACTGAATGAAATAGGCAATGAGTTCATACTAATAAAAAAATGAATTAAAAGTTTAACAAGGAAGCATCTCTCCATAGAATTAGAGAAAAAGAAAACAAGAATGGGACAAATAAAATCATGTACAACCTAACAAAATACAAGAGAAAGAATGTCACTTCTGTGATATTCCTGCCAAACATGTATAACCCGAAATTAATCAATGAGAAACAAACCTAACTTGAGGGACATTCTACAGAATAATGGTACAGGATTCTTCAAGAGTAGTAAGGCCATAGATGTCAATGAAAAGACTAAAGAATTGTATGGATTGAAGAAGACAAGACAACTAAATGTAACACATGGTTCTAGACTGGATCTTATTGCTAAAAAGGGTATTACTGGAACAACTGAGGAACTTGAATGGGGTCTGAAGATAAGATGATAGCAATATATCCATGTGCAGCACTGTTTAAACACATACTAAAATATGGGTGGGTGGTCATGGAGCATTGTCAGCAATCACTTTCAAATGCTGGTTGGGGTTGTTTTTCGTACTGTTTTTGCAACTTTTCTGTAAGTTTGAGATTGTTTAAAAATAAAAGAGTGATGAGATGGTCTATCTCCTTATACTTTTCACCATATTAACCTTTAAAAAGTTGTTTTGCCAATTTGATAGGCAAAAAAAGAATCCCTTTTAAATTAAAAAGAAATTTTTCAAATCACTAATTCCCATTTTACATCCTACAAGTATCCCCAGCTTTCTGAAAGCTTGTGTCCTGCCACTTCCCTTTTACAACAGACCTATTAGCACTGTGCCTTTCTTCGCTTTTACCTTCAGCATTTGTTTCACAACAAGCCAATTATAAAAGCAGCACACCCCAAGCAGAGTGGCACAGCCAAGCTCCTTCCCAAGAACTATACTTAGCATGAAACCCCCATAGCTTTGAATTGTGTCTGTGAACATCTGCGCTTTATCTTGATTCTGTGCATCAGTTAGCAAAATCTGTCTTGAGATATGAGAAAACCTAACAAAGGTTATTTTGGGGAGTAGGGAAACGCTTCCAGTCCCCATCACCTCCACCCATCCCCCAGCATAAATCAATAAATGCTTCTTTGCTTTACCCCATTTCAGCTCAGAATTTCACAGGACCGCTCTACTTTCCTATAGTGGGGGAAACCTGTGTATAATTTCTATTTATTGTCTGTCTTCGGTCTCTTTACACTGGAACGAAGCAGTAACCTCTTTATTCACTGACGTTCCTCAACTGCCTAGGGACAACAGAAACCTGGTAACTGAAGGGATGGACCACGTCTATTTAATTCTCAATACACCGCAGGGATGCTCATCAGCCTTATTATTCCCTTACTGGCGTGGCATGTAAACTGCATGAGGGCCAGGAATTTGGGGTTCGTGCACTGGGATATCCCCTGAACTGGGATATATACAGAAGATACAATAAAGCATCTGTTGAGTGAACATTCTTTTTGGGTCCCAAGCACCACACCAGTTTTAAAGAGCCATTATCAGCCCTGAGGTAGGTGGTATTAACATTATCGTTCCCATTTTACGGACTGGAAAGCAGGATTCCGAAAGGACAGTGGGTGGATGAGGCTAACCCTCAGCCTCCAGGGCAGGCAGGGCCCGGAAGGCGGCTGGGGCGAGGGCTTGCCCCTCCTAACCTCCCCGGGCCGCCCACTTGGGCTCCTCGTTACTCACCTTGGCCTCGGGCTGCCTCTCCTCCAGATCCCGACGGGCTCTCATCGCCTCAGCCGCCCCGACCAGCATGTTCGGGGCCCTCCTTCTCTTCCTGCCCTTCTTGGGGTGCCCCCCGCTCCTCTCCCTCTCGGGATCCATGAGGCTGTGGAGAAAGACCGGCGAGAGCTGAGGAAACGCCGCCTCCGGACGGGTGAGCAGGCGGGGCTTCGACAGCCTACAGCCTTCCTCAGATCCTCTCCTAAATTCAGCGCACGGAGCCCTCCCAACCCTTCTGGAAAAGCGAGAGCGCTAACTATCCTCCCTGTTCCGCGGCGGAGAAAACCGCACCGACACCAACGGTTTTACCGTACGCGCTGGAGGCCGGATTCGAAACGGTTCCCCAACGGCGCAAACGCGCCTCCGCCCGTTGAAAAAGAGGGAAAAAGTTGCTGCCAAGACGACTTCCCTGAAAAAAAACACTCCCCGCGCCCCCGAGCCCCGAAAACACCGAAGAGAAGCCGGGCACACAGCAGAAGCCGCAGCCGCCCCCACCGCCTCAGTCACAGCCAAAGCCGCCGCCGCCGCAGCCTTCTCAGACGCGCGAGGCGTTTGAACGGACCGGAAGTCGTAGTTTAACGACTTCCGGCAGTTGGGCTCGGAGGAGTCAGGAGTGCCGGGAATGGCGACCAAGAAGCTTGCGCGGTACGCGAGGGGTTTCTGGGCTGAGGGTGGCTCCTGGTCGAGTGCTGGCGTCCGCAGCCCGCCTGGGAAGTGCGCATCCGCGGTGTCAGCTTTCATTCTCTGCAGCCCAGGCGTCTCCGACCTGCACTCTCTGCCCCGGACTGAAAGGTCTCTGCTTGGATCTCGGTCTCGAGGCTCTCAGGCCGCCCTCCGCGCGAGAGTGGAAGAACCGGGGTTCGGCCTGTGTGGCCTTGAGCCACTGTCAGCCCATTCTAGGCCTCTGGAAACGAACTGGACGTGACAGCGCCTGGTAGGCCGTTCCGAGGTCTCAGGCAGCCCCCCTTCACCCGTCAAGCTGTTCACGCTACCACTTCCTAGTGATCCGTTTAAGTCGTATTGTGATTTATTGTAGCCTTCTCCCTGATTCCTGGTCACGCTGTACACATTTCTGATTTCAAAAGAGCTGTTATAATGTAGTGGTAAATAGCATGGGCTTCAGAGTTGGTCGATTCTGCTTTCACATACCAAATCTGTGTTCTTTGGCGAATTACTGAATCCGTTTTCTCATCCAAAAAATAGAGGTAGCAACAACTCCTACAGTTCTTGACGATTAAGTGAGATCACTAGAGATCAGTGCTTGCTATGTAGTAAGAAATTGGATAAATGTTCGCAGTTATTCCCAACTCCTTGCATTTCCCATCACAGTTCTTAAACAAACAAACAAACAAACAAAAAACACAAAACGACAACAGGAAGTGTCGCCTAGTTAAGCTTGACCTGTTCCTCGAAGTAGTTGTCTTACTTAACACCTAAGGAAGCTCATCCCTTTCTGTGAATTCAAGTGTTCCCTTTGCGGATCCTTTGTCATGTATTACCTTATAGTAGTTTACCATGGATGTCTACTTTCTTTACCCAGCTGTAATTTTGAGCTCCTGGAAGACTGGATCTTCACTATCTCCTCAGAACTGGTCTGTGCACATAGTAAGGGCTTGAAAAATGAAAAGGCAGAAATAAGCTTTTCAACGCATCTTTACCTCTGCAATCACTCACGTTCCTCAGTATTTGCTGTCAAATAAGGAAAGCAAAAGGAATTACTCTTAAGTTTGCAAATATGAACTTTGAGGCTCATGCAGGTAAAATGACTATTAAAATTTAATGACTGTTAAAATCAAAAGAGATTTTGGCAGTCAATATAAGAACCAAGGTCTTCTGTACTCCTGGGGCAAATAATACATTATATGTTTATAAAAATAATTAAAAAAAAAAACCAACAAGGTTGTCTGCTCTCAAAGTTGTTCAATTTCCAGTCACTCACATTAATACATTAATAATGAGGGTTATAACATTAGTTTGTTAGCATATTCAAACAGGAGTGTGAATGCTTTTGTTGAACATATTTGGTTGTTCTACATTTTAGGCAGCTTGGATTAATTAGAAAAAAGTCAGTTGCACCAGCAAATGGAAATCTAGGAAGAAGCAAATCCAGTAAGTATTGTGCTTCATTTCTTTACATTTTGTATCCTTGCACTTTTAACACTGATAAACCATAAGGACACCCTTTGTTTTGCAGAGCAGTTGTTTGACTACTTAATTGTCATTGATTTTGAGTCAACATGTTGGAATGATGGGAAACGCCACCAGAGCCAAGAAATAAGTAAGTCTGGACTGCCAGTGGCCAAAGCTAGCCGAAGAGGAGTCATTGTAATAGATATAAAGTAGTCAACAGTTAGTTTAAAGGAAATAAGATACCCTATGAATTGGTAGTTTACTATAAAACCTGACTTGACAAAAAGAGAACAAAAATCTAACATCTAAAAGTATATAAAATTATTTTAGAATTTCATACAAAATCTCAATTGTATAGGGACAGAAAAAACACCTTTGCTAAAAGAAATACATTTTAACTTCCATATGGTCTTAATATTTAATTCTGGAAATATATTCAAGAGTTTTTAATAGATATAACTTTAATATTCTGATTTAGTCTTTGGTACAATTTTATTATAACTATTATATCACACTGCTTTGGTCATTTTAATATGCTTTGACTGAAATAGTGACTGTCTAAAAATGCTATATGATGGTTAAATATGTTTAATTTAGAGTGATGACAGCATTAATTTAATAATTATGTATTCAAGTGTCCATTGAATTTTTCGTGTAGTTGAATTTCCAGCTGTATTGCTGAACACATCAACTGGGGAGATTGAATCTGAGTTCCATGCTTATGTTCAGCCTCAAGAACATCCAATTCTTTCTGAATTTTGCATGGAACTAACAGGCATAAAACAGGTATGCCCTTTTCTTTTCCCTACCTCTCTTCTCACCCTGTCCCCCCCCAAAACAAGAAAGTATGATGCAAATATTAAAATTCAGAAATCAGGGGCACGTGGGTGGCTCAGCTGCCTGAGTGGCTGGCTCTTGATTTCAGCTCAAGTCATGATCTAGAGGTCTTGGGATCAAACCCCGCTTCAGGCTCCAACTTCAGTAGGGAGTCTGCTTTAAGAGTCTCTCTCCCGGGGCGCCTGGGTGGCTCAGTGGGTTAAAGCCTCTGCCTTCGGCTCAGATCATGATCCCAGGCTCCTGGGATTGAGCCCCGCGTTGGGCTCCCTGTTCAGCGGGGAGCCTGCTTCCTCCTCTCTCTCTCCCTGCCTCTCTGCCTGCTTGTGATCTCTCTCTGTCAAATAAATAAATAAAATAAAATCTTAAAAAAAAAAAAAAAAGAGTCTCTCTCCCTCTCCTCACCCTGCACATGCTCTCTCTCCCTCTCTCTCTAAAAATAAATAAATCCTTAAAAAAATAAATAAAATCCAGAAATCAGTTGTTAAAAGAAAATAAAAAGTATATACCATTTGAAATTAGATTTATGTACTGTTAGAAATAATGTTCCCTCCAGAACTCTGTTGGAATCTTTAAAAATTAGATAGAATAGTGTTGTAAAAATGAATATCAAACTTATTTCATGGAAATTAAATTAATTTCATGGAAATCAGTCAGGATTTAATTACTATGTTTCTGTGTGATTTTAGGTAGAGCAGCCTAATTTTTCTTATCTTGCAGAGTTCTAATCATTATATTATCTCTCTTCCATGTGTTTTAGCATCTTTTTCTAAATTCTGGCAGTCAGAAGCTCTATTTTATTTTATTTTATTTTATTTTATTTTAATGTATTTAGTTGACAGAGATCACAAGTATGCAGAGAGGCAGGCAGAGAGAGAGGAGGAAGCAGGCTCTCTGCGGAGCAGAGAGCCCGATGCGGGGCTCGATCCCAGGACCCTGGGATCATGGCCCGAGCCAAAGCCAGAGGCTTCAACACACTGAGCCACCCAGGAGCCCCTAGAAGCTCTTTTTTTTTTTTTTTTTTTTTTTTAAGATTTTATTTATTTACGAGAGACAGAGAGAACGAGTTGGGGGGAGAGAGGCAAAGGGAGAACCAGGGGAACAAGGAGCCCAATGTGGGACTTGATCCCAGGACCCTGGATTATGACCAGTGCCGAAGGCAGATGGTTAACCAACTGAGCCACCCAGGTGCCCAGAACCTCTTCTTTTTTGCATGCCTCTATGGTGCTTAATTTTGTGCTAATGATGTATTCAATAATTATGGAATTTGATTGTTAAATTCAGATTTTGTGACTTTACTCAGGCTCAAGTAGATGAAGGAGTCCCTCTGAGGATTTGCTTATCTCAATTCTGTAAATGGGTTCAGAAGATTCAGCAACAGAAGAAAATTATTTTTGCTACTGGGATTTCAGATCTGCCTAATTCCGAAGTAAAATTATGTGCATTTGTTACTTGGTCAGGTAAAAAAACAAATTGTATCTATCAATCATAAATGAGTGGAATAACCACAGTGAATTCTTTATCTGTAGTAAGAATTGTACTTGTTAACCTCTTAGGCCTTGAAAAGAAATCTCAGTGCCTAACAGATGTTAACCAAGGAAAATAAATTTATTCATATTTTTCAAATTTTACCATCCTGGGATACTTTAAAATTTTTTAAGACTTAACCCTAAGAATTTTTCTAGATTGTACCTCTTTGTTCTTCTGGTTCCAGGCAAAGATGATTTAGTGAAAACTCTTATGCTAACACCTTGAATTAAAAAGAGTCTTCATTCCACTCACATCCTTTGCTTTATACTTTCATATTAGGAAAAAATGGGCCATTTAAGTAGATCTTTTGTATGCCTATGATACAGCATTGCAATTAATAGTCATTGATAGCAAGGCTGTGCCATTGTTAGTCATATTTTTGGTTTTAGGTTTCTATAAGATGTCTGGTTTCTCAATTACATTAGTATTTTCTAGAATGTTGAAAGCAGATAACCTTCTCCAGGCCTTGTAACTTGATACCTTACTCTTCTTCTGAGATACTCAGTGTGTTTAATTGGGTGTTTAAGGAGTCATTTTGAGACTTAGTTACCAACCTAATTTCTTAATAGTAAATTATGTAAAGTGAATAATTGTTAGCTATTAACAGCAATTAAATTCTGTTTCGTTTTATATAGTATATTGTTATAGTATATACAGTATAGTTTATATTCTCTATATAGTACATATTATACTTTGGTATATAGTATGTAATGATAGTATACTATATACACATAAAATGTATATAAATTTGTATATAAACGTGTCATTTTTAAAATTTAACTTATTTTTTAAGATTTTATTTATTAAAAAAATAAAAATTAAAAATTAAAAAAAGATTTTATTTATTTATTTGACAGAGATCACAAGTAGGCAGAGAGGCAGGCAGAGAGAGGAAGGGAATCAGGCGCCCTGCTGATCAGAAAGCCCATGCAGGGCTCGATCCCAGGACCCTGGGATCATGACCTGAGCGAAAGGCAGAGGCTTTAACCCACTGAGCCACCCAGGCGCCCCTAAATGTGTCATTTATATAAATATTATATTCTATGTGTTATTTCTTTCTAAATCTTATATAATATTTCAACCTTTTATTTATAAATGATTTATATTTATATTTATATTATATATTTTATATTATATATTATATTTATATTTTACATATAAATATAAATATTTATTTATTATATTTATTTATATTATATATTATATATTTATAGTATTAAATTTATATTTATAAATATAAAAACTGATGGCATCATTGAATTTGTTCTACTTTAATATACTTAATGCAGACTGGGACCTGGGGGTTTGCCTGGAGTATGAGTGTAAAAGAAAACAGCTGATAAAACCCATGTTCTTAAATTCTTGGATTGATCTCAGAGTAACTTACAAGGTAAGGGTCAAAAATGGGGGCATAGTCACTTTCCTTCTATGGAAAAATGATTAAACTTCATCCCATGAAAGGGTATAGGTTACTATAAATAAATATTTTTTTAAACTTTAAACTTTCACATAAATACATTTTTTTGAAGATTTTATTTATTTATTTGACAGAGAGAGATCACAAGTAGGCAGAGAGGCAGGCAGAGAGGGGGAAGCAGGCTCCCTGCTGAGCAGAGAGCACGATGCGGGGTTTGATTCCAGGACCCTGGAATCATGAACTGAGCCAAAGGCAGAGGCTTTAACACACTGAGCCACCCAGGCACCCCCATAAATGCATTTCTTAAAGAATGTAAAAATGACAACAAAATAAGCATATTCCAAGTCTAATAGAATGAAAAATTATGAAAAGTAAGTGGTTAATACATAGTTTTTCTTTTTTTTTTAATACATAGTTTTTCTAATAGTAACTTTTTTTTTGATATGTTTCTTTTATTTGGTTAGATTTTCTATAGAAGAAAACCAAAAGGGCTGAGTGGTGCCCTGCAGGAAGTGGGAATAGAATTCTTAGGACGAGAACATTCTGGTTAGTATAAATTGAAAGTAATTTTATTATGTAAATTTTCTTACTTCTATAGTCTTTCATATGAATCTCGTATTTTTGGTGATGTCATTCAATTTTATTATGTAAGTTTTCTTATTTCTATAGTCTTTCATATGAATCTTGTATTTTTGGTGATGTCATTAATAAGGAGTATCCTTTCAGGCTAAAGAAGTTCCTAGTCTATACAATTCAAAGATGTCGGACTTTCAAATTATACTACCATAACATAGTATAAGATAAAGACTGCCATCTAGTGGCTTTCTGGTTGCTAAAAAGAATGAGAATTAGCTAAATCAGATGGAGATTAAACAAACGCCCAAATTAGTGAATTAGTGAAAAAACTGAATAAGACCGTTAGATACTCACAAAGCATGGTCCCTACAGAATGTTGCTTGCATTTTTTTTGAACTGTAACAAATTTTTATCTCCTCTGTAAATGTGCGAGATCTTGTCTTTTGTTGGTAAGCTTGCCACAGCATTTGCTAGTCCAATTTATCATAATTAAAATTAGTAGATGATCATAAAACTAATAGTATGTTCCAATGTTAATTATGATTTCTTATTTTTGCTACATTTCTTTACACTGTTACTATTAAATTCAGTGTTTGTTATTTGTTTCCTCAGGGTTGGATGATTCTCGGAATACTGCTCTGCTTGCTTGGAAAATGATCAGGGATGGTTGCTTAATGAAAATTACAAGGTCCTTGAACAAGGTTAGTGGTGTCTTGCCTCTTTATCCTGTCATCTCAAACCCCAGAAGTAATCGTAGGTTCATTGAAATATAGATATCATGTGTGGAATCCTTGATAAATCAATGAATGATGACATTTTTCTTTTTTGTCAAATCATATAATGTGTACTAAAGAGATTATGAATGCATAGTTTCTAAAGCTATTGGATTTGTCTGTGGAATCATAGGTTCCCACTAAGAAGAATTCCAGCGTTTTCACCAGAAATTTGAATATGAATCAAGTTGAAGAAAGGTCAGCATGCAACAGTAGCATTCAGGGTCTGAGCATATATGATAGGGAGCCTAAAAATACAGTAAATTCTCATGAAAAAGTTCAAATGAGGTCAGTTGGTGTAAATTCTCCTATAAAGGTACAGCAAGATCAGTTCCAACTAAAAAACAATGTAAAAGCAGCTCTTCATAATGCCAAAAGCTATTTATCTCTTTTTAATACAAAGTCCTCTACTTCTGTGGAGCAGTTGCCATCTGCCAGCTTGAATACACCTATGCAGAAGCACATAAGAAACGAACACCTTGCATTTAGTACCAAATCTAAGTCTTCAGCAATTGGTTCAGAATTGGTACTTGTATCAACTACCATTTCATCTGTTAATCATGTTTCTGATACGGAAATGAGTTCTGCTCTTGATTGTTTACCTATGTTGGCTGATTGGGAGGATGTAGCTTTACTGCCAGCATCTCAGCCTGAGCAAGGTATAGATTGTATGCCTTCCATTAGTGACTCAAACCTAGATACTTCATTTAATTCTATAGAAAGATTAATGGTTTTAAAAGAAGGCACAGAAGAAACCCCTCAAAAATCTGGGACCTCTAAGTCTGTCGTATATAAGAGTCCACATACTACTATTTATCATGTGGAAGAAGCCAAAGATCCAGATTCAGATGTTTCTGACTTTAAATTACCTGAATGCAAATCAAGTAGCTTCAACAGTGTTAATGCCACTATGTCTCATCCTTCAGTTTTGGGGAAATACCCCCACCTTTCAGGTAGTACTAAAAGAAATCTATCCAGTCCTCTATCTTTCCCGCCAGCAAAAAAACAGACCCTCATTGTTCATGAAGAAAAATCTACATCATCTGATTGCTCCCCAGTGAGAAATTGTCCCCGGAAGGTCCTCCCCTCTATCTTAGCTTCTACAGTTAACCTACAAGAGCCTTGGAAGAGTGGGAAAATGACACCTCCTTTATGCAAGTGTGGCCGAAGATCTAAGAGACTTGTTGTTTCTAATAATGGACCAAACCATGGGAAAGTTTTCTATTGTTGTCCAGTTGGGAAATACCAAGAAAACAGAAAGTGTTGTGGTTATTTCAAATGGGAACAAACACTTCAAAAGGAAAGAGCCAACAGCAGAGTTCTGTCTCATTCTCCAAAGGGACTCACTTTTAGTTCCCCAGAAGTAAGCCATATATGTAACAGAAATGTAAATTTTTCTAAAAATTCATTGAGACTCAGACCTTCAATGAGGAATTGATAAACTTTCTCTACATTGAAACTGTGTTTTTACTTTAATTTGACTTTTTGTGTGATAAAGAGAAAAAAGTATATAGGGCTACAAGTTATGGGGACTTAGCATATCTTGAGTTCTATAGACTATATTTGGGCTATTATACACACACACACACACTGTAAATAGAGAAAAAAATCAATTTCACAGTCTTCTAATTTCATCAGTTATCTAACATGTGTCTTCCGTTCATGTATGAATCCTGATTGTTCCTTGAATTTCCAAACATCATGAGTATTCTGATAATAGTTGTACACTGTTTTGTTTTTATATATTAACACTTGCCAAATTTATCATACTTTTTTGAAGAACCACTAATTATTTTGTATACGATATTTGATTAGATACAAGCAACTGTAGTATGATGTTCTTCTTTTAGTTAGACCCTGAAATGAATTTAAACTATTTTTAAGTTACTTGAATAAAAATGTGACTAATAAAAATCCCTAGCCTGTTTTCAGGTAGATACTTAGACTTTGAGAATTATGATCATCTTCTAACTGATATTTTTATTTTTCTAAAAACTTTTATAATAAGTTATTTAGTTTTATTTCAAAACTTGAAGATTTTTTCTGATTTGTATATCAATGAGTCAGAAGAATGATTCAACCAACAGGTCAGAAATTTGATTCAGATACTATATGCTTTAAAATTTTCTTAGCAATTGATGGCATTGTTTTCATATTGCCAAAATCATAAGAACATTGACACTAATGTGAGGAATTTTATTCTAAATAAATATTCTAAGTATTTTATTTCAGAATTCAGCCTCTGATGTTATACCCACAAGATATTTTATTTTACTTTCTTAAAAGTTTTTTTTTTTTAAGTACTCTACACCCAATGTGGGGCTCAAAATTAGAACCCTGATATCAAGAGTTACATCCCGACTGACTGAGCCAGCCAGGTGTCCCAACCACAAGATATTTTAAATCAACAACTTATAAATATATTACCACATTTGTCATCACCTCCCTATACTCTTGTGGTTTTGACAGAATCTTTGTTTTATAGATACTGTGATAAATAATAGAACAGATTTAAATTTTTTCCCATTCTTTCTTCCTCAGTTCATTTCTTTTGATCTTCCCGCTGATAGTCTTTGGCAGCTCTTGAACAAATTCCACCTGTTGGGATCAAGGGAAAAAATTAGCCCAAAAGTTTTCATCTTTAGACAAAGTAAGTTATATAGCAGTTATTATCTCTAGGTGAAAGAATTAGGACACCCATTTGGGTCAGTGTTGGTAACAACCAGAAACGGAGATGGGTGTTATTGAGGAGATGTCACTTAGTATTTAGAATTTACTACAAGTCCAGTAAGTCAAATGACCCAGCAAATTATGTTAAGAGTTTCATTTTAATCTCAAAGAGTCTGATTCTTATCCATGTCATTAGTTCAGTTTGGAATATTTGGTGTAGCATGTTTGAGGAGAATATTTATTAAAATTATTAAAAAAAAAAAACAGCTGAAATTTGTCAGAATGCTAAGCAAATTGTCACCATAATTAGAATACCTACCTTTCTGGGATATTTGTAAGGTGCTGTAGTTTTTTTTACATGCTCCTGAATCTCCTTTTTTAGTTGTTCTTGATCATGTGACATGTAATCAGGGGCCAGAACAATAAAAGCCTTTACTACCTGCAAAAAATATTTGAAACACCAGGAAGATGAGTTGTATATTTTTATGTTTCTCTAACTGGGAATCTAAGTGCTTGCTGGGGTGGGCCAGAAGACTTCATAGTGTTTAATCCCAGCTCTGTGCTCTTAAGTCAGCCAGTTTGAGTCTCATAACTCTTATTCTGTAATACAAGAGAGTTTCTGGGACCTCTGCTTTGTTAATGATCTTAATGAATTAGAACTTTCTCATCTAACTACATCTTGAACTCTGCCCTCTGACCTGCTTCTGTTTCTGAGCTGTCTGTGCTCTTGACTTCTTACCTCATCTTTTATCTCCTTCAAGAAAATTTCCTTTTAGAGAAAAAATATTTTCCTTTTAGGAACTCAACAATGCACTAAGCACAGCCTTTTGGGTAACATCTTAGCCTGGTCTAGCCTAGTTTCTAGGTCCCTACCCTCATTGTGGCCCTTATAAAGAGTATTCACACTGAGTTTGCTGTATCCTTGTTGAAGGGAACAGTTCATTCAAGCTGTGCACTCTTCATTCCAGAGGTACTTATGTTGATAATAAGGCTGTGAAAATTCCAGCAGACACTTTGCTATTACTCCGACCAATTTACCTGACCTTGAGGAATAAGAGTAGCAAATGGTGGTGGTCTTGCTGTCTAATTGGCAGAAGACAGGGAGGACTTCATCACTTTATGCTCACAAATCCTGTTCTCAAAGTTCACTCTTCTTTGAAATGTTTTGGAAAATCCTGCCCTGCCCAGAGTGTTTACACAATCTATCTATAATTTTATCATACCCATTTTTTGATATTTCATAAAATGTTTTTGTGTTTATACTGGCTCTTCTGCTTTATCAATAAAAAAATTTAACCTTGCTAGAGGTGACTCATTCAGAGGCAGATTATTTTAAGAAATAATGTTTGTAATTATTGGCTCGAATATTGATGACTTCTACACCTTGGATAACGTCCACTGTATCTTTGTAAAAGTTTGTTGTTGTTTTTTTTTTAAGATTTATTTACTTATTATAGAGAAAGCACACCCATGCACCCAGGAATTGTAGGAGGGGCAGAGGGAGAGAATCTCAAGCAAACCCCACACTTAGTGCAGAGCTCAACTTGGAGCTCAATCTCATGACCCTGAGATCATGACTTGACCTGAAATCAAGAGTTAGATGCTCAACTGTCTAAGCCACCCAGGTGCCCCTGTAAAAATCCTTATAAACCAGGGCACCTGGGTGGCTCAGTGGGTTAAAGCCTCTGCCTTCGGCTCAGGTCATGATCCCAGGGTCCTGGGATCGAGCCCCACATCGGGCTCTCTGTTTAGCGGGGAGCCTGTTTCCTCCTCTCTCTCTGCCTGCCTCTCTGCCTACTTGTGATCTCCGTCTGTCAAATAAATAAATTAAAAGAAAAAAAAACCTTTAAAAATCTTTATAAACCATTACAGAAGATCATAAATTAATATGGAGTGCCCTAACATGATTAAGAGCATGACAGCTCAGAAACAGAAGGTTGAAATCACACTTTGTTGTGTAATTTTGGGAATGTTAGGATACCTCTCTGTGCTTGTTTCCTTCTCTAAGAAGAGAGCTTGTGAGGATTAAATAGGGCCTATACAGGCCCTGTGTAGGGCTTAATAATACCTGGAACATCAGAAAAAGTCATCGGAAATATTAGGTATTAGTTGTAGTAGTATTAGAAGTACAAAATTTTTTTTTTAACTAAAATCCTTAAGTTGGCGTCAAAGTTTCTCTAAAATTCTCTGCAATATGTTGCATTTTTATAAGAGTCTATAGTTGTACCATTTAATATGGTAGCCACTTGTAACTTTAAACTTAATTAAAATGAAATAAACATTTTCTCAGTCATACCTGCCACATCTCAAGTGCTTTATAGCCATGTGTATTGTTCAAATGGTACAGATATAGAATATTTCCATCATTGCATAAGTCCAGTAGTGACCTATGGCCTTCAAATTACAAAGAACATTGTGATCCTACCGGTGGAGTTAAAAGTGAAAGGATAAACTTCAGTAATCACAGAATCAATTCCCTGATCTATGGAATATTGAAGGCCCTGCTTGGCAAAGGAGACCTGAAGAGTAGCGTGGAACCTTTAAACCCAAACTACCCTGTGATCAGCCTCAGTAAGAATGAGCTTTCGAGCATATATATGACTCTTGATCTTGGGGTCATGAGATGAACCTCTCACTGGGCATAGAGCTTACTTTAAAAAAAAAAAAGGGGGGGGAATGAGCTTTTAGGACTGTCTTATTCACAGCTTATTTCCTGAATCTTCCACCCATCCATGTACCCAGCCTACTTCTGGTTGCCTTAGTTGCTATCTTTTTTTTTTTTAAAGATTTTATTTATTTATTTGACAGAGATTACAAGTAGGCAGAGAGACAGGCAGAGAGAGGGGGGGAAGCAGGATCCCCACTAAGCAGAGAGCCTGATGCAGGGCTCAATCCCAGGACCCCAAGACCACGACCTGAGCAGAAGGCAGAGGCTTAACCCACTGAGCCACCCAGCACCGCTTTAGTTGCTATCTTTGACCTTCCTTCCACCCCCTGATACCTGATGCCAGCCTAGCCTCCTCAGCTACACTAGAGACCATGTTGGTTTCCAGACCTGGGTAATAACTTAATACCATCTAGCTGATATCTGGCATCCTATCCTGCTGTGAGCCTGGGTTGTTGGCATTCACACCATCCCTCTGTGGAAAGGATACAAATTCCTTATATATATTTTCAGTCTTACTCGTAGCAGTTCTTTCTGACTAGCATATTTACTAATGACTGTCTGACTTGGAGTTAGTCATTTGGGTAATTCTGTTTCAGTGAACTGCTGAAAAGTATGTGTTAGACTGCCAACAAATTATAAAGTGGAGATGAATTTGTTTTTTCTTTTTTTTTTTTTTTTTACCTCTCCCCTGACGGGGTCTGGGCTGCTGACAACAGCAGCCTCTACAACAGCAGGATGCTCAGTCAGGGCACTTTCCACCTCAAATGGTCCAATTCTGTAACTGGGAAATAAAACATATAAAGGTGAGCAGCAGATCCACTCCAGAACACCAATGATTAGTTAATGTAGACATATACACAGATGAAAAATTACCCAGAGGACAATATGATATCATCTGCTCTTGCAACAAACCAGAAATAGCCATCTTCATCCACATAGCCCCTGTCCCCAGTGATGTAGAAATTGCCTCGTAGTGTTGAAGCTGTTTTTGTAGGATTATCCTGTGAAACAAATAGCATTTTGTTAGTATTACTGTGAATGTGATTCTTCTGTTCAGTTGGATTTTTAAATGTTCAAGGGAGGGGGAAAAAAAAGTCATCTCTTTGAGAAGACTGGGAATGAAGAGGTGGCAGCACATGAAATAAAGATGAAATTCCATTGTTGCCCAGTCAAAGAAAGGTAAACTATAGTTACAAAGACTAGGCATGCTGCTATCCTGACAATTTTCTTTTTTAAAGATTTTATTTAGGGGCACCTGGGTGG
>NW_022631140.1:715755-787914 GCF_010015895.1 Lontra canadensis
CTCTGCCTGCCTCTCTGCCTACTTGTGATCTCTGTCTGTCAAATAAAATCTTAAAAAAAAAATAAAGATATTATTTATTTATTTAGAGAGAGAGAGGGAGATAGCAAGGGGGGAGCATGAATGGGGTTGGGAAGGGCAGACACAGAGGGAGAAGGAGACTCCCCGCTGAGCAAAGATCCTGAGACACGGGGGCTTGATTCCAGGACCCTGGGATCATGACGTGGGCCGAAGGCAGATGCTTAATTGACTGAGCCACCCAGGTGCCCCTTCTTTTCTTTTTTAAAGATTAAAATTTGAGAGAGAGAGTGGCGGGAGGGCCACAGGGAGAGGGAAAGAATCCTAAGCAGATCCCATGTTGAATGCAGAGCCCGATGCAGGGTTCATTCCCATGACCCTGGGATCACAACTTCAGGGGAAACCAAGAGTTGGTTGCTTAACCAACTGAGCCACCACGTGCCCCCCTGAGAATTTTCATTGATCGATCACTAAACACTGCAGGAGTTGAGGATCCAAGGTGTGGGGTAATTAAGTCTTTTGGGTGGTTAATACCTAACACTGGGAGGAAAAGAGAGAGGTGAATACTCAGAGTTAAAAGAAAGCACCAGCACCTAATAAAGAATAAACTTTGTTTTTACATTTTGTTTTGTTTTACACAAAAACAGAACTGGTTCTGTAACTTTGGTAGGAGGAAAAAAGGAAGTATTGTTATATTATGTAAAATTCATGGACAAGTAGGGATGCCTGGGTGGCTCAGTCAGTTAAGCATCTGCCTTCGGCTCAGGTCATGATCCTAGGGTTCTGGGTTCTGTCCCTGTTTCTCCCTCTCCTCTGCCTACCGCTCCCCCTGCTTGTGCTCTTTTTATCTCTGTCAAATAAATAAAATCTTTTAAAACATTTTAAAATTCACTGATAAGTAGAACCCGGACCTTTGATTATATCAATGTAAACTTCACTATAATATGTATAATTCCATCATAGATGAAAATAGGTTTGCAAACAGTAGGGAACTTGGAAGGCCTCTAGTGAAAGACATTTCTTTTAAACAATTTTTTTTTTTTTTTAAAGATTTTATTTATTTATTTGTCAGAGACAGAGGGAGAGAGAGTGAGCAGGCAGAGGCAGAGGGAGAAGCAGGCTCCCCGCGGAGCAAGGAGCCCGATGTGGGACTCGATCCCAGGACGCCGGGATCATGACCTGAGCCGAAGGCAGCCGCTTAACCAACTGAGCCACCCAGGCGTCCCTAGTGAAAGACATTTCTTAATCTCACTGCCCCATTTTCTATCCCTCTCACTCAAGAAGGGAGACTAAGCAGATTTCAGGAAAATGATTAGGTGCTGTTTTACTGTGTAGAGGATGAGTATATACAAAAAGGCTGTCTTTCTAGGGCTCCCTTCTCTTACCTTCATGAGCCTGGAGCAGTGATCTAGCCTTGGGAGAACAAGCATTTGGATGTTTCTTTGATTTCCTGTCTGAGGAATTAATATTCAGGACAATGAATCTCTCAAGATATGTCTAAGTACGTATCCTGGCTGTGTTTTATGGCAAATAGGGATCATTACCAAGCACTTTTGAGAAATAAGTAGGAAATAAGAGGTTATTTAATAAGTCTCTTACTATATAATGAGCAAAAAGGCCAAATGGTCGGTTAGGTAGAACTTGAATGCCAATATCTCCTTCTTGTCCAGGAGGTAGAACATTGCCATTTACATCTAAAATCTAGGATAAAATAGAACAATTGATTTAAGGAAATGTTTATGTAAGGTGCATGTTAAAATTTTACTTTGCATGTTTTGTATTTTGCCATTTAAGAATGCAGACTTCCAAAAAAATTTTAAGTATACTTTAAATTCTCAAGAGAAATGTGTTTATTTAAATTCTTAGTGCAAAATACATGATAAAATGCAAGTTAGCAAAATATAAAGAATAAAAATCATCTTTAATTCTATCTAACAATAATCTAATTTTTGGTCATATCTTTTGAGACAATATAGAGATAGGAAAAAAATAGGATCACTTTATAAATACACTGTTTTACAACCTTCTTTTATCATGCAGTATGTCTTGGTTGTCTTATTCTCAAGTAAATATTTCATTACTGGTTTACAAACGTTGTTTAACTATGGAACAAATAAAACCTTACTTCAGGAGCCCAATATAAGTAAGCAGAGAAAGGGGAATGTTCTCTGGTTGAAACACTGCTGAGTATGCCAGAAGCCTTGTTTTCTTACCTTTTCCCGAGTCGTCCTAGTTCCCTGACGTACCTAACAGTGAAAAACTGACAGTAGCTAGCATTACTTAGGCCCTGACTGGATTCCAACTAATAAATGCTACAGCTCTAAGTACTTCACATATATTGTTTTCTTTAGTCATTAACAACAGTCCTATCTGGTTAGCACTATTACCATGCTCAAATGAGGAAACCAAGGTGCAGAGTTTAAGCAACACAGTGTATGACTGAGATGGAATTAAATCTCAGCAATCACACTCCAGATCTTGCCCTCTTCATCACAACACTTCTCTGCAGTCTCTCCAGTGAGTTCAATCCAATTTTTAAAAACCCAGATTAACGTTTTTCAGGCTGGTCACTTAACTCATGTACCACATTTTGCCTTAAATAACTTTTAGCTATCTTTAAATATGAAACCCTCTACTTTCTTTTACGTACATCCACCAAGAGCCTTCAAATCTGAGATGTGGCTTGTGTGGAAAATAGGGGTATAATACTTATTTGGCATTTTCCAGATGGAAATGGGCTGTGTCCCCAAAAGAAACTTGAAAGGCAGAAGAATTCTAAATGTAAAATCTTACTTTTACATTCTTATAAATAAAAAATATATAAATTCCCACCCAGTCATCTAAAGAACATTTGGCTCCAGTATCAAGGAATTACTGATGGAAAGGAGATATTTTAAGAGTTCCAGATACTGGGGTGCCTGGGTGACTCAGTGGGTTAAGCCTCTGCCTTCAGTTCAGGTCATGATCTCAGGGTCCTGGAATCGAACTGGTATTGGGCTCTCTGCTCAGCAAGGAGTCTGCTTCCCCCCGCCCCCCTCCTGCCTCTCTGCCTACTTGTGATCTCTGTCAAATAAATAAATAAAATCTTAAAAAAAAAAAAAAGAGTTCCAGATACTTAAAATAGACTACTCTTTAATGGATAGGAAGAGGCAAATGTTCTATTTCTGGTGAGAATCTCCGGATTATGCAAGTGGCCTTAAAAATCTTTAGACATGAAAATTACGGGCTTTGGGCTTTGAAGTTGCAAGAATCTGATACCCAGCTGGTGGGAGCACATCCCCAGATGCCACACTGTCATTGCAGATGCTCTTAGCTAGGTAACAAGAGAAGTAATAGGAGCCCTTGGGAAAAAGTTGAAAATGGAGGTAGTTGCCTTAGGGAAATATGCACATCAAAACTACAAAGAGATATTACTTCACACCCATTAGTTTAGCTGCTATCAAAAACACAGAAAGTGTTGGTGAAGATGTGGAAAAATCGGAACTCTTGTGCACTGTTTTGGGAATGTAAAATGGTATAACCACTGTAGAAAACAGTATGGCAATTCCTCAAAAAGTTAAAAATAGAATTACCATATGATCCAGCATTTCTGCTTCTGTGTATATACCCAAAAGAATTAAAAGCATGGCCTTGAAGAGATATTTATATACCCATGTTGATCACAGCACTATTCACAATAGCTAAAATGTGGAAAAAACCCACCCATTGACAAATGAACAGAAATGCAAAATGTGTTATATCCATACAATGGGATATTATCCAGCCTTAAAAAAGGAAGGAAATTCTGACCCTTGCTACATGGATAAAACTCGAGGGCATTATGCTAAGTTGTAATTAGCCAGTTACAAAAAGATAAATACTGGTTCCACTTAATACGAGGTACTTATAAATAGTAGTTACAGAAATAGAAAGTAGAATGGTGGTTGCCGGGGCTGGGGACATTGTGGAATGGGAAGTTATTTTAATAGATATAGTCTCAATTTTACAAGATGAAAAGAGTTATGGAGCTAGATCTTGTTAATAATTGCACAATATTATGAATGTATTTAATACCACTGAGCTATGCACTTAAAAATGGCCAAGATGGTAGGGGCGCCTGGGTGGCTCAGTGGGTTAAGCCGCTGCCTTCGGCTCAGGTCATGATCTCGGAGTCCTGGGATTGAGCCCCGCATCGGGCTCTCTGCTCAGCAGGGAGCCTGCTTCCTCCTCTCTCTCTGCCTGCTTGTGATCTCTCTATCAAATAAATAAATAAAATCTTTAAAAAAAATGGTCAAGATGGTATGTTTTATGTGTATTTATTATAATTTAAAATTGGGGGGAAAATTAGCTAGTAATGCTGACTGGGAATGCATGACAGAGCAATTCTCCTCTTGGCCACACCCTTTCTGCATTCAAATGTTGTTGCTCCAGGGACGCCTGGGTGGCTCAGTTGGTTGGACGACTGCCTTCGGCTCAGGTCATGATCCTGGATTCCCGGGATCGAGTCCCACATCGGGCTCCCAGCTCCATGCGGAGTCTGCTTCTCTCTCTGACCTTCTCCTCGCTCATGCTCTCTCTCACTGTCTCTCTCTCTCTCAAATAAATAAATAAAATCTTTTAAAAAAAATGTATTTGCTCCAGAAAACCACTGGGCTCAAATTAGTGGGGTGGTGGTGATTCACTGCTTTTGGATCACTGTGAGTACAGCTGCACCTGTGGGACCTTCACAGCAATGCATATTGGGAATTGTTATTAAGAGGGAAGAAAGGAGCACAGCTTTGTGAAATGCTAGCTTGATTACTTACAATGCATAATAATGCTTAATTACCAATTTCTCTTTCTCTAACCTAAGGCAGCCTATAAACCAATGAACCATTGTTAAGCCTGTTTACAGAATGTAACCAGGACTCCTCTACCATCTCTTCTTAGAAAAGCTTTTCAAAGGAAGGAAATGCAAGGGAAAGATGAATGATAATAATGGCACCTATCTTTTAGGTCTATATTATGTGCCGAACACTTAGTTCTTTAGAGATGTTATCTCATTTAATCCTCACAAGAAGCCTATGATATCAGTTCTGTTATTATTAGGTCAACCAACCACCAGTTTGCCTGGGACTGAGGCAGGAGAGTGTCTCTGGGATGTATGTCTTTCCATGCTAAAACCAAGTAAGTACCAGGCAAATGAGGCAAGTTGGTCACCCTACTCCCTATTTTACAAATCAGGAAACTGAGACTTTAGTAACTTCCCCACAGACACTCAGCCAAAGACACTCAGCTCATGAAGCTCAGAGCCAGACCTGAACCACCAGGCAAACCTACTTTTAGACGAGGTTCTCATCAAAGTTAAAGCAAGGGCGAGAACCCAGATCTGGCTTATTCTATAAGTTGACATCAGCAATCCATTTCAAACTTACTCCAACTTTCTCAAACTTACCCGATCGTAAGAATTGGGATGCTTGTTTAAAACACAGATTTCAGGGTCCCACCTAGAAGGGGCCTGAAAATTAGTATTTTTTAACAAGTATCTGTGTAATCCTTATGATCAGAAAAGCCTGGGAAGATTGATTTTATCTATAATTACCCCTCATTTAGGTTTGGTTTTGTGTGTTCTGTAAATTCATCTATTTTGTGTTTTCATTGCTATGCCATGGTTTTCTCTTATGTATTAGTGCAAGTTCCTTTGGCTATGCCTAGCTTTGGGTCTGCTGATCTGAGAACAATTCTAACCCTGTCCAAATTGTGCAGATGGGATAATAGGATGCTCCTTAGGGATCAGGTGGTAATAACAGCCACGGTTACAGAGAGCCAGGAAATGGCCAGGCAGGGCTGGGTAAGGAGAAAAATACTTCAGCTACTATAAACTGTAGCTTTCTTCGGCCTACTTGAACCCCTTAGAAGGTCTTAACCTCTCTTGTTAGAAAGGGCAATGTGATGGTTGTGGTTAAAAGTACAGATATCGGAACCAGATTGCTTGGGATTGAATCCCAGCACTAGTAGCTCCTAGCTATGTGACCTCTGGTGAATTCCTTCCCTCTCTGTGCCTCATCTATAAAATGGTTCTTTTTTATTTTTTATTGACATGCAGTTGATATACAGTGTTATATTAGTTTTAGGTGTACAACATAGTGATTCAACAAGTTTATATATTATGCTATGCTCACCACAAGTGTAGTCACCCTGTGTCACCATACAATACTACACAATACCGTTGAGTATATTCCCTATGCTGATCTTTTATCTTTGTAACTTACTTATTCTATAATTGGAAGCCTGTATCTCCTACTTCCCTTCAGCCATTTTAAGATGGTTCTTATATTGGTAATGTCTCTCATAAGTTCTTTCTGGGAATCAAATAGATTAATATTTATAAAATGCCTAGAACTGCTTGGCACAAGAAACTTTTTTGCAAAAAAAAAAAAGTGGAGACCATTAAATTAATGTCTCTAATCCATTTCCATTACATGGAAATTAAGATATCATAGAAGCAGCATGAAATCATCGCCAAAACTAGGAGCGTAGCAGAGGGTAGAGTGGGGTAAGTGGTAAACAGATTGGGTTGTTAAATATTCTCCTGGAAGGGGATATACAAACCTTAACATCAAAAGCAGGAGACGGCTTTCCCATTGAGCCAGGCTTAATTTTCATTCCCTTAAAATTTCCGCAGATTAGCACCTAGTTCAGAAGGAAAAAGAATCAAGTAACATTATAAGTAACTTAAAATTCATTCATTCATCTACCATGCATTCATTAAACAAACATTTCTTGATGATCATCATTATTATGATGAGCAAGTCTCAAAATAAAACAAATTTCTGCTCTCGTGGAGTGTAGAGATAGACACTAAACAAATACATAAAGTTACAACACTTAGTAAATTGATAATTACTAAAATATCCACATTAATCAAAACATTTGTACCCATATTAGCATGATACTTATTATGCTGCTTCTATTTCATACATCTGTCAATTTTAGGTATTTTAATTTTTGAGCAGGCACTATAGTCTCATGGTTTATAAATAGAAGCATTATAAAAAGACACTCTATGAAAAATTTTTCAACCTTTCCCTTATCTGCTCCATTGTATGCCTCCTTTTCCTTACATAATAATCAGTCTTGTTAGTAGCTTATTCATTTCCTCTAGAATTCTTTCTTATTCTTATTTCTACAAGCTCTTTAAATAACTCTTTGTAGAAATATACTTGCTCAGGAGTTATGTAGTGAACTCTTAATATTTCAAGTAACAAGGAGCTCAGCATTTTACATGTTTGAGGCAACTCTAAGAGAGTTCCCTCTTACATAAGGGGAAATCTTTCTGTAGATCTAGTATTCTTTCACTTAAAATATATTGTAATGCCTTCACTCTGATCGTCTCTATTGTGGCTTTTCTCAGTAAATGGCTAAACAACTGTATCTGTTACAGGGCTTTTATGCAACTAGCTTCCCTTACAACTTTTTTTTTTAAACTATTCTTCTAACCACTCACCTTCCTCCCTATCTCTCAATCATAAGGATATAATAAACACGTATTTTAAAATTTATTTATCAGTTATTTATATTTATGTATCAGTTTTTATTTATCCAGCTAAGTCGAGTCCAGCCTTGTCTTTTCAATGAGGTCCTATACCGTTTCAGTCTGTCCGTATCCTTCATAGATATCCAGACCTGTCCTTTTTCTCCATTGTTCAGTCACTTCAGGATTGATTGGTTCACCAGCACTCACACAGTGCTTTAAGCTTTTAAATTTATAGCTTCTCAGAAAACAGGTAAGTTAAATTTAGGAGAAAAAATGGAGAGAAATGAAAATTAAAGTTATTTCTAAGAAATTCAATGTAAAGTGTGTTTTAGTTCCCTCCTTCCTCCCCTCGCCAATACAAAATAAACCATTCTAACATTGTAAGGTGACTCCTAAAACATCCTTTTTTTTTCCCTACTTTTATTTTTTGGGAGTGTATGATTTGTTGCCAAAAAAAAAAAAAAAAGCCATGTCACCTCAGGGAAGGTGCTACATGATAACATTTTAAGTCAGTGATTAAAAATTTACCAATTGGGGCACCTGGTTGGTTCAGTAGGTTAAAGCCTCTGCCTTCGGCTCAGGACATGATCCCAGGGTCTTGGGATCGAGCCCTGCATCGAGTCCCACATCAGACTCTCTGCTCAGCAGGGAGCCTGCCTCCCCCTCTCTCTCTGCCTGCCCCTCTACCTACTTGTGATCTCTGTCAAATAAATAAATAAAATCTTAAAAAAAACAATTTACCAGTTGTGTGGTTAAATTGACTGGAATATTATGCAATGGAATACTATAGAGCGGTAAAAAAAAAAAAAGAATAAGGAAAACTCCTAGACAGTGCTGTCCAACAGAAATTTTTGCCACAATCAAAGTGTTCTATTATCTGCACTATCCACTGCAGTATCATCTAGCCCTATGTGGCTATTGAGCGCTTGAAACATAGCTAGTGCAACTTTGGAACTGAATTTTTAGTTAATTAAAATTAAATGTAAGGGGCATCTGGGTGGCTTAGTGGGTTAAAGCCTCTGCCTTCGGCTCAGGTCATGATCTCAGGGTCCTGGGATCGAGTCCCGCATCGGGCTCTCTGCTCAGTGGGGATCCTGCTTTCCCCCCCTCTCTCTGCCTTCCTCTCTGCCTACTTGTGATCTCTGTCTGTCAAATAAATAAATAAAATCTTTAAAAAATTTTTTAAAAATTATATTTAAGTAATTACATGGAGCAATATTTACCATATTGGATAGAACTGGATAGCACACAGTTCCAGTATATATTTTTAGGCAAAAAAGGGAAGGTACAGAACCGTGAACATATTATGTTTCCATTTATGTTTTTTGTGTGTTTGTTTTGTTTATATATTTATTTATTTTTATTTGACAGAGATCACAAGTAGGCAGAGAGGCAGGCAGAGAGAGAGGAAGGAAAGCAGACTCCCTGCGGGTCTTGATCCCAGGACCCTGGGACCATGACCAGAGCTGAAGGCAGAGGCTTTAACTCACTGAGCCACCCAGGCACCCCTCCATTTATGTTTATAAAAGGGTGAGAATACTGGCATATTGGCTTGTGTTTGCACAGATTTCACGGAGGAGAACTGAGATGGAGGACAAGGCTTAGAAAAAGAACTTTCACTCTGTATTTTTACACACCTATTGAATTTTATGTTGTATGAAATACTCCCTATTCAAAAAGTTTTTAAAAATTTTAACAATTCAAAAATATTTACCAATGCACACTTTCAAATGGAATCAGTAATAGAGCAAAAGATATCTATCCTTTCTTCTATTTGCTGGACTAGAGTTCTAAATAGGGGTTATTTTTCTGGTTTCTCAGCTCAGGCAACATTCATCATCTAAAAGATTAAGCACTGGGGCACCTGGGTGGCTCAGTGGGTTTAAAGCCTCTGCCTTCAGCTCAGGTCATGATCCCAGGGTCCTGGGATCGAGCCCTGCATCGGGCTCTCTGCTCAGCGGGGAGCCTGCTTCCTCCTCTCTCTCTGCCTGCCTCTCTGACTACTTGTAATCTCTGTCTATCAAATAAATAAGTAAAATCTTTAAAAAAAATTAAAAAAAATAAAAGATTAAACACCTTTTATCCATAACCACTGGGCTCCAAAGGGGTACACCCACGGCTGAACCCTCCCTCTCCTCTTCTTGTTTGGGGGAGCCTGCCCTGGACCTAATAATTACGACTTAAAGAATGAGAGCAAGAAGGAAAAGGGGGACAAGAGATTGTTAAACTCCATACCTACCAATGTGGAACTATGTTTTTAATAGTTCTATGTTTTTAACAGAAATAGCCTTTATTTTATGGCTTCCTTTTCTTCTCCCCTAACCCCACTAAGTGCCTATTTACCAACCTGCTTACCTGGTCATATCATTCTGTATAAGCATTCGGTATGCAGTTGGTGCTGAACAGAAGACTGTGATGGGAAACTTGGAAAGTGTCTGCAATTTAGAAGTAAACTCTTAGTCTTACTACAACTTTAAAAATAAGTCCCTAAATGTTTATGGTAGGCACAGCACAACTTAAACGTTGTTTATTCCAACATAAATGTATTCACACCTTTCCTTTGTATATCTTTTCAGGATAATTGACTTTCCAGGTATGAAATATCTTAAATCATGTTGTCTACTCTGATTTCTGCAAGTTGCTTTATTTATCAGTCCTGTCAGGGACACTGCTAAAGCATTCCTGAATAGTGACCTCTTGCGCCCTGGGCCTTACTTGCAAGATGGAAGTTGGCTCGAAACGTGGCAAATAATGTGCAAATACACATGCTCCCTGGATCCATGGAGAAAAGACACTACTCCATGCCGACTTTGCCCAGCCTGTGTCTGAGGTATTCCATATCACATCTGAAGGAGTCAAATCCAGCCAGAACCTGGGAAAACAAAGAATAGTCCTGATATATATAAGGAAAACAAATTGAAAAGATCAACAAATGAATTATCACCTTTGTAGTTTTGACACGTCAAGCTGGAGTTCTGTGAAGGTACCTTCCATTTACAGATAATCCTAAACCAAAACTGCTATGAGTGTGTCCAGTCATTTTAGGGGATCCGCTTGTTCCACTGGTAAAGTAAATGGACATCATCTCATCGTGTTTTGTCTTCACACAGGTGTGGCTGTCACTGGCATGTCTGCAAAGGAAGAACTACATTGATTCTGCACATTGCACGTGGCATCATGAACTGTTACCACAGAAAAGAATTCAAGAAACCATCTACATGGACCTCTTCACCTCATGGATCAGGGCCCGGTGACTTAGGTTGAATTCCGAGGTAAAAGTCATCTCTTTATCTTCATAGGTGCTTTCTGGAATTAAACTAAATTTTGTCATCAAAGCCCATTTATAATAGGCTTATAATTGGTTTCATAGCTTTTTACTATGTGATAAAAAAGAGCTGAAGCATTTTAAAAAACTCAAGTGTTTTATCATACCGTCAGCAGAATGAGGAATCTTTGATCTTATAATCAAGACTACGTGAGAATGGCCCCTTCCCCTTCACTGTGGATGTTTTCAAGTGATTTTTTTTTTTTTAAGGAAGTGAGTATGTGATTAGAAGTCATGGGTGATGGTATAAGGCAAGATGGTAATTCCCACATTGTTCAAGAATCGGATGTAGATCCAATGGATAACTGGGCTGCTAATAGGTCATACATTAGAGCACCTGAGAAGAGGTAAGCTCTGTACATACAGTGCCTAAAAAGCATAGAGATTTTATCTGGGAGTGTTGGGCTGAGAATGAAACATTAGAATTAGAAACATCCAGGGGCACCTGGAGGCTCAGTGGGTTAAAGCCTCTGCCTTTGGTTCAGGTCATGATCTCAGGGTCCTGGAATCAAGCCCTGCACTGGGCTCTCTGCTCAGTGTGAAATCTGCTTCCCCCTCTCTCTCTGCCTGCCTCTCTGCCTACTTGTGATCTCTGTCTGTCAAATAAATAAATAAAATCTTAATTAAAAAAAAGAATTAGAAACATCCAGGGGTGCTTGGGTGGCTCAGTTGTTGGGTGTCTGCCCTCAGCTTGGGTCATGATCCCAGGGTCCTGGGATTGAGCCCCGCATTGGGCTCCCTGCTTAGCAGGAAACCTGCTTCTCCTTCTCCCACTCCCCCTGCTTGTGTTCCTTCTCTCGCTGTGTTTCTGTCAAATAAATAAATAAAATATCTTAAAAAAAAAAAAAGGAAGAAACATCCAGGCTACAAGAATTATAGAAAAGTTGTTTTAAAAGCCTAATGAAGCTAGACTAAGTGTTTAGTCTATGATTCCATAATTTCTTCCTTAAAAATAGTACCTATAGCTATGTACGTTTCATTTCTATAGAAACCTAAGGTGGGGTTATCATACCAATTTCACCACTAGAGGCTGTAAACGTAGCAGGAGTGTGGCCTCAGGTGCCAGACTCCCTGGGTTTGAAACCCAGCTCTGCCAAATCCTAGCTTTTGGCCTTATTCACGTGTATTACTGTAGTACACATTCTTAAGTTATTGTGACATGTAAATGAGTTAATATATGTGAAATGCTTGGGACAGTTTTTGGCACATAAACAAAGCCATATAAATATTACCCAAGTTGCAAGTATAACATTTTTAATTAGCACAGTACTTGGCTTTTGGTAAAATCTCAGTAAATGTTAGCTATTTTAGAGGAGGTAGGAATAAGTATGTAGTTGCAAACATACTCCCAATTCCTTGGGTAAAGGTGGGAAGCTCATTCTAGAGAGGGAACTGGCTGCCAACTGAAAACTAAGATAGAACCAATACTGGGCGAGAGTGCTAAATGACCCCTGGAAGCATTCTACAGAAGGGACTGAACATCAGTGTAACTTAGTTTTATAATAGCATCCATTAACATTAAGTGTTTTTGTTTATAACCCGAAGTGTTGGCATCTGCAAGGAAATGATATAGCCTACGCGTAAGAACTGATGATCAGTTTCTCTGGGTGACGATAACAGCTCTGTGTTGGTGCTATGAATGCACCTCCTAGATTGGGCTGCAGGAACGAAGGACTTACTCCCCACAGCTGCTCGGAGCCCTATTCAGAGATAGCTTTGGCTGAAGAGAGCTGCCTCGCTCAAGGTCATCCCTTCCTTCTAGGGAAAGCACACGCTCAGTTACTGATCAGTAATGGTATATAAAGGCCAGGACCTTTTGCTTTATCTTGGAACAGCTTTGAAGGACTATCCAAGCCCCAGAGTACCAGTGGATTAGCTGAAGGTTTTTCTGGGAGTGCATGGCAGATAAATTTCTTCTTTTGCTCAGTCCCCCTCCTTGCCCTTCTTTCATAGATGTTGACCCCAAGACAAATCCTTAATAAACTTCTTACACAACCGATCTCTATCTCAGGGCCTGCTTCCTTCAAGATCCTAACATACAAAAACCACTCCAAGCTCCTGCCTGCCTCAGAGCTTTGCAGATTATTAGTGCAGGAGTAATCACCAGTTTTTCCCTTTGCCTCGTTTTAATTTTCATTTTTCTGATCACTTGTGGGTTGAATATCTTTTCAATTATTGCCTTTCTTTCTGGGGAAGCTGTTCTTTAACAGTTATGGCTACTCACTTCATCATCTCCTTGAGGTTCCCCCAACCGTCTTTGGGTTTCTGAGACACAATTAGCTTGGAGTGCAGATTTTCACATTTAGATGCAACAGCATCTACTGCTGGGGCTAAAACTTCGTTGGTAATAATGCACTTGGCTTTCGAAGACTGCAGTCTGTAGAGAATGTCTTTCTGGGTCAGCTGAGTGGTTCCTGGAATTAAAACTGTCCCTGAAGGAGCAGAAGAAAACAACATATAGAAGGAAGGATTTTCTTTATCGTGTTAGTTACTGTACTATAGATTGCTCCTGTGTCCTCTCTGTGTCTCAGAATGAGTTTGCCATTCAGTTTACCAGTCTAGGTAGTCTATTTGCCTTCCTTTCATTATTCTGCTTTTGCCTTTCAAAGCATCTCAATATCTATGTCCCTTTTGACCGAACATGAAAGCATGTTAAAAGCTGGCTAATTTTCTTCTATCTGAAGACAATTCATAACATTCAGCTTGAAGACAGGTTTGTTTTTTTTTTTTCATTTTTTTGAAGACAGTTTTGACTGAAGAGTTATATTATCCAATATTTATAGGCTAAGTGCCAGATGCTAGTATAAGTGCTTTGCACGTTTTAACTTATTTAATCCCTACAAAAAAACCCCATAAAATCTATGAATAATTTGCCAAAGATCACTGGAGTAGAAAGTAGCAGTGCAGGGATTGAACTCTGTAGCCTGACCCCATAGCTGTACTTGTAACTACTTCAGTCCAGCACCTTTTAAAACGTACATAAATGTTTTATGATTTCTTTCCAAAGGGAGGGATTGAGGCATTCATCTTTTCAGTGCTTCTACTTCTCCCTGCTGTAAATTACACTGTAAGTGTAGTATAATTGTTAAGAGTCTGTCCTGCAGCCAAACAGTCTTATCAGTTGGCCTTGGAAAAGCCACTTCATCTCCATGAGTCTCAGGTTCTACATCTGTATAATGGGGATTCTTTAAGATTAATGAGGAGTAAATGAGTTAAAATGTGTAAAGAGTGCTGAATAAATTTTAGCTATTATTTTCTCAAAGGATTATTGGAATTTCAAGAATGTATCTGGATCTGTATCTATAGTTATATGTATCCATATCTATATCTCGGGCTCTACCACTCTCAAGTCCAGACCCTAGAGAGAGGGGTGGAAGTTATGCACTGAGCAGTGGTGTCTACTCTTCCCAGCGTCACAGCAGGAATGGAAGATTGAAGAACATGTACCTGCTCATTCCTGGACTCTCGACACTGGCTTGTCTTTCCCTTTGGGGAAGGACAGTCCCCTCCAGTGGAGATATTCAGGAAACAGACAACCAGGACCAAAACCCAAAGTTCTTCAGAATATCTTTCTTTTCTAATCAGGTAATGCAGCATTGTTTATGAGTCTTTAAATCCAAGGTCATTCCTTAGAGATGATCCATCTGGGGATAATTAATTAACCTACCATGGCCTAACAGTTTTCTATAATTTAAAAGCACTCTGTAAGAACAAGCCCACTGCCAGCATTTCATGCCTAGCTGAAGCGCTTTATTTAAACACATCACCCTTAGATAATTAATTCCTGCTAATACATTATTCATATTCTATCTGTAAAGAACCTATGAATAGTGATCAGTCTTACCTATTAAAACTACTTCCTGTCCAAATTAGTCATTTAGGGAAACATTACATAGTCTCTTGCCAGGGAACAAAATGTTACTTTAAATCTTAGTGGGGGGACATCGCTTCTTGGCCTTTTGGCTAAGATCAAGTGTAAATCTTGGGGAAGGCCTCTTATTACCGTGTTGATGATATAGGGTGTACAAAATGATATTACCAATATGTACATTTGCATGAAGGGTCAAAAGACTCTGGTACTAGTAGTCCCTTCTCTGCCTGTTAACAGATCTACATGAAAAGACAAAGTTTTTCCAGAAGTTTGTTTGGTGGATGAAAAAAGTAACTTTTGTGATTCAATTTGGCAACAGGATTTGAAAGCCTAGCCTATCCACCCATCCATCTAGATGGTAGATAATGCTTATTTTCAGCATTGTTAGTATATTAGATTTACCATTTACTGTCTCCCTTTCATTCTCCCTTCCAGGAGAATCTGCCTTCCTTTCTGCAGCCCCAATAACTATGTTTGTATCCGATGCACCTGCCTCTGACCACATCTGACTGGCCCAACCCAAGCCATGCCAGTCAGATTCTGCCTCAAGTATTTGATTTAAGAGACTGAGTAGGAGACATACAGAGTTAGGGGCTAAGGCATCTGTGTAGCAAACCAAGCCACATGTCAGGGAAAATGAAGGGGAGCAAAGAAATCATGTGTTAGTAGAAAGAAGTCAAAGGAACATATGCTTAAGGGATACAGAGACAGGAGGCCCTATGGCTTTAAAGCAAAAGAAATGGAGAAAGAAGCCAGTTGCTCTGTCTGTATTTTTTGTCCCCTGTAGATCCTTCCATAGATGTTCAATAATTTTCCTTCCTTACTGAACTAATATATATTAAATGGATTTCTGGTCCTGGCAGTCCAACGTGTTGCCCCTTTACTAAGACAGTGAGCTTAAGCAGCATTCATGAAAGCTATCACTTTGTTTCCAGAAAAAAAAAAAAAACACTGTTAAAAGTGGGCTCTGCTACTCTAGTGTACAATTCATCGGTACATATGATATGAGAACATGTAACTCAAATGCAGGTAATTATGATGAATTAAGAATGTTTACTCAATATAATTATTTATTAAAACAGTAGGGATATTAATTAATTCAACAAATATTTTACCGAGCATTTACTATATGCTGGTAATTGAAGGTACAGACATGTCTATCTTAGTCATTGGCTTTTAGGAACATACATAGTCCTAGGGGAATGACAAATTTATTCCAAATAGACACTCAGACACTACAGTACAGGTTAAAATAGAAACATATACATGTTTTCTAGGGGATGTCAAAAAAGAAAGCACCTGAATTGGGACATCAGGGTAGGGTTGCCTGAGAAGTGATATTAGAGTTGAGACCTGAAAATCTAATAGAAGTTGTCCAAGTGGTTAGGTGTGAAGGAAAGGCTTTCCAAGTACAGGAAATAGTATGCACAAAATCCAGGAAAAGAGAAAGATCATGAACCTTATAGGAAACCATTTGATATGGCTGGAGCAGAGAGTATGAAAACAATGACGGGAGGAGATCAAACCTTCCGTGACACGCCTAAAGAAGTTCTGATTTTACATAGTAGGCAATGGAGAATTATTAAATAACATCAAGCAGCATATTGACAGGATGAAATATGCATTCTAGAAAGAACGCTAGCTATGGAGGATGAATTGGATTGGAGTAAGGTGTGGGCACACACAAGATCAGAAATAGGGAGACTTTTGGGCAAATCCATTCAAGAGATGCCAAACGTGTGAACTAAAGCAATGGCGATGGGATTGGAGGAGGAGGACAACTCTGGGGACATGTAAGAAGTCAGAGTTACAAGATGTAGGAACTGATTTGGAAGGAGGAGTAGCAGCTGCTTGCTTTGGGCACCAGATAAATGGCAATTAACCATGAGAGAAATAAAGGCATGAAATGAGAACTTTGAGTTTGTGGCTGCATTGAGTTTCAGATGACAGTGGGTCTATAGAAGGAAAACAGTGGTAGGTATGAGGGTATTCCATTGTTGATTGGCAATTGGTTAATAAACCTATTTCATTATGAAAAACCTAACTCATAGTTTAGGTCAAAAGATATGGTGTGTTTCCAACACATTTCTAAGGTTCCTGAGAAGAATACTATATTGTATACAGTTCCTCAAATAATTTACCCAAATAACTGTCTCATGATTACTTACAGTTTTGGTAGATCTCCCATCCAGTCTACTTTAAATGTAATCAGATTTCAAACACTACTAACCTGTTCGCAGACAGGCTACATTTGCAAGCCACCATTCTGGGATCTTGGGAAGAATCACAATTACTCTATCTCCTCTTTGCAGGGAACAGGCTTCTGTAAGTATATTGGCAAATTTCCTAGACAAAGATCCCAGTTCCTCAAAACTCCATCTCACTTCTTCTCCATTTCCATTTATCCACCAGAAGGCTGGATTGGAAGGTCTCTTTCCAGCCTGAGGAAAGGCACACCAGATGATTTAAAGCTCCTGATGCAGCTTAATTCTATTTTAACTGACTCAGTGGAATATTTTCTCAGAAGAAAATTCATAGGTCTTTAATTAGGTCACATGGGGAAATTTGGAAATAACTCTGGGGTCTTCATTTCTAGCTGTCAGGAGCCCCGTTTTGTTTTGTTTTGTTTTTTAAAGATTTTATTGATTTATTTGACAGAGAGAGAGATCACAAGTAGGCAAAGGAGGGGTGGGGGGGAAGCAGGCTCCCCACTGAGTGGATAGCCTGATGCAGGGCTTGATCCCAGGACCCTGAGGCCATGACCTGAGCTGAAGGCAGAGGTTTAGCCCACTGAGCCACATAGGCACCCCTGTCAGGAACCATGTTATTTTTCATTTAGCCTGATTGTTTTTCTTTCCAAAAAGTTAGAATTCTTGCATCCTTTTATGTTCTCTCATTGCTATATCTATACCTCATTCCCTACCATTTCTGACCATTTCTGACTTTCATACTACTACTTTTTGGTATTTTTAAGAAGTTAACCTATGGGGTGCCTGGGTGGCTCAGTGGATTAAAGCCTCTGCCTTCGGTTCAGGTCATGATCTCAGGTTCCTGGGATTGAGCCCCGCATCGGGCTCTCTGCTCAGCAGGGAGCCTGCTTCTTCCTCTCTCTCTGCCTGCCTCTCTGCCTACTTGTGATCTCTGTCTGTCAAATAAATAAATAAAATCTTAAAAAAAAGAAGTTAACCTATAATCATACCTTTTTATAAACCAGGCTTTCTCAACTATGAAACTATTAACATGTTGAGCCACATAATTTTTTGCTATGGGGGACTGTCCTTGTATTAGAGGATACATAGCAGCATCCCTGGCCAAAATTGTTTCCAGACATTCGCCCTGGGGGCAAAATCACTTCTATCTGAGAAACTGTAGTTGGACTGGCCCTTGTTCCTTACCTTTTCCACATTGGTCCATTCGTCCAGGACATCTTTAGCAAAGTTGAAATACTCTGGAATCTCCAGTCTGAATTCCTGTTTCATAGATTCATAATTGGAAAAATTCTGAGGTGAAACTGTTCTGTAATCTTTATGTAGTACTCTCACAGAACCAGGGATTGCGAGGCGCTGAAAACACTTGGCACGAAGTAATGTCTCCATGGTGACAAGAGCTAGCATCAGTCTTGCTGGAAGTGTTAGCACTCAGGATTTCCACAGAAGCCGGTTCATCTAAAAGACAAGCTAATGAACATGCATTTGTCTCTGTCCTAAAGGTAGCCATACCACAAAGTAGCTAAGTTTTATTATTATTTATAATCATCATACAAGTGCCATTCTCTGAGCACTCAATATGTTTCGAACACCGTACTCAGTGCTTTACTTACATATGAATTATAGTAAATTTTCAGAGTAACTCTGTGAAGTGGATATTATCATCTCTGTTTACAGATAGAAAAAATTACTAAGAGGCTGTCTTAGTGAACTCTGGCCACCATAAGAAAATACTATAGACAGGCTGGTCAAAACAACATTTATTTCTCACAGTTCTGGAAGCTGGGAAGTCCAAGATCAACTGCTAGCCAATTCAGTTCCCCCGTATGGGCTCTGTTCCTGACTTTGCAGATGACAACTTTCTCTTTATGTACTCACATGGTAGAGAGAGTGAGAGCTCTGGTTTTTCTTCTTCTTCTATTAGGATACTAAGCCCATCATTGGGGCCTCACCCTTATGACCTCATCTAAACCTAATTACCTCCCAATGACCCCACCTCCAAATACCATCACATTTTGGGGGTTAAGGTTTCAACATATGAATTTGGAGAGAGGCACAAACATTCAGTACACAACAAAGGCACTAGCTGGATTTGAACCTAGAGCTGTCTGGTCCCAGCCCATTTTCCTGACTATGTACTGCATGCTATTGTCTCCCATATGCATTTCGAAAGAAGTAAAGATCTGAGTCACCCAGTTACTCCCAGTGAAAGCAAAGATATCTAATATATTTCACCTGCATTTCAAAAGTTATAGAGACATGTTAAGGAGAAATTTCCACAGTGGATAATCCATAAGTGAAGAAATAGAGTAACCTAGTACCAATTAGGCATGAAAGAACTGTCAAAAATCGTTTAGTTTATAGGCTGTAGTTCCCATGCTCCCAAATAGGAGCCCACACAACCTTCGAGTCCAGACTTGGAGCTGCGTTTACCAGAGATGTCATCACAGGTCTTTAACCTTTGGGACTTTTGTGGGGGAGGACCCTCCAGGCCACCTAGCCCTCCCTGTTTCTGTGGGAATTCATCTGATCATGATGTCATTTACCTGGCTGAGATCTCATAAACAAGGTTGTTAAAAACATGGTTCTAGAGATGATAGGGTTCTTCTTCATACTTTCTGTAATTTTCCAAATTTCCTACAATGAAATACTACTCTCACAATCATTAAATCATTTTTTTATAGAGGGAGGGGCAGAGGGAAGGGAGAGAGAGAATCTTAAGGAGGCCTCACTCATGGAGCCTAATGCAGGACTGGATCTCACAACCCTAAGATCCTGACCTAAGCCGACACTTAACCGACTGAGCCACCCAGGCACCCTATCATTAAGTCATTTTTAACTGCAGCTCTAGCTGTGCAGTATGTAAGGCAGTGTGGCTATGTGGAAGAGTTTCTGTATTGATGCATTGCCAAATAATGGATATCATCCATAAGTTTAATCCTAAATGGGCCTGGTGTTTAGGCATCATGTTGCTGCACCCAATGCACTGGGAGATCTAGGTACTTCTTCTGACCCTCCCACATCTTTATGTGACAACCTGACAAGTCACTGAGCTTGAGTCCTCTGAGTTCATCTGGTTTGATCTCCTCATTTTTTGGAAAGAAAATGGAACCCCAGAGAGGGGAAGCAACTCACTTCAATAGGTCATGTCAGAGTGAGAACTAGAACTCATGTCTGTGGATTCCCATTTCAGTGTTCTCTTTACTATAGTTCAATAGGATTCAGTAGAGCAGTGATTCTCAACTCTTGATGTGTATTTGAATCACCAGGAAAGCTTCTTTTTTTTTTTTTTAAATACCAATGCCTGGGGCTTAGACCAATTAAATCGAAATCTCTAGGGGTGGGGCCAGGGCATCATATTTTTTAAAAATTTCCTCAGAGGATGCTAATGTGCAATCAAGGTTGAGAATCACTCATCCAGAGGTGATCTGTGAGCCAGCAGATCAGCATCACCTGGAAGCTGGTGAGAAATGTACATTTTTGGGCACCTGGATGGCTCAGTCATTAAGCATCTGCCTTTGGCTCAGGTCATGATCTCAGGGTCCCAGATAGAGCCCCACATCGGGCTCTTGCTCGGAGGGAAGGCTGCTTCTCCCTCTGCCCCTCCCCCAGCTTGTGCACACACTCTCTCTTCCTCTCTCCCAAATAAATAAATAAATAACTTTTAAAATATTTACTTATTTGACAGAGAAAGACACAGTGAGAGAGGGAACACAAGCGGAGGGAGTGGGAGAGAGAGAAGCAGGCTTCCCACTGAGCCGGGAACCTCTATCAGAGCAGGAACGTCTATCAGAGAGTTGTCACAAAGATTAAATGAGATAATGCATGCAAAATGCTTATCATGGTGTCTTGCCTATTGCTACCCACCCACTGGAGTAGGGGTCAGCAAACTTTTTCTGTAAAAGTCCAGATAGTAAATATGGCTTTGTGCACCATATGGTCTCTGTGGCAACAGTTTACCTCAACTCTGGTTAAGATAGCAGCCACTGACAGACAATACATGACTAAATGGGCATGGCTGTGTTCCAAACAAAACCCATTTATGGATATTAAAACTTGAACTTCATGCAATTTTTTTTTTAAGATTTATTTATTTGAGAGAGAGAGAAAGCACATGCAGGGGGAGGGCCAGTAGGAGAAGGAGATAGAGACTCCCAAGCAGACTCCCTATGGAGGGTGGAGCCTGATGCAGGGCTTGATCGTATAACCCTGAGATCATGACCTGAGCCCAAACCAAGAGTTGGACGCTCAACCAACTTTGCCACCCAGGTGCCCCTCATGTAATTTTCATATGTCATGAATTAGTATTCCTCTTTTGACTTTTTTGAAATATTTGAAAATATAATATAAAACCATTCTTGGTGGGGCGCCTGGGTGGCTCAGTGGTTTAAAGCCTCTGCCTTCAGCTCAGATCATGATCCCAGGGTCCTGGGATCAAGCCCCACATCGGGCTCTGTGCTCAGCGGGGAGCCTGCTTCTCTCCCTCTCTCTCTGCCTGCCTCTCTGCTAACTTATGCTTTCTGTCTGTCAAATAAATAAAATCTTTAAAAAAAAATTTATTGGTTTGTAGCCTGTATAAAAACAGACAGAAGGCTGGATTTAACTCATGGGCTGTAGTTCACTGATCTTTGGTGCTACAGTATAGGTTTTGTGAGGGTGGGCATTTTGTCTGTTATGTTCATGGTACTATCCCTAGGAAATAACATAGTGTTTGGCTCCCAGTATGTGCTTATTTTTTGAATGAATAAATGATGTTTTCAGAAGGGAGAACTTTGTATATGGTTTATTTCTATAGCTAAAGGTTATATTAGACCTGAAAAGTACCTCTATTGCTTAACCAAATTTATATGACTACATGTACTGTTCATATATGGCTATTTAAATTTAAATTTAATACTATTTAAAAACACTGGCTGCATTTCAAATGCTTAACAGCCACATGTGACTAGTAGCTACTGCATATAGGTAACTGCAAACACAGAACATTTCTATCATTGCAGAACATTCTTGTAGACAGTGCTGACCTATATTGACAATCGCTGAGAAATGGATGATATGAAACATTAAAATACAGGCAGTTGGGGCGCCTGGGTGGCTCAGTGGGTTAAGCCTCTGCCTTCTGCTAGGGTCATGATCTCAGGGTCCTGGGATCGAGCCCCGCATCAGGCTCTCTGCTCAGCAGGGAGCCTGCTTCCCCCTCCTCTCTCTGCCTGCCTCTCTGCCTACTTGTGATCTCTCCCTGTAACAAATAAATAAACAAAATCTAAAAAAAAAAATACAGGCAAACTGAGGTGAATGGTTTCCCAGGTAAGATTTTTCCAAGGGTTTCCAAGGGGTTAGGATTAGCAAAGTACTGCCTCCCACTGTTGTCTTGTTTGGCAGTAAGGGTTGAGTAGAGAGGGAACCAACCTTCTCTGCTATTTGCTGGCAAGTTATAGCCCACACATTTGGCAGTTATCTGCCATATTACAGAATTAGTGTCAGGGCTCCTTCAACTGAAGGAAGAAGTTAAGTAGTACTTAAAACTATGTTTTTAGTGTTGTGACTTTTTCTCTTTATTTTCAATTTTTTAGAGAAGGTCTTCAAATGGTTCAAATGTTAAATGTTCAAATGTTAAAAATTACAGTGAAAAATTGCGCCCTTCCCCCCACCACCGCCCACCCACCTGGGTGGCTCAGTCTGTTAAGTGCCTGCCTCTTCATTTTGGCTCAAGTCATGATCTCAGGGTTGTGAGGTTCAGCCCATGTATGGCTCCACACTGGGCATTGAGCTTGCTTAAGATTCTCTCTCTCCCTCTCCATCTGGCCCTCCACCCTCTCTAAAAAAAAAAAAATGCCCTTTCCCACCCCCATCTCACAGCTGCCCAGTTTCATCCCAACCCACTCCCTCCAGGAACTATGATTAGTTCTATGTATCTCTTTAGGATTTCTTTCCATGTATTTCAGCAGATGACTATAGATCCTTATTTCTTCACCACTTTGACACAACAGGTAGCCTAGAATACTACACTGTTCTTGTAGTTTAAAATTTTTTTATAACAAATTCTTGAAGGTCCATCCATGTCAGTACATGAGGATCTTTCTCATTTTGTTTTGTTTTCGTTTTTTTTTTAAAGAGCTGCATGGCATTCCAGTGAACAACTGTACCATAATTTCTTTTTTTTTTTTTAAGATTTTATTTATTTATTTGACAGAGAGACAGATCACAAGTAGGCAGAGAGGCAGGCAGAGAAAGGAGGATGCAGGCTCCCTGCCAAGCAGAGAGCCCAATGTAGGACTCGATCCCAGGACCCTGAGATCATGACCTGAGCTGAAGGCAGAGGCTTAACCCACTGAGCCACCCAGGCACCCCTATGTTTACAGCTTTTTGTGTGCACATACTCTTAGATAGACTTACACAGCAGCTGAGAAATTCTGATAGAAACACTTGGGCTGCCTAAGACTTCCATGAGAACATTTTTGGTCTGTTGCTTTTGGTTGCTTTTTTGTTATCTTGGCTCAAAAGTGTGCATGCCAGACCAGCAAACCTTACATAGGAGACAGATAGGGTAGTACTCACTAAAGTGACGGATTCCGACACAGCTGAGGTGATGGCAGACCAGTTTCCTGGGAGAGCAGTCCTGAAACTTGAACTCTCGCTTCTGTGTTAGTTCTGGCAGTAGCCAAAAGAAGAGGGAGAAGTAGTAGTCTGACAACTGGAAGACGCCAGACATACCCAGACGGCCTTTCCTGGATTGGTAGAGACATTCCAGAGGGAGGAGCCAGAGTGCTGGGCTAAGATTATGCTCAAAATTTATGCAATCTCCTGCCACCCTCCAATTCATAGTTAATGATTTAAATACACTGCAAGCTTTTGCTGGTGGGGGGGTGGGGATTGGGAAAGTAATTTATTCACAGGAAGGGAAGTGCCCATGGAGTTGCTGGAGGGTTTGGACTTGTGAAGGGGTAGAGCAAGTTTTATCTCAGAAGGAAGAAAGAACCAAGTATGGAAGAGGACATAGAAGAGTTTTTAAATGGAAAACAAAGACGTTAAGTGGCGCATTTGAGTTGTTCTACACCTCAGAGAACCAGTTCCTGTGTTTACCTGTTTAACTGGTCAGGACTAAACATAAATGCTCTCAGGTTGCTCCTTTGCTCATATCCTGCAGTACTTCCCAGTTTACTCCAGGTAAAATCTCAAGTCCTTACCTTGACTACAAGGAACTGTGTGATCTGGCACAGGGTTCTCTCTGACCCATCACCTGCTCCCCCTTCCCTTACTCAGCTGGGGCCACATTGGCACTCTTGCTTTTTTTTTTTTAACATACCATGCATGTTCCAGCCTTGGGATTTTTTGCACTGCCTGGAACACTCTTCCCTTAGATACCCCATGGCTAAATCCCCATTTTATGAGGTATCCTATCAAAGAGGTCTTCCCTTACTACATTTTCTAAAATAGCACGCCTCAATTTTTCTCTTTAATCTGTTTTAACTTTTTACATCTCTTACCACCACCCTTAAGAGTAAGAAATTTGTTTTGTTTGCTGATACATCATTGTTGTGATGCGTTACAACAGTTGTCTAGAACACTTAGTGACAAATTTTAGGCATTCAATAAGTAATTGATGGGTAAATGAATAAATAAATAATTTTTTCAGTTACATGTGACAGAAACCCAATTTAGATTCACTTAAGCAAAATGAGGAATTTATTGGACTCTTTTTGGTTCAGTGAAGTTTTGGTTGTTGATTATTTGGGATTTTCTATGTGGATAATCACATAATCTGCAAATAGGGACAGTTTTACTTGTTTCATTTTTTTTTTACCGATATAATTTTTTAAATTTAAATTCAACTAATTAACATATAGCATATTATTAGTTTCAGAGGTAAACCTCAGTGATTCATCAGTTGCATATAACACTCTGTGCTCTTTGAATCCCATGGCCCCTTAATGCCCATCACCCAGTTACCCCATTCCCCCACCCACCTCCTCCAGCAACCCTCAGTTTGTTTCCTATAGTTAAAAGTCTCTTTTTTTTTTTTAAAGATTTTATTTATTTATTTGATAGAGAGAGATAACAAGTAGGCAAAGAGGCAGGGAGAGAGAGTGAGAGGGAAGCAAGCTCCCTGCTGAGCAGAGAGCCCGACGTGGGACTCGATCCCACGACCCTGGAATCATGACCTGAGCCGAAGGCAGCGGCTTAACCCGCTGAGCCACCCAGGCACCCCCAGTTAAAAGTCTCTTATGGTGTTTCTCCCTCTCTGATTTTGCCCTATTTTTCCCTCCCTTCCCCTATGAGCCTCGGTTTTGTTTCATAAATTTCATGTATGAGCAAAATCATATGGTATTTTTCTCTGATTGACTTGTTTTACCTAACATAATACCCTCTAGTTCCATCCACGTCATTGCAAATGGTGAGATTCCCTTTTTTGATGGCTAAGTAATATTCCTATATATATATCTCTCTCACATCTTCTTTATCCATTCTTCTGTCAATGAACATCTGGGCTCTTTCCATAGTTTAGCTACTGTGGACATTGTTGCTATAAACATTGGGGAGCAGGTGCCACTTCTGATCACTGTATTTGTATCCTTTGGGTCATAGGATATTGCTGGGTCATAGAGTAGCTCTATTTTTTACTTTTTGAGGAACCTACATACTGTTTACCAGAGTTGCCATACCAGTTTTCATTCCCACCAGTAGTGTAAGAAAGTTTCCTTTTCTCCGTATCCTCGCCAACATCTGTTGTTTCCTGACTTGTTAATTTTAGTCATTCTGACAGATGTGAGGTGGTATCTCATTATGGTTTTGATTTGTAGTTCCCTGATGCCAAGTAATGTTAGCATTTTTCATGTGTCTGTTGGCCATTTGTATGTCTTCTTTGGAGAAATGTCTGTTCACATCTTCAGTCCATTTCTTGACTCTATTTTCTGTTTCTTTTTGGGTATTGAGTTTGATAAGTTCTTTATAGATTTTGGATACTAGCCCTTTATCTGAAAAGATATTTGCAAATATATCCTCCCATTCTGTTGTTTGTCTTTTGGTTTTGTTGACTGTTCCCTTTGCTATGCAAAAGATTTTATCTTGATGAAGTCCTAATAGTTTACATTTGCTTTCCTTTTTCCTTGCCTTTGAAGATGTGTCTAGCAAGAAATTGCTGTGGCTGAGGTCAAAGAGGTTGCTGCCTCTGTTCTCCTCTAGAATTTGGATGGGTTCCTGTCTCATACTGAGGTCTTTCATCCATTTTGAGGTTTTTTTGTATAGGTGTAAGAAAATGGTCCAGTTTCATTTTTTTGCATGTGACTGTCTAATTTTCCCAACACCATTGTTGAAGAGACTGTCTTTTTCCCATTGGATATTTTTTCCTGCTTTGTTGAAGAAGAGTTGGCCATAGGGTTGAGGGTCCATTTCTGGGTTCCGTATTCTGATCCACTGAACTATGTGTCTGCTTTTATGCCAGTACCATACTGTCTTGATGATTACAGCTTTGCAGTACAGTTTGAAGTCAAGAATTGTGATGCCACTAGCTTTGGTTTTCTTTTTCAGTATTCCTCTGGCTATTCAGCGCCTTTTCTGATTCCAGACATATTTTAGGATTATTTGTTCCAGCTCTGTGAAATATGTCAGTAGTGTTTTGATAGGGATTTCTTTATTTTTTTTTTTATTTTTTTTTTTAAAGATTTTATTTATTTATTTGTCAGAGAGAGAGAGCGAGCACAGACAGACAGAATGGCAGGCAGAGGCAGAGGGAGAAGCAGGCTCCCTGATGAGCAAGGAGCCCGATGTGGGACTCGATCCCAGGACGCTGGGATCATGACCTGAGCCGAAGGCAGCTGCTTAACCAACTGAGCCACCCAGGCGTCCCGATAGGGATTTCTTTAAATGTGTAGATTGCTTTAGGTAGCATAGACATTTTAACAATATTTGTTCTTCTAATCCATGAGCATGTGATGTTTTTCCATTTCTTTGTGTCTTCTTCAATTTCTTTCATAAGTATTCTGTAGTTTTTAGAGTACAGATGCTTTACCTCCTTGGTTAGATCTTCTTGTTGGATGGACCCTTTAATTATGGTATACTGTCCTTCATCTCGTATTACAGCCTTTGGTTTGAAATCTAATTTGTCTGATACAGGGATTGCTACCCCAGCTTTCTTTTGATGTCCAGTAGCATGATAAATAGTTCTCCACCACCTCACGTTCTTTCTTTTCTTTCTTTTTTTAAAATTCTATTTATTTTTTTGACAGAGAGAGAGAGAGAGAGATCACAAGTAGGCAGAGAGGAAGGCAGAGAGAGAGAGGGAAGCAGGCTCCCTGCTGAGCAGAGAGCCTGATGTGGGGCATGATCTCAGGACCCTGAGATCATGGCCTGAGCCGAAGGCAGAGGCTTAACCCACTGAGCCACCCAGGTGCCCCTACACCCCCTCACTTTCAATCTAGAGGTGTCTTTATGTCTAAAATGAGTCTCTTGCAGGGGCACCTGGGTGGCTCAGTGGGTTAAATCTTCTGCCTTCGGCTCAGGTCATGATCCCAGGGTCCTGGTATCAAGTCCCGCATCCGTCTCTCTGCTCAGTGGGGAGCCTGTTCCCTCCCCTTCTGCCTGCCTCTCTGCCCACTTGTGATCTCTCTCTGTCAAATGAATAAATAAAATCTTCAAAAAAAATACTTAAAAATATGTAAATAAATAAAATGAGTCTTGCAAACAGTGTATGGATGGGTCTTGTTTTTTTCCTCCAATCTGATACCCTGTGTGTTTTGAGTGGAGTTGCCCATTGACATTCAGAGTAATTATTGAAATATATGAATTTAGTGCCATTGTATTACCTGTAAAGTCACTGTTTCTATATATTATCTCTGTTTATTTCTGGTCTTTGTTATTTTGGGGCTGTCTCTTCACTTAAAGGATCCCCTTTGATATTTTTTGCAGGGCTGGTTTAGTGATCACAAATTCTTTTAGTTTCTTTCTTTCTTTTCTTTTTTTTAATCATGTTCTTTTAGTTTGTCCTGGAAGTGCTTTATCTCTCCTTCAATTCTGAATATTCCTTGCTGGATAAAGTATTCTTAGCTGTATATTTTTCTCATTGAGCATGCTAACTATATCATGGCAGACCTTTCTGGCTTGCCAGGTCTCTGTGGATGGGTCTGCTGCCAGTCTTATGGTTCTACCCTGGTAGGTAATGATGTGTTGTCTGGAGCTGCTTTCAGGATTTTGTCTCTGAGATTTGGAAGTTTCACTATTAGATGTCGGGGTGTTGGCTTATTTTTACTGATTTTGAGGGGGTTCTCTGGGCCTCCTGGATTTTGATGCTGGTTTGCTTCCCCAAATTAGGGAAGTTCTCCAGTATAATTTGCTCCAGTATACCTTCTGCCCGCCCCCTCTTTCCTCTTCTGGGATCACAATTATTCTAATATGGTTTTGCTTTATGCTATCACTGATCTCTTGAATCATCCCCTTATGATCCAGTAGTTGTTTATCTCTCTTTTTCTCAACTTCCTTATTCTCCATCATTTGTCTTCTATATCACTGACTCTCTTCTGCCTTATTTATCCTAGCAATTAGAGCCTCATTGTTTTTGTTTTGTTTTTTAAAGATCTTACTTATTTATTCATGAGAGACAGAGAGAGCAAGAGAGAGGCAGAGACAGAGGGAGAAGCAGGCTCCCTGCTACACAGGGAGCCTGATGTGGGACTCAGTCCCAGGACCCTGGGATCACTACCTGAGCTGAAGGCAGATGCTTAACGGATTCAGCCAACCAGGCACCCAGAGCCTCTATTTCTTAAAAAATTATTTTTATTAATATATAATGTATTATTTGCCCCAGGGGTACAGTTCTGTGAATGATCAGGCTTACACACTTCATAGCACTCACCATATCACATACCCTCCCCAATGTCTACAACCCAGCCATCCTCTCCACACCCTCCCTTTCCCCAGCAACCCTCAGTTTATTTTGTGAGATTAAGAGTCTCTTATGGTTTGTCTCCCTCCTGATCCTATCTTGTTTCATTTTTTTTAAAGATTTCTTTTTTAATTTATTTATTTGTCAGAGAGAGTGAACACAGGCAGAGTGGCAGGCAGAGGCAGAGGGAGAAGCAGGCTCCCCGATGAACAAGGAGCCCAATGTGGGACTCAATCCCAGGACACCAGGATCATGACCTGAGCTGAAGGCAGCCGCTTAACCAACTGAGCCACCCAGGCGTCCCATCTATTTTGTTTCATTTTTTCCTTCCCTACCCCCAAACTCCCCACTCTGCCTCTTGAATTCCTCATATCAGGGAGATCATATGACAATTGTCCTTTCCTGATTGACTTATTTCGCTCAAGCATAATACCCTCTAGTTCCATGAACGTTGTTGCAAATGGCAAGATTTCATTTCTTTTGATCAGAGCCTCTATTTTTTATTGCATCTCAGTAAGTAATGTTTTTTATTTTGACCTGATTAGATTTTAGTTGTTTTATTTCTCCAACAAGGGATTCTCTAGTGTCTTTTATGCTTTTTTTCAAGCCCAGCTAGTATCTTTGTAATTGTTGTTTGAATTCTAGTTCTGACATCCTACTTATATCCATATTGATTAAATCCATGGCAGTGAGTACTGCCTCTTGTTTTCTCTTTTGGGGTGAGTTCTTCTATCTTGTCATTGTTTCCAGAAAAGAACAGAAGAGAGAGAGATAATATAAAAATAGCAACAACAACACCAGAAAAATAAACACTAAGCAAATCAGAAGAGAACAGAAACAAAACAAACAAACAAACAAAAAAATCAAACAGCAGTTGAACACAAAAGAACAATAAACTAGATCCTCGGTGTATTTTGGTCTGTTAGAAGAAACTCGCTCCCAAAATAGGAAAGAAAGAAAAAAAAAATATATATACACACACACACACACACACACACACACACACACACAAATTAAATACAATGTAGGAAGCCACAAATGAAAAATACATTTGTGAAACATAAATGTAAAAATGAGAATTAAAAAAGACTTTAAAAAAGAATTGATAAAGTAAGAAAATAGCTGGAAAGGGAAAAAAATATAAAACTGAGAAACTAAAGAATGATGGGAAAAAAGCATGAATGCTAATACTGCTTTCCCCCGAGAGCTGGAGTTTTACAGTAAACTTGGTATTAGCTGGAATTTCCTGCTGGTGTCCTGGAGGAGGGGCCTATTGCACTGATTCTCAGGTGTCTTTGCCTTTGCAGAATCACATTGACTTTGCTAGGGGGCCGGGTTCAGTGCAAGTGGCTCCGAGCTGATGTGGGGATGAAAATGGTGGTGCCTTGATCTTAAGCCCCAGAGCTGAAAGTTCGTGCTGTTTCCTCTGCCCACACTATCTAGTAGGCCCTCACAGAAAAGCAGTCCATCGCTCTTGTCTCTTGTCTCCCTGATTTCTGTCTGAACACTGGGTTCACGGAGGCTGTGACTGAGAATTTTTAGCTCAGGCACATGACTCTGTTTAGAGTCTCCAAACTTTACAGACTCCTGTGGCACATACCTGTGCCACTCCTCCTTGAGGGGGTGCTGGTCTCACCAAACATCCATTCTGCCTCATGCTGGGCCCCTGCTGAGAATGCAGTGGCCAGCTCCTGGACTCACTGTTTGCAGCCAGCTTCCCTGCTCCAGTGCTTGGGGAACTCCACCACACTCAGGCACCCCCATTCTTTTTGTGATGCTGGGGATCCTGAGACCATGCTGTCCCACCTGGGATTCTGCCCTGCTTCACATCCTGAACATGTTTCAGGCAGACTAGTAAAATTTCTGATTTTGTGCTCTGCTGCTTATAATACTTTCCAGTACCCGGCTTATGGAGGCTCCCTCCCCCCACAGTTTATCTTCTGATATATTGCCTTGGATTCATGTCTACACACCTCCTATCTTCCAAAAAGTGGTTGCTTTTCTATTTGTAGAATTGTAATAATCTTTTCTCAGATCTCTGGTTGATATCATAGGTATTCAGAATGATTCGATAACTGTCTAGAAGAATTTCAGGGACCAGACAAAACTAGAGTCCCCTACTCTTCCTCCATCTTAATGCCTCCCCCTACTTCTATCTTGCAGATATATGTGCCTTTTATTTCCTTTTCTTGCCTAACTGCATCACCTAGAATTACAGTATTATGTTGAATAAGAATGGTAGGAGCAGATATGCTCCTTTGCCTTTTCCCCAATATTAGGGAGAAAGCATTCAGTCTTTCATGCTTGGAGGTAATGTGAGCCGTAGGTTTTTTGTAGATGCTGTTTATCAAGTTAAGGAAGTTCTCCTCTATTCCTCTTTTTCTGAAAGTCTTTATCATGAATGAGCCTTGAATTTTGGCAAATACCTTTCCTATATCAATTAATATAATCATGTAATTTTTATTTGTTAATCTATCAATAAGGTGGATTACACTGATTGATTCTTTTTTTGATGATTTTATTTATTTATTTGAGAGAGAGAGTACATGAGCGGTGGGAAGGGACAGAGGGAGAGGGAGAACTAACTCCTTACTGAACAGGGAGCCCGACACAACATTGGGCTCAATCCTAGGACTCTGGAATCATGACCTGAATTAAAGGCAGGTGCTTAACCAACTGAACCACCCAAGCACCCCTGCACTGATTGATTTTTAATCACTAAACCAGCCTTGCTTCCCTGCAATAAACTCCTATTGGTTCTTGTGTATATGTATTTTTATATATATTGATGAGAAATTTTCAGTCATTATTCGAGAAATTTTCAATCATTATTTCTTTTTCAGCTCTGTCCTCTTTTCCTCTCTCTCTCCCCTTTTGGGATTTTGATGATACAATATTAGATCTTTTGTAATAGCCCTGAAGGTCTCTGAGGCTCAGTTCTTTTTATTCCTTTTTTTTCTTTTCTTCTTCTTTTTGTTTTTTGTTTTTTTTTTTTTTGGTTGTTATTTTTTGTTTTGCTTTGTTTTGTTTTCCGTTCAGCTGGCTTCTCTCATTACTATTGGGTAATTTCTATTCTATCTTCTAGTTCACTGATTATTTCCTTCTCTTCCTCCCATTCTGCTGTTGAGTCCACACAATTAGCTTTTTATTTCTCTTATCATATTTTCTAATTGTATTTTTTAGTTTTAAAATTTCCATTTGATTCTTTTTAATATTGTCTATTCATTTGCAGAGGCTTTGATGTTTCAAGCATATGTATTTGTAATTGCTTGTTGAAGCATTTTTATCATGGCTGCTTTAAAACTTTTGTCAGGTGCTTCTAACATCTTTGTCATCTTGGTTTTGGCATCTACTGGCATCTATTGATTATCTTTTTTTTTTATTCAGTTTGAGACCTACCTGGATAGTTTTATATTATGTAATCAGATTCTCAATCTCATTTAAACCATCCATTTTAACTGGCTTTGTTCCACAGTGTTCTGGCAGGGAAAGTGAGAGGGCACCACCTCATTAACGCCAGATAAATATAGAAGTCCAGGTTCTCCACTAAGTTTCCAATGAAACTGGGATTGGGAGGAGTTGCTTTTTAGTGCTGGATAGGATGAGTTCCAACTCCTTATGGGGTCTCTACTGACACTGGCTTGCTCCCTACTTGGCATTCTCTGATACTATCCCAGTGGAGGGTACGGGGATACAGCCTCATGAGAGCGAAGTCTAGGCTTCCCATTCTACCTTTGTTGGCATAGATAAAGATGAGTGGAGCCATGATTTTTTTCTGAGGTACTTGGCTAGCGTAGAGGATTTGATGTTTAAAAGTGTTCTGTCTTGCTGGTCTGCTCCTTTCTTGGCCCTTTGGTGAAAGACAGCAGGCTTTCTCTGTTTTTGTTGTTGTTGTTGTTGTTGGTACAGTTGGTGTTTCCAGGTTTTCAGCTTTTTCAACTCCAAGTCTAGGATATATGGGCCAGAAAGAAAACCCAGGGAACTGACCTTTGTGTCATTCCTTAGGTCCCAAAGTCTGTAACCAGTCTGCCTTCCTCTCTATACCTTCCAGAGTCTTCTTATGTTTGTTTTATAGTAATGTCAGGACTCTTAGTTGTACTTAGCAGGAGAAAAGAGAAAGGTCTGTCTCCTCCATCTTCCCAGAGTAGAAGTCATCCCATCTCATATTGTAAAAAGATTTTATTTATTTATTTGAGAGAGAGAGAGAAAGTGAGCACACACAAGTGGGGGGAGGGGCAGAGGGCGAGGAAGAGAGAAAATCTGCAGCAGACTTCCTACTGAACAGGGAGCCCAACACGGGGCATGATCCCAGGACCCTGAGATGATGACCTGAGCCAAAGGCTGATTCTTCACCAACTGAGCCACCCAGATGCCCCCATCTTATTTTTTTTGAGGTTAAAATGGCATTGATAGCATTTTTAGACAAGAACATTGCTAAAAAGAAAATCACAGGCAAACTGAAAAACAACATAAATAAAAAGCCTAGGGGCGCCTGAGTGGCTCAGTGGGTTAAAGCCTCTGCCTTCGGCTCTGGTCATGATCCCAGGGTCCTGGGATTGAGCCCTGCATCTGGCTCTCTGCTCTTCGGGGAGCCGGGTTCCTCCTCTCTCTCTGCCTGCATCTCTCTCTACTTGTGATCTCTGTGTATCAAATAAATAAATAAAATCTTTAAAAAAAAAAAAGCCTAAAGTAAATTATTAACAAACTGAAATCAGCAATGTACAAAAACCAAACATCCATTCTGACCAGTTTGAGTTTATCCTAAAAAAGGTAAAAGAGGGGCGCCTGGGTGGCTCAGTGGGTTAAACCTTTTCCTTCGGCTCAGGTCATGATCTCAGAGTCCTGGGATCGAGCCCCACATTGGGCTCTCTGCTCAGCAGGGAGCCTGCTTCCTCCTCTCTCTCTCTCTCTCTGCCTGCCTCTCTGCCTACTTGTGATCTCTCTGTCAAATAAAAAAAAAAAGGTAAAAGAAAAGGTAAAAAAAAAAGGTAAAAAGGTAAAAAAAAAAGGTAAAAGGGGTGCCTGGGTGGCTCAAAGTTGATTAAGTGGGTGCTCATTGCCCTCGAAAGTAAATACAAATAGAAGGGAATTTCTTTATTATGATAAATAATGGATATCAACAACTTTTAATTTGATACTGAAACATTAGAAACATTTTTTAAAAAAGATTTTATTTATTTGACAAGGAGAGATCACAAGTAGGCAGAGCAGCAGGCAAAGGGAGAGGGAGAAGCAGGCTTCCCACTGAGCAGGGAGCCTGATATTGGGCTTAATCCCAGACTCTGGGATTATGACCTGAGCTAAAGGCAGATGCTTAACTGACTGAGCCACCCCGGTGCCCTGAAATATTGGAAACATTTTATGGTAAAATGTTGGAGGCATTTAATGAATCAGGAATAAGTCTATAGCCTCTATGCCTAATTAATATTATACCAAAGGCCTTTGTTAGCCCATTCCAGGCCAACTAGAATGCAAGTACTTTAACTGTTTGCTCATTACTGAATTTCAGATAGGTAGAACAGGGCCCAACACATAACAGACATTCAGTAAATATTTGTTAAGTGAGTGAGTTGAAGAAGTCCTATCTATGAAAATTATATACTTAAAAAAGCCCAGGAAAACAGAGAATAAATATTTTTATATGTAAGTAATTCATGTTAATTTTAAAATTCTAGCAACATAGAAAAATGCAAAGGGGATGGTAAAAAACCATTTCAAATCTCACCACAAAAAAGCAACTGTTAATAACTCTGGGTTCACATCATTTTACATATTACACTGGGCATATTTACAGAGGGAAGGTAGGTAGATAAACTGATAAAAAGTGGATCTGGGATATGCACGTATTTTAAGTAAAATGATATCGAACTTTAACCCACAGAAAAACAATCAAAGCGAAACTGAAGAATAGTCAAATACCAGGAAGGTATTTATTTTTTATTTTTTATTTTTATTTTAAGTGGGCTCCATGCCCAGTGTGGAGCCCAGTGAGGGTCTTGAAATCATGACCCTGAGATCAAAACCTGAGCTGAGATCAAGAGTTAGATGCTTAACCAACTGAGCCACCCAGGCACCCCCCACGTAGGTGCTTCTTAACTAGACATGTCATTAGTTCCTAAAAGATCCCACCAAAGTTAAGGAAAACCTTAAGTGATTGGAATAATTTTTAAACCTACATTTTTCTAATTAAACTGTATCAATCAATGTCTACTTTAAGAAATTAATCAATTGGGGACGCCTGGATGGCTCAGTTGGTTAAGCAGCTGCCTTCGGTTCAGGTCATGATCCCAGCGTCCTGGGATCGAGTCCCACATCGGGCCCCTTGCTCGGCAGGGAGCCTGCTTCTCCCTCTGACTCTGCCTGCCTCTCTGTCTGCCTGTGCTCACTCTCTCTCTCTCTCTCTCTCTCTCTGACAAATTAAAAAAAAAAATAAAATAAATAAATAAATAAATAAAAATTTAAAAAAAAAAAAAGAAATTAATCAATTGGTTCATTCTGTTTTTCTTATCTCCCTTCCTTTAGCCCCTTGATTTTTCTTATATTATTGCCAGGTTTGTAGACCAGTACATTCTCTTCTATAACCATAGCTTCCTCAGTTACCAGGCATTAGTTTATGTCACTGATTCCCAAGGGGGGGGCAGTTGTGCCCTAAGGGGACGTAAGGTAATGCCTGGAGACATTTTGGGTTGTCACACCTGGGGGGAATGCTATTGGCATCTAGTGGGTGGAGACTAGAAGGGCTGGTAGACATCTTACAATGCACAAGACAGCCTCTGCAACAAAGAATTAATTATCTAGCTCCTAACCTAAGTGCTATGGCTAAGAAACCCTGATCTAATGTCTAAGTGGGATTCAGTGCTACCAATAATCCTTTTCATATGGCTTCTCTTTCCTTGTATTCTTTACTGTTTTTCTTTATTAGCTGAATTTAACATCTAGGAGATTTTTTTTTTTAAGATTTTATTTATTTATTTGACAGACAGAGATCACAAGCAGGCAGAGAGGCAGGCAGAGAGAGAGGAGGAAGCAGGCTCCCCGCCGAGCGGAGAGCCCGATGAGGGGCTCGATCCCAGGACTCTGAGATCATGACCCGAGCTGAAGGCAGCGGCTTAAGACACTGAGCCACCCAGGCGCCCCTAGGAGATTTTTTTTTTTCTTCACAAGGGCTTATAATAACTGTGTTCCATTGCTTGGTTGATAATGCCTGTTTACTGACTTTATATGGAGAATAACTTGGCTGGGTTTGAGTCTCTTATGTTAAATTTTCTTTCCCTCAGAAAACTGTGGACCTTGTTCCACTGTTATTTGGCATTAAATATTACTTTGGAGGAGCCCAAGGTCAACAAAGTTCTTTTCTCCTGGTACGTGTCTATTGCACAATAGAAAAATTGACTGGCCTTTGTCCTTGGTTCTTGTCACTGGAGACTAAATCCTTAGAATACCTGAGTAACAGGAGTGCCTTTGTTATTCATGAAACCCCTTAAAGATTTTATGTATTTATTTGTCAGACAGACAGAAAGAGAGCACAAGCAGGGGAAGCAGCAGGCAGAGGGAGAAGCAGACTCCCTGCTGAGCAAGGTGCCTGATGTGGGACTGACTCCAGGACCCTGGAATTATGACCTGAGCCTAAGGCAGACCCTTCACCAATTGAGCCACCCTGGCATCCCTTATGAAACCCCTAAATGACACCCAAGTTTATCCTAGCAAGATGACTCAGAAGGAAGGGTCTGGTCACCAGAAAGGTCAACCACGTGATTACAAGGTTGGAGCTTTGAAGCTAGCCCAGTGTCTGGGGAGAGAACTGGAGATTGACTGTAGTCACTTGGCTAATGATTCCCTGATAAAAACCTGGTGAAGCTTCCTGTTTGTTGAACTCATCAGATGTACCGGGAAGGTGACACGCCCTGATTCCATGGGGAGGGAGCACAGAAGCTCTATATTTGGGACCCTCTCAGACTTTGCTTTATGTTTCTCTTCATTTGGCTAGCACTGATCTATGCTATTTGTAATAAAACTGTACTCCTAACTATAGCTCTTCTTTGAGTTCTTTGAATTCTAGGGGCTTAAGGAACATGAGGGAGTTGTGGGACCCGCTGATTTTGTAGCCAGTTGCCCAGAGGTTTAGGTGGCCTGGGAACCCCTGAACCTGCAGTTAACATCCAAAGTGAGGAAAGTCTTGTGGGGACTGTGCCTTTAAACCTGTGGGTTCTGAGGCTCATCCCAGTTAGTGTCAGAACTGAATTCAAATGTAGTATCGTAAAGCCTCACTTACTCTTCCTGGGTGCTTATGTAATTTTTTCTTTGTTCATAAGTTAATAAATTTCAACCAGAGCTGTCTTGATGTTGTTAGTCCTATATCAGATTTTACCTAGAAAAAAATGTGTTCTATCGTTCTGCAGATTCTTTCTCTTTCGTGCTAGCTTGTGCTCATTCTCAGGTATTGGTCATTCTCCACCATTCTTGTTGGTGATGTTACTGACTTGGGTCCTGGGGCTCTCCAAGCAGTACAAATTGATTGGGGCCAAATGGGAATTTCCAGGCAAGGCTCTTATTGGGGCTTATGCTTGAGCATAAGGGAGACACCACAAAGAGGGTCCTTCATGCTGACTCTCAGAACAAAGGCCAGGAAAGTTTTTAAAGAAGCTAAGGCAGGATAGGAGTGACTTCTAAGTGATGAGGGAGGAGAAGGCAAACTGAGGTGTTAGCACAAGCTAACACCTCACAATCCCATCCTCCCCACTCCCAGGTGGGCTATGTGTGACATTCCTCAGGCTGTCCTGGCTGCCCTCAAGCTAAGGGAAGGAAAAACAAATGGTTAGCTTATAGCTAATCACTTATAGCAGATCACTGTCCAGCAAGACATGTGTCTCCCTCAGTTATAAATGTCTTAGTAATTTACAAGAAAAAGGCATTTTTAAAAATGATTTTATTTATTTATTTAACAGAAAGATCGAGATTACAAGTAGGCAGAGAGGAAGACAGAGAGAGAGGGGGAAGCAGGCTCCCCGCCGAGCAGAGAGCCCAATGCAGGGCTCGATGCACGGCTCGATCCCAGGACCTTGGGATCATGACTGGAGCTGAAGGCAAAGGCTTAACCAACTGAGCCAACCAGGTGCCCCAGGGGAAAAAAAAAAAAAAAGCATTATCAATAACCTGACTTCCAGAAGGAAATGTAGATAAAATTAAATGTCCTTATGACCTGCAACCCACTGACAAATACTTGAGGCAGGCAAAGCTTCCTCCAGGAAGCACCCAACTGTCTTCATGTTAGTGGCTTGCTAGAGGGAAAAACCACCTTGGGTTGACAATAGCAAGGCCTCAGATTTCCTGCGAGTCTTCTTTAGCATGTGAAAATCCACTTCAAAACTCCCTTATCTTTACTTCCCCCAACCCCGAAGTATATAATCAATTGCTTCTCGCCACTGCAGAGGTGACTCTTTCTGCCCACAGGTCCTGTCCTCATTCTTCAATAAAAACCACCTTTTGGGGCACCTGGGTGGCTCAGTCAGTTATCTGCCTTCAGCTCAGGTCATGATGCCAGGGTCCTGGGATCAAGCTCCATGTCAGGCTCCCTGCTCAGCGGGGAGTCTACTTCTCCCTCTCTCTCTGCCCCTCCATTTGTGCTTGCTCTCTCTCGTGTACTCTATCTCTCAAATGAATACAGTATTAAAAAAATAAATAAATAAAATCATCTTTTGTACCAAAGGCATCTCAAGAATTCTTTCTTGGCTCTTGGCTCCAGACCTCACCTGCATTCACAACTACATAAGCGTGTGGGGGTGGGGAGAGATCCAGGAAGTTGGGCAAACTGGCACAGGGGGATAAAAGAGCTTCTTCATGTATATCGTTTCTCATTAGCATGTTAAATCTTTACCCTGGTCATTTGTTAGTATTATAATGAGGGGAAAATTCAGTGAAAGGTCAGTGCTGGGGTCCAATTTCAGTCGTGTGACTTGATCTTTGCCAGTCAAGTCCCTCTTTGGTGAGCATCCTGCTTTCACATTCCTGGAAGAGCAGAGTTGTATCGAGGATTGCTGGATTTTGTGGTGAGGATTGAGGGGATGTCAGTCCAGTCCCTGCTCTGTCTCAGTAACTTCAGTCCTCATGTGAACAATCCATTTAATACCCTGGACTTTCATTCCCTTGAGATCCTTTCTCCCAATGATCTTGATCCTACTGAGCCTCAGTCTCTCATTATTGACTGTACCCTATACCTTCTTTTCTTTTCTTTTTCTTAGATTTTATTTATTTATTTATTTATTTGACCTAGAAAAAGGGAGCACAGGAAGGGTGAGCAGCAGGCAGAGGGACGGGGAAAAGCAGGCTCTCCATTGAGCAAGCAGCCTGATGCAGGGCTCAATCCCAGGACCTTGAGATGATGACCTGAGCCAAAGGCAGATGCTTAACCATGAGCCACCAGGTGCTCCTATGCTATACCTTCTTATTACACCCATAGTACTACTCCCAAAAAGTTTCAACATCCTTCCCCTCCTTTTTTAGAAATTATTTAATTCCTCCTGTCTTGTCACCTTGTTTGTCTTTGCTGTTTTTATTAAGGTAATTCCTTGACCCCACTAAAATCTTTAGTTCATTGACTTGAAAACTGTCTTCTTCATGCCCTCATTTACCTCTTGCCCATCTTGGATTCTAGGTGCTACTCAGCTCTTTTGCACTGCTCCCCTTCACCATACTCATCTGGAAAAACCCAACTCTCTGCAGAACTTGACTGCTATCTCCCTATTCTGGGACTGCACATGAGCAGCTTAACATGGTTCGGGAGAAATGGTTCTGTGGAAACATAGTTCTGCCCTTAGGACGTTGATGGTACTTGCTAATGGTCTTAAAAAAATCCAAGCAGGCCCTCCTCACTGCTTGATAACCCCATTGCATATCTCTAGTTGGAGATAACCATTTCCCACCTTCTGTTTCTGTAACCTTCACCTCTCCTTTCCCCTGATTTCACTGAGATTTATAAGTAGCCAGAAGACAATGTCTTCAACCCCATAGCACCTAATCAACCTATACTTCTACAGCTCTGCCAACACTCTGCATTCCTTCCTGGGACAATGAATACTGTCAAGTTCCGAGCTTGGGCCACTCTCTCCACTGTGTCCTTGACATCATCTGCTCTCCCCTACTCAAGAACATTACTTCCCCGGGGCGCCTAAGTGGCTCAGTGGTTTAAAGCCTCTGCTTTTGGCTCGGGTCATGATCTCAGGATCCTGCACGTGGGGCTCTCTGCTCAGCAGGGAGCCTGCCTCCCCCTCTCTCTCTGCCTGCCTCTCTGTCTACTTGTGATCTCTGTCTGTCAAATAAATAAATAAAATCTTTAAAAAAAAAAAGAAAAAGAACATTACTTCCTCTGTTACCTCTCTCCTGTACCATCCATTTCTTCCTTTTGTTTGGACTAGGAATTGTAGTAAAGCGATAGTTGGTCACAGACACATGGTAGTATCTCCTTTATTAAAATATCTTCTTCCACCTTTTCCTTCCTTTATCCTTTTTATAGCAGAATTTCTCAAGATAGTTATCCAATTTGTTGTCTTTACTTCCTTATTCTGTCTCTCTCTCTTTCTCCATCATGGAGAAATTTCAACCATATAAACTAATAGCTAGAATAGTATAACAAATCCATATGTGTATCCATCATTCTGTTCTAATAATTGTCAATGCATGGCCAATTTTGTTTCATTTATTCCCCCACCCACACCTCCCTCTCCTTGCATTACTTGGAAACAAATCTAAAAATCATATCATTTTACTAACTCAAAACTGTGGATGAATTTAACCTATTTTTCTGTTCCTGTACTTTCTGTAAACTGATATATCTAGAGGCCAGATCAGTATTTAGCAAAAAGATTGCATAAATAGTATTGCATAATTCTATTACATGACATCTGGGGAACATAAAGTCCAGTTGGCTCACCTTTTGTGATGTTAAGCTATCAGTCTGATCCATCAATTACAAGGTTCCATCAGCTTTTCACCTAAATGCAGCTTTGGACAATCATTTCCTATATCAATTATTTCATGATGATCCCTATTTTCTTTGGAATGGGATCAGGTTTTCTTCTCTAGTACTCAACTGAAATGTAATCCCCTTCAAAAATAAAGACATTTTCAAAAACTGTTCTAAAGGAAAACAGAGTTTTATAGTACTGTCTCAACTATTTTGTCAACAGCTTACAGATGGAAAGATTTTAATTCTATTTCATATACATTTTGTAAGGAGGGAGCAATAGGCATCTCATGGTGTCCCGGCAAGAAAATAGAAGCCTGGCCACTGGTCCAGGATTTCCCTCTGAGTCTTAAAGAAAATACCAGCACTGGGCTTTCTAATCAGGTCTCTTACTTCAAAACCCATATTCTCTTCATTTCATTGTGAGCTGTCTTATTAATTTATCTGAAGGACAGTGTTCATCATCTCTATGGACAATAAGACTCTGACAAAAAGAGTGAAGACATTTTGAACAAACTCTAGATTCCCAGTGTGTTTTTCAAGGAGTGCTAGGTCTCAAATAAATAAAATCTTTAAAAAAAAAAAAAAAAGAGTGCTAGGTTATGCTGTAGAAACAAACTAACCCAAAGCTCAGAGGCTGAAGTCTAATGCAAAAGATCTGGGTTGATGGGCTTTCCTGGCTAGCTAACCTCCACACAGTGACTCAGGACCCTTATATTCATGGACTCCACTCTCTCTCAGGCCTCCTGTAGGCCCTGTGCTGGATCCTTTGAAATCAACCAACTGACAAACAGCAGAGCAAGAGCCAGAGCAAAGAGCTGAGAGAGACAGTTGTGAAGGATCTCATATGAATTTAGGGCTAGAAGCCCACATTTCAGTGCTCCACCTTCACTTCCAGGGAGGTGAGAAATTGGCCTAGCTGTGGACCCAGGAGGAAGAGAAATACTTTGGTGAGCATCCACATCAAGAAAGCAACAGTTTATTTTAATGTAAAAATAATACATGCATATGGATAAAAATAAAAGATACAGAGAAAGAGAATAAAGTAGTTACCAAATGTGTTGCAAAACAAGGGTTGTGTGTGTGTGTAGGGAAGTGGGTGGAATATATATGTAACTAGTTTTTCAAACAAGTCTTACATCAAAACTTTTATTTTTCCTCCCAATTTCTCTTTCCCCCCTGTTGTATCCAATATCTCTGTTCTGATAGTGACTTCTTGCCATGATCCCACAATTAATAATCACTTTTAGTTATAAAAGTTTGTCCACTTAAAACTGTTCATCACAAACTCAATGTACATCGTGCCTGTTCTTTTCTGCCCAACGTAGGCTTGCTCTGTGCTTCTGGGGACCAGCAGTGGGCAGGAGGACTGGCCAGTCTTCTGCACCCCTCCCACTCTATCACCTCGAAAAGAGACAAGCGGCGTGTCTGTCTCCCAGACATCTTTTCCCTTCCCTCTTTTAAGCTCTACATACTCTATTGTTGGGGGTAAGGAGAAAAGACTAGGGCAGGAGGGTTTACCTCCTGTTGGGTCTACCTCTTCAAGCCCAGGTAACTTCGGGGAGTCTACTTGACCCACATCTTTAGAACACCTTGTATTGGGCTGCAGGCTTCTCCTTTCTTGTCTCTCTACCTCGTCTCACTCTCTGTGCCCTGCCATGTGTTTCTATTTCTCTTTCTGGCTCATTTCCAGAAATGGCCAGGCAGAAGGGGACATGGTCCCAGGAAAGTGATGCCAGTGTCTTCTTCTAGGAATTTCTACCTTTATAAGGGATTTCCTTATTGTTCCTCTCAGCAAAGGGTGTGGAAGTACTCTCTGCTCTCCCATCCCCAGTCTTTGGATGTAGGCCCCAAAGCAGAGTGGTGTCAAAGTAGCAGGACAAGTTGAGCCACCTTTTCACAAATCAGAGAAAGTTACCTAACTTAGTCTCTTTTGACAGTTCTCTTTAGAATGGAAAGGGCAGTGACTTAATGCCTCTTAATTCTTAGCTTTGGGCTTTAGTTGAGAAATGTGAAGAAACACCTGAAGTCTTATGAAGTATCATTTTTATATACATGTAGGATTAAAACATATGTTAGTGTTTATATTATGTGTACACTCACATATGTATGTGTGTGTGTATGTATATGTATGTATATATATTCCCTTTTAAAACATGAATCGGTTTATAGTACACATACCTTACTTTTTTCCCCTTCATTTCCCAGTGTATCTTGTACATCTTTCCATATTAACACATTTAGATAAAATAAGGCTCTCTTGGGTACTGGAAATTAGTAAGGGGTGGCTGGAGACACTTCAAAGCTAACTGGCCAATACAAAAAGCCTGGGTCTTCACTTCAACTCTTGTTTGATTATAAATTAACCTCTCCAAACCTCCCAATTTGCAGCAGCCACAACAAAACAGAAGTAGCTGACATTTATTGAATATTTCTATATATGATTAGTATGCATTATTTTATTCAATACTTACAATGACCTATAAGATATATATTATAGCTAGTCCCATTTTACAGATGAGGAATATGAGGTTAGAGCAGTCGATTTGCCCAAGGTCAGAGATCCAGAAAGTGGTAGATCAGTATTTAAACACAAGACTGTCTGACTCTCTTGGGGTGCCTGGATGGCTCAGTCAGTTAAGTGTCTGCCTTCAGCTTAGGTCATGATCCCAGAATCCTGGGATTAGAGCTCTGAGTCAGGCTCCCTGCTCAGCAGGGAGTCTGCTTCTTTCTCTTCCCTGTTCTCACTTGCTCTCTCTCTCAAGAAAAAAAAATATCTGACTCTCAATGTATATTCTTAATCAGTTTGTCTCTCTGTTCATCTGTACATTGAATGCCACATTCTCATTGACTTCCCTCCAACTTTTAATTTAAATATAAATGATTCAACCTGACTACTCATCTGTGTTGAACAATCGTAGTCACCCTGGACTCTTAAACATGTACTGTACCTACTCTGAAATTTATATTTCTTGCATTAGTACTTTATCCAGTGCTCATGTTATGCCTTGATGGAATGTGCAGTTCATAGATGATTTCAGTTCCAAATGGAGGTATTTCTTATTTGTTGAACTGTCTGAGATTTCACCATTAGGGATCCATTCTTAGGAGCACTGCCTACAGTGGAAAGTAAGAGGAGCAGGAGGAGGATCTAGAAGTGGTCAATGAAGTAGAACTAAATAGTAACACAATTAAATTTAAACATAGATTATTTAACCAAATCTCAGAGCAGTAGGAACGAAATACCCAAGAATCCTCAGAAAAAGTTTTAAGGAGAAAGACTCATGCATGTGTAGGGTATAAAACTGGAGAAGAAAATTGGAGGGAAAGAGATTTATTCACTTTTGCCCTCAAGAACCTATGTCCATAAAATGCCAGGTTTGCCTTAGAGAAGCATACCTGTCCAGCTAGACTCCAGCAGTGGTGGGATGAAGCACATCGAGGGAGGCTGGGGTCAGGAGTTCAGGACACCCAGCAAGGCTGAGCCAAGATGCAGGTAGGAACAAAGAGCCAGACCGAACGTGGCTTCCCCATGGAAAGACCCAAGTTCAAATGGCTTCAGAATCAGGCTGTAATCTGGGGCTCAGGCTGTTGGGCATGTTTCCTGTCCAACTGTGGGTGTGAGGAAAATGCATGTGTGGCACAAGTGCTGTGGGCACAGAGCCAGTGAAAGGCATGGGGTGTCATTCAATCAAATGGGAGGCAGGAGCCAGCTGGCAGAGGTAAGTGCATGCAGGTATTATGTATTTATCCTATTTTACTTCACACTATATTATTTTTTTTAAAGATTTTATTTATTTATTTGATAGAGAGATCACAAGCAGGCAGAGAGGCAGGCAGAGAGAGAGGAGGAAGCAGGCTCCCTGCTGAGCAGAGAGCCCGATGTGGGGCTCGATCCCAGGACTCCGAGATCACGACCTGAGCCGAAGGCAGCGGCTTAACCCACCGAGCCACCCAGGCGCCCCCACACTATATTATTTTTAAAATTTATTTCCTTTCTGGCCTCCTTCCTAGAAAGATTAAATTTCACTTTCAATAAATGACACACTGAGATAAGAGATTAGGGGACAAATAATGCACTCAGGGAATTAGATTGGGGAATGGATACTAATACTAAAAATACTACACCTCAGTGAGTCACAGCTCAGCCCCAAACCAGCTGTTTTTAAGTCCACATTGACTGAACTGTGACTATGAACTAAGCACTTATCATACCTGATCTTGTGTTCTCCCAGTAACCTAGAAAATGGGTATTTTATTATTACCTCCATTTATTACTTATTTATTATTTTATTGTTATCTCCATTTAAAACATTTGGGGAGAGTGCGCCTGGTTTTGGCGGGTGCTGGTTGAGCATCTGACTCTTGGTTTTGGCTCAGGTCATGATCTCAGGTTCATGAGATTGAGCCCCATGTTGGGCTCCACAGTCAGCACAGAGTCTGCTGGAGATTCTCTCCCTCTCTCTCTCTCTCTAATAAAAATAAATCTTTTTTCCTCTTCTTCTTCTTCTTATTTATTTATTTTTAAAAAGATTTTATTTATTTATTTGACAGACAGAGATCACAAGTAGGCAGAGAGGCAGGCAGAGAGAGAGGAAGGGAAGCAGGCTCCCTGCTGAGCAGACAGCCGGGTGCGGGGCTCCATCCCAGGACCCTGGGACCATGACCTGAGCTGAAGGCAGAGGCTTTAACCCACTGAACCACCCAGGTGCCCTCTTCTTCCTTTTTAATAGCAAATGAGGAAATTTGACTTGTAACTTGCTTGGAGTCCCACAGCCAGAACATGGCAGAACTGGAATTTGAACCTGGTTTGGCTTTAGAATTTGGGCTCTTGATCATATACATAATACCAACTCTGAAGGTGGCAGGTGTGGAGAAATCAAGTCAGCAGGTGGCCAGGGTTAAATGTCAAGACATCTATCTCCTGAAAAATGCTGGGTATCAAGAGAATAAGGCAGGGAATGCTGGACGGATAGTGCAGTTAGAACATGAACAAACTCTATGAGTGTATGCTGTCTGTGTTTGGGACCAGGATGGATTCTGTCCTCAACATACAAGTAGAAATTACATGGCAGTAACTTTTAAGCTTAGGAAGAGAAAGGGAAAGAGAATTTAGAATGTCTTAAACTATTCCTCCATTCCTTCCTTCAACTATTACAAGCCACATCACAGAGCCCTTGGTGCCTAATGATAGACACCAGACCACTCACCATGACTGGTAACCAAAGGAGGTGAAAGATCACACGAATAGAAACTTGACACAAATGTGTTTCCAGCATTGCCTGGGAAATCTCTCTCCTAATTCCTAGTTTCTGTTCTCCCTCCTCTGGTGGGGCTTAATGGGATCTGGATTTGGTATACTTCCCTTCTTAACCTTTTTTCTTTATTGAACTTAAGTCTTAACCTTTTTTCTTTATTGAACATTTTTTGGGGTTGAGTTCAAATGTTCAATAGCATTTTTTGCATACTTACTGTGGACCAGGCACTATGCTAGGCACTGAAGATGAATGGAAAAAAATGAGTTTCAGGCAGCTCTATGCCTCTAAATACCACCAGCAATGCCAGCATAATGAAACTGTTCTTCAGAATCAACTGAGGACCTCCAGAAATCTATCTATGCTCTGCAATCTCCATTCTGAAAAGTAAAGGCTGTGCTCATTATCTAGGTGGAAGCAAAAAATAAGATGATGACAAGATTTTTGGAAGTAGTGGAAGATTCAGGGATAGAATCAAAGATTAGTGACTATTATATCAGTGTCCCTTGTGCAATATCAGATTACCTCTTTTAGGATTTGTTTGAACTCAAATCTGGTGGCAACTCTGTGTCTGTGAAGTAGCTGCAGGTATGGGGAGCATTTGCTGAAGCTGCTGAAGTTATGGATAAAAAGACCAGAGAAAGCAGTGTGAAACACAGAAGCCAACATTCTTGGTTGTAAGTAATACTGAAACATATTCTGGCATACTTAGGCTGGAAAGATACTTATTGGAAGCTCTTGGGAAGCCAAGAGAATTAGGGAAGGCTGACGGTGCCAAGGAGGGCTGGAGGAGATAGGAAGCTGGAACTAAATCTATGTTCTAGAAAGTCTGGCATTGCCATCACCTCTGGAGTGGCTGCGAAGCTGCTGATACTGGATTTGGGATGCCACTGCCATTGGTGGGATGCAGTCTCAACAGGCACTGCCTCTTTATACATTTACTTTCAATTCTCAGTCCCAGACAGAAGCATCCAGTTGATGAAGCTGAGATGATATGCTCACCTTACAGGGCGGGAAGAAGGGATACCTGACATTTCAAGTTTCCATGACACAAGGTGAGCCCTGCTTTCCACTCAGACTCATCCAATGATGGATTCCACCTCCTCCCCAAGGAGGGGCGTTCATTTATTGAGCAAACAAAAACAACAAATGTCAACCATAATGGAGACAAAAAATAAAGAGAAAGAAGTCCTAGGTGGTCCTTGTATGTGTTCTATCCCAGTCTTCCCCTGTTGGTGATAGAATCTTGTTATTTCTCTGCCTTCATCCCCTAGAATAATAGTATTAAATAAAGACATATTGGAAAACACTTCCTCAAGGATTCCATTTCTTATGAAATCGCTTCCATATTTGGTCAGAAGGGGGCACCCTGAAAGGGAAATGAGTATTTTCCATTTGTCCTACTCTGCAGTGTGGAATAGGGCAGTTAACACCTAGCACTAATCAGGAATAGTAGTATTAATATTAATAATTTAAGGAAAGAACCTAAGGAAAGATAAAGTTATACAAAGAATATGTATATACACACACATATATACATATATGTATATACACAACTATACACATACATATATATACATATTTACATATACATATAGTGAAGAAAAAAACCCCAGTTAATCATCAAGTTCAACATCAGGCTAATTATTTTTCCTCCTCTTAGTATTTTGTTGTTTCATACATAACAATTAAATCTCAGAATGTGAGATTGAAATACCTAGGTCAGTAAAATGCACAGTACTCCTGCATTTGCTCACCAAAGCAATACACTGTCAAAGGTGGGACACCAACAGAAGGGATTTACAAAGTTCCAGTTGACTTTTAATTGCATGAAGTATAAGGATCTGGATTCCCGACCTTAGGGTATGAGGAATATTATGATGTTAACTATGAAGGGATTGCTTATCTATCCAGAATAATGAGTGTTCTTAAACATTTTGGGGGACAGAATGAAAACAGCAAGATATATTTCATCTTTCCCTTACTATTAGCAAAACATCTTTTATACACACACACACACACACACACACACACACACATATATATGGATTTCTAGACCATTATTTCATATCAGCATTACTTTGTCGTGGGAGTCACAAGAATGTCAATCTGAGAGATATAGGCCTTACAATAACTACGAGGTTCTCTATTTCTGACTTTCTACGACCATCCACTCCACATTTTGGGGTCACTGGATTAGCTAATTCTTCCTAGGGCAACAAAGGACAAACCCTTTTAGCTCTTCATGGTTTTGTTCAGAAGTGAGGACGTGATTTCCTGTCCAAACCAAGTGCACTTGGACCAGTAACTCACCAAAATGTTGCCTGCTATGACAGCGTCAATCAAAAGTGTGTGAAATTGATATGGACAGTATCTTGGGTATGAATATAAATACATTTTACAAGTTAAAATGTCCCTTCAGTGACAATTTAATGCCAAGAAGTTTGTCCAGGTTTCTCTGTAGTTTATATTTCTCATTCCTATAGTCGGGTCTCTGACTTAGGAGTTCCTTATACTTTGTATCCTTCCTTTGTGCCTCTGGCGGTCCTTCAACAGGAGTACTAAAAAGTCTATTGATTATGCACATTTCACCAGAACCAAAAAATAAGTAGGATAGTTTGGAAGGCCCCAGTGACTTCTAAGAAGCATTGGCCTAGAAGGGCAAGATGTGTATGAAATGTCTCTTGTTCTTCCAAATTGAGTACTTAGGTCCTTAAGTAGTACATAGGTACTTAATAAATACTAACTGCATGAATCAGTGAATACGAATGGTAAACGAAACCGTTCTTTACAAGCACGATCTACATCCAGCTGGAAGCCCAGCATGTAAGTTTACAGACCGGCCTCCACCCGAAGGCCGCTTTCCTGGGAAGTCCGAGCTTGGGCTGAAGAGCAGTAAGAAGTGCCGGTCAACCGTCGCGACAGGCGGGCCTCGCACCACCTCTCCACAGCCTGGCACCTACCGGCTCTAGGACCCCGCGCAGCACCGACTGAAACTTGGAGGCGGGACTAGGAGGAGGCCGTCGCGCACACGTGACGTAAACCAGCTCGCGCCAGCGGAGGTGAGGAAGCCGGGAATAGCGCAGAAACACGTTTCTCGCTAGCCTCGGTTCTCACGCGCCATGGCGACCCCAGTCCAGCAGCCTCCTCAGTCGAGCGGCGGAAAGCGCAAAGGCAAAGCTCAGTATGTGCAAGCCAAGCGGGCGCGGCGCTGCGACGGCGGCGGGTCCCGGCAGCTGGAACCCGGGCTACAGGGTATTCTCATTACCTGCAACATGAACGAACGCAAGTGCGTGGAGGAGGCGTACAGCCTGCTCAACGAATACGGCGACGACATGTATGGGCCGGAGAAGGTACGGGCCCCGGAGAGGGCAAGCGGCCTTTGAGGAGTGAGGGAATACTGCAAGGCCGGCTTTCTTCTACGCGTGCGCGCATTTTGTGGCGGAGCTGGCGAAGGGGCGTGGCCGCCTCTGTGCTGCCGCCTCTTTACCTTATCTGGGTTGCAGACCCTAGCCGGGTCGTGTGCTTGAAAAACTTGCAGCTTTCGGTTGTTTTTTTTGTTTTGTTTTGTTTTGTTTTCTTCCTACCCCATTAGTAATCATAGTGGCTTCTATTTATAGGTTGCTTCTGCGGCCCACATGTTGTGTTTCTGAGGCTCTCAAACGTTTCCTACTTAAAGTAGATTTGTGGAGTAATGTTCATGAGGACACTGAAACTCAAGTTGGTTAAGTGAACGGTCCAAGTTAATAAAGGAGACTTAACTTGTCCTCATAGTTTCTGACGTATCTTACCACATTTACACCCTGGTTGTAATGATGTTTGTCCTGAGCGGTGTCTCTGAAATAGTGGGTTTAGTACTAGTGCTAGTTATTTTTAAAATGCGCGTGTAAATGCAATTTAAAAAGTAAGAACTTTTTGTCCTCACACCACCTAAAACCTAATTTTCCCATCACAGTTTGGAAATCATCATATTCCTAACTTAGGATCAGGACTAATACATACACAAACACCTCAATGAATTAAAAGAGGGAGGATAATACAGGGGGCATTTGGATTCAAGGTCCATTATTTACTAGTTTTAGGGCTTGAACGTGGGTGTATTATTTAATTTTGCTGAGCTAAATAAAGAAAAATGATAGTGTACTTAATGTTGACTGAAAAGTTGCTTATGTATATAAAATACATCCTGGCAGGTAATAAAGTTTCCATAAATGTGTATAATTATTATTAGTGCTTGTCTGGCAAACTAATAATGGTGGGGCAGAGAACTGGGCAAGAAGTGAGTGTCCTGTCTACACTGGTACCTTGAGCAAATTCTTGACTCTTTCTGTTCCCTGTTCCTTAGTAGAATAAAAGGGCTTTTTATGCCCTGTTTGGTCTGATGGTAGTTTTTGAATGTAGGTGAGGTCCAGAGCTGAGGCCCAAGAAAGAATTCTCGAGAGGTCTTTGGTGCAAAATGGTGGCTTTATTAAAGCACCCGGTCAGGACCTGTGGGCAGAAAGAGCTGCTGCACAGGGATTGTGAGGTGTGACTGATTATATACTTGGTAGTTGGGAGAGGTAAAGGAAAAGGGAGGTTTTCAAAAGAACTTTTGGATGTTAAAGAGGACATACAGGATATTAGAGTCTTTGCCATTATCAAGTTAGGGTTGTTTTTTCCCCTCTACTAAAGCATTAACAGTAAGATATTTGGGAGTTTCCTCTGGAAGTTAGGTTATTGATAAGAAATGCTTTTTTTTTTGCCCCCCTGGTAAATCACTAAAACATTTGTAAGATGAGGGAAACGCTTGTCCTGCAGGACTGTGATCTCTATTTATTAACCATTTGTTTTTCCCTCCCTTAGCATTAGGGCAGCCAAGTGTACCTACCTCAAGAATGTCACACATATCCCACCTGGGAGGGGACTGGGGTTTGCAAGCTGTCAGGTTGGGCTTTGTCCTCTGCCTTCTACTTGCTCATCGTAATCTCACCAAAAGGAGAATGTCTTAATAGGCGCAAAGGTATCCGGTGATGGAATTAAGGTCTATCTTGAATGAATTCATCTGGTGAGCATGTTACCCTGTGTCCCAGAAAGTTAAGATGTTTTTCAAAGCATTTTCAAATTATATGTGTCCCACTCTGAGGGAACTCCGTTTTTCCTCCACATTTCGTAGAGAGCGATGTCAGCTTCTTTCTTTTTCTTTTTTTTAAGATTTTATTTATTTATTTGAGAGGGAGAGAGGGAAAGATAATGAGAGGAGAGAGGTCAGTGGGAGAAGCAGACTCCCTGCTGAGCAGTGAGCCCGATGTGGGTCTTGGTCCTGGGACTTCAGGATCATGACCTGAGCCAAAGGCCGTCGCTTAACCAACTGATTATTGTCCAGGCGCCTGCGATGTCAGTTTCTTAATAAAAAGCTTTATTGTCAGTATTGACCCATCTGCCATTGGAAATTTCACATAGGTAGTTAATTGTAGCTTTTAACATGAACTCTTTTTGCATCTCTGCTCATTTGTTTCATGCAGTTTATGGACAAAGATCAGCAGCCCTCTGGAAGTGAGGGAGAAGATGATGACATGGAGGCTGCCTTGAAGAAAGAAGTTGGTGACATTAAAGCATCGACAGAGATGAAGCTAAGGAGATTCCAGTCAGTGGAGAGTGGAGCAAATAATGTAGTCTTCATCAGGACACTTGGAATAGGTACGCATGACTAATAAACCTTAAGATTATTGAGCCTATAATATCTGGACATCTCCTTGCCTTAGAACACTGCCTACAAAATGGCTTCATGGTTATGGCTCAGTTAATTATTTGACTGATCTTTTCCACACTGTTCTAGCACTAGACATATGGAAGGGTCACATGGGGTGGTGAACATCACATTGGCTTAGGAGTGGAAACCTGGCTTTACCACTTTCTTTGTATGTAACTTTAGGTGAAACAAGAGTACATATTCTGTTTAAGAGGAGCAGTGCCAGCCAATTTGGAATGTAAGCCTTTAGGGCCAGATCTTCTGGTTTTTCAAAAGAAGTTGAAAATCTGGAGAAGTTCGTAGATTTTTTAATGCAGTTAACTAATTTAAAAGTATTAAAAACACTCAGTAGCCCCAAACAGACTTGTAGGTAGTGAGGATGGCCTAAGGACCTTATCATGATCTTGTGTACTTCATGGTTTGGGGGCTTCTCTGAGTTCCGAGATCTAGATTATTGTCCAGACTTAACTAATGGATAAATTAAATCTTTTTTAAAATGACTTGCAGATTTGTTTTGTAAAAGAGTGTACTATTTAATAATGTTACGTTTGTAGTTGCTATTGTTACAGGAAAACAGTAGGGTGTTGGACAACGAGACATAACAAAAATGTTAACTCCAGTGTCTTAGTGAACAGTTGTTTTTAATGAAAGCAGTAACAATGCTGAAGAGTTAATATATTAGGGCGCCTGGATGGTTCAGTTGGCTAAGCGATTGCCTTTGGCTCAGGTCATGATCCTGGAGTCCCAGCATGGAGTCCCACATCGGGCTCTCTGCTCGGCAGGGAGTCTGCTTCTCCCTTTGACCCTCCCCCTTCTCATGCTCTCTTTCTCTCTCTCTCTCTCAAAAAAAATTTAAACAAAAGAGTTAACATATTAGATATAGTAATAATCAGTATAGGCAGTGAAGAAAGTTGGAAAAAATGTTTGATTAGACTTATTTAACATTCATTATGATAATTTCTTCTATTATACTGTTGACATAGGTCACTGCCAATGAAGAATTCATCAATTTCAAGAGCTTTTAAAATGTCTGAGAGTTTTTATTCCTAACTTACTTACTTGTTTGCTTTGTGCTTTTTTTCTTTTTTCTTTTAGAACCTGAGAGATTGGTACATCATATTCTCCAGGATATGTACAAAACCAAGAAGAAGAAGACTCGGGTTATTTTACGTATGTTACCCATTTCAGGCTCATGCAAGGCTTTCTTAGAAGATATGAAAAAATATGCAGAAACATTTTTGGAACCCTGGTTTAAAGCTCCAAACAAAGGGACATTTCAGATTGTATATAAATCTCGAAATAACAGTCACATGAATAGAGACGAAGTTATCAAAGAATTGGCAGGTATGTTTTTCTTAGTGATTTTACATTAGTATGTAATACTAAATACTTGTTCTTGATTTTATTAATTTTTTTTTTTTTACAACTTAAGGCTTATATTTTTTAGTATAAAAGAAGTATATTAAAATGTCTTTAAAATAGGAGTACCTGGGGGCACCTGGGTGATTCAGAGGGTTAAGCCTCTGCCTTTGGCACAGGCCATGATCTCAGGGTCCTGGGATTGAGCCCCACATTGGGCTCTCCGCTCAGCAGGGAGCCTGTTCCCCTCCCCTTGCCCCATCTGCCTCTCTGCCTACTTGTGATATCTCTCTCTGTCAAATAAATAAAAATCTTAAAAAAAAAAAATAGGGGTACGTGCCTGGCTTAGCCAGCAGAGCATGTGACTCTTGATCCCAGGGTTGTGAGTTCAAGCTACACATTGGAGGCAGAGACTATTAAAAAAAAAAAAAAAAAAGTCCTTAAAATAATATCAAACCTAACAAATTTCAATATGTTGGTTATGAGACTTTCTGGTAGGTAGATAGGAAATCTTCCAAATCAAGATTTAATTTTCTTTGGAAAAAAAGGACTCTAATTAATGTCTCGGCATTTCATTTGTATTTATTTATTGAAAGGGTTCACAGCATTCTTTTTGTAAAGATTTATTTACTCATTAGAGAGTGTGAGAGAGCATGAGCTAGGGGTGGGAGGAGAGAGAGACAAGCAGACTCCCCACTGAGCAGAGAACCCAATAATGGGGCTTGATTCCAGGACACCGAGATCATGACCTGGGCCACCCCACTCAGATTCACAGAATTTGACTGGGGACCATGTAGAAGAGTAGACTGTATATATAAATTGGTTTAACAAGTCCCAAACAGAAAGATGAAAGATTGTATTTGTATCTGTCAAGCTTCATGGTATCCATCTTCCTCTGTTTTCCTCTTCTTTTTGTTACAGGAATAGTAGGCAGTCTCAATTCGGAAAATAAAGTGGATCTCACTAATCCGCAGTACACGGTGGTAGTAGAAATCATTAAAGCTGTCTGTTGCCTGAGTGTTGTGAAAGATTATATGTTGTTCAGAAAGTATAATCTCCAGGAGGTGGTAAAGAGTGCTAAGGACCCATCACAACTTAACCCAAAGCAGTCAGTGCAAGCAGGAAATGGGAAAGAAGCTAAATTGGAATCTGGTAACACATCAAATCAACATGATCCAGCAGAAGGAGAAAATAACCAGCAGGTGGTACCAGAAAATAACGAGGAACTGGGGCAGACAAAACCAAGATCTGAGACACAGGTGGTAAATGAGGGAGGAGCTAAACCTGAACTTGAAAGTCAAGTCACAGAAAGATCTGAGTCAAATGAAAATGACCTCTCATAAGGATAAAAAAACCTCCTTTGGTGTTGCAGGTGGGTTTCCCAGATGGTGTTCGGTGAGATAGTGCTAGGATTCCGTATAAAATTATGACTGAAAATACATTGTTTTTGACCTTTGTGCGCTGCATAATGCTGAACTCATAATATTGAACAGTGACTGAGAAACCCCATTAATGGTTCTGTTGGAGATCTTTTGAACCCCCTATGCCAGTGTGCAGTTAGGCCTATATGCATTTGGTTGAGCTAGGAGAGGCTATGGATAATGATGAACACTTCCGTGCAAGGGAGGGTGGAAGGAAGATGGTGTTGGCTTCTCCCTCCTGATTATCTTCCCCAGCCTCCCCTTCTGTGCTGGCATCTGACTTAGGGGAGCAAATGAACTCTGTAAAAGAGAAGTCATAGGGAAATTTTCATTTAAGGAAGGAATTTTTATGTGTTGCAACTCAGCTGTCCCTTCCTACTTTTGTTGTAAACATTGCAAAAACATGGGTCTTACAGGTTTAGAAGTGAATTGTTTTTGTGAAGTTTTTTTCTATCTTTTTGTGATTCTGTTACTTAGTTATGTCAGTTTTTACATTTTATGAACATTTGTTACAAATATGATGGTCCAGTGCTGTAATTTTTGAAGACATGGTGTGAGATAGAAGAAGACCATTTTAGGCATAGAACTACAGACATTTCTGCTAAGGTTAGTGATGAAGAATTAGTGTTCTGAGTTTTTCAGTATGGCAGTGGAACAAGAGACACAAATTCTTTTTTTATAGTGAAAGCTACTTTTCAGTGATCTTATATAGACTTAAATCCAAGTTGTTCTATTGCATTATGTATTGTCAGTGGAATGCAATTTACAAACCTAGCATTTCTCCAGCAGTTGTAACTAAGTCAAAACCATTTGATGAGTAAAAATGTTTCTTATTTTAATGGCATCTGGAATATCAAAACAGTAAGCTTTTGTTTAAAAAAAAAAACATTCAGGGGCACCCTGGCTGGCTCAGTCCATACGGCATGAGACTGTTGATCTCGGGGTGATACATTCAAGGTCCATGTTGGATGTAGAGATTACTTACAAATAAAGTCTTAAATAAAAATCACATTCAGTAAAAGGTCTAAGAAGCAAATTATTTAGTAACAGCACTTATACCAAGAAAAGAAAAATTCACATAGTTGGTAAGAATCGAATCTCAACATAATGTTAAAATGCTAGAGCAAGAAGCAGTACAAGAAATTGAAAAACCTTCACTTTCAGTTTATTAAATTAACTATGTCACCTGATGCTAAAAAATTAACTGAAAAGCAGCAGCTTCTCTATCTGGGTTGATAAAGTCAACAGATTTCACAAATATTTGTCCTACTCTAGCTTTGGTAAGATTGGTAAATGATGATGAAATTCAAGAAAGCTTTTTCTGCTATGAGGAGCCTCTCAAAACAAAGGCAGTATAAATTTAATGGGTCTTCATAGCTGAAGGCTGAAAGTCTGTCATCTTTACTTAGGGTGCTTATCGGTTTTGCTCATTTTGGTAAAATCCTGACAAAAAAAAAAAAAGCACATGGCTTTCTTCACAGAGAGCTGCTGATATAAAACACTTGGCGATGAAATGAAAGTTCTGGATAATGCTGCAGAAATTATTATTAAAGACCCATTTATATAAGAATGTTTAAAAAAAAAAACAAAAACAAAAGTCTGAACAGAGAGCACATAAATCTACGTACAGAAATCCAGTGGCTTGTCAGAGGAAGAGTTCTCAACAGGATGTTTGAGTTGAAAGGTGAATTGCCAGAGAGTACATACAAGGAGATATTAGGCCAGATTTTTTTTGAGTGCTCAGGAGCCCAAATACGGCTAGAGAAACTAGTCTGTTCAATGGACATTTTTCATCACATGAACAAATGAAACAAGTTTCTGCAAGGTCCTGGAGAAAATGTATTTTCTTGAAAATGATAAGATTCCCAGATTAAAAAGAAACACTCTTCAGAACTATCACTCTGCCAAAGGAACTCTTGAAATGTTTCCACAGCCAGTTGGGCTTGAGAATGAAGAAAAGACAAGTCTGGAGCCTTAACTAAAACTCTCCATGAAGAACTGCAAAACCCAATTAAATAGCATTTTCTCTCCTTTTCCTAAAACTGAGGGAAGAACCTCTTCTCTGAATCTCAGCCCGAGATTTTCTCCAGGAGAAGAAAAAGAACTCTGTGAATCATAGTCTGATAGTTCTGGGTTTTTGTGAAATCAGAGTATCCTTAACTTACTGCTCATACTCTCATGCCATGAGGGTTCCCTTAATTTGGAAGATTTTTCAAGGTTTCCTCTAGCGTAAAATTACTGAAAAACACTGGAAGAGACGGACACCAAAGAGGGCTGCATACTAAGTCCATATTATGAATAAATAGTAAGAGGCTGTGAAATAAACTTTTGGAGATGGGTTTATTAAGTTTGAAACAGTTCAGTAGTATTATAAATATTGAGTCTTCCTGCACCAATGTCTATGTTTATTTAATGGCTAGGGAATATGGGAATGTATTTTTATCCTCCTAAACTAGTGGTCCAGACTAGAAGGATTTGGGAGGGGCAAAGGCTGATTTCTGTACAGACTCGACCTTGGTTAATGCAGATGAGGCTGGAGCGTCCTTCTAGATCTTCGATATTTAAAGTGTTAACTCTTAATAGGTTGAGGTCATCTTGGAAGGATGATAAGAGCATTTTAAGTGTCATTTGTGTGAACATGGAGGATAGGATTTTGGTGCCTTCATTGGACTTACTCCAAGAAAAAGATCATTTTATTTTGATAGTGCAAGACTCTGGGACTTCGGGAATAAAAGTGGCCATATGCTTTTAGAACGGCTAACTCTGCAGAACTGGATTCCTTTTACTTTGTTTAAGCTGCTACTCTACAGAAAGATTTTGCTTTAGTAGTTCATTTTTAATCTTCTTGTATTTACTTGTATTTGGTAAGACTGAGTGCGACAAAAGCTCTTCTTCCCTAGTTCTAAAGCACTGTGTTCTGTTGGAATCTGAATCCCTTTATTGATATATGAAAAGTTTCCCAACTTTATTGTCGCTGACATTTGAGGATGTTGTTTTATAAATGACAAATTTCCAGGATAGGAATTGAATGGTTTCTTTTTTTTCCTTTTAATTTTTTTTTTTTAAGTTATGTCAGTTAAAAAAAACTTCAGTATTGTGGTTTAATAAACTTGTTTTGCTTTGTGGAGGAAGGAGTGTTATACTTAGTATCTTGAAACATGTTTGTGTAAGGTCACACATGATTTCTAAATGTTGTTTTTACTTGTATTTTGCTTTTGGTATGGCCAGATATTTAGCTTATTTTTCATAGTTCCTGATACTTTCAGAAAAAGCAAAATAAATTTGTTCCCTAAAGATTGGTGTTCTGTGCTTTTATTTCCTGTCTCTTATTAAATCTCTTGCTTTATAATAGATAATAAAAGATGCTTATATGTCACATTATGTATCAAAAGTCATGTACATTGTCCTAAAACATATAGATATAAAACTCTTAATAATTGCTCTTGATTAATTACTCTTAAGTAATCCAAACTTGGGATATTCTATGCTTTAAAAGGAGGTATGGGGTGCCTGGGTGACTCAATCGGTTAAGTGTCCAACTCTTGATTTCAGCTTGGGTCTTGATATCAGGGTTGTGAGATTAAGCCCCATGTTGGGCTCTGTGCTCAGTGGGGAGTCTGCTTGGGATTTTTCTCTTTCTGCACCCTCACCCCATTTTCTCTAAAATAAGTAAATCTTTAAAAAAAAAAAAGTATAGTAATACAGTACTCGATTAAATTCACTTACTGGCTTTTGAGTTATTTATATTACTTATTTTTTAAAAATATTTTATTTATTTGAGAGAGAGGGAGAGATCACAAGTAGGCAGAGAGGCAGGCAAAGAGAGAGGGGGAAGCAGGCTCCCTACTGAGCAGAGGGCCTGATGCAGGGCTTGATCCCAGGACCCTGAGACCATGACCGAGTTGAAGGCAGAGACTTAATCTGCTGAGTCACCCTGGTGCCCCTGTATTACTTACTTTAAAATTAATATTTTAATTCACTTTATTTCTGTTAAGTAGGCTCCACACCTATCAGAGCCCAACATGGGGCTTGAACCCATGACTCTGAGGTCAAGACCTGAGCAGAGTTGAGGAGTCAGATGCTCAACCGACTGAAACACCCAGGCACACCTTTAATTCACTTTAAAGAACTAGTAATACAAGATGTTAAGCAGAAGAAATTCTGTCTTGAACACTTCTCTTAGAATAGTACTAATCTTTATTTTGACTTAATCAGGCACAAGATAAATTCATTGTCCACTGTGCTTTTCTAAGTAATCATTTGCTATTTTAAACGCTGTTGGTCATTAAAATCACTGCCTTTGTCAGTTTGGTCATCATAACTTTTTTTTCCCAAATATTTTTGAATTATTATTTATATAATTTTTGGCTAAGTACAGAATGAAAAATTGAGTTTTTCAACCTGGAAAAACCTTCAGCATTGCAAGAGAGTAATCTCTAAATCAGCAGGAAGCAAGGACTAAAAAGTCTATAACTATTTAATGCTGTAGTTGCTTATTGGGCTATGTTCGACCCCATTCATGGTCTCTCAGAACATTGCGTTTGATTTTCCCGGTGATTGTCTTCGGGAGTTCTGGAACAAATTCCACCTAATTAACAGAGAAACATACTATGAGACACTTGATTCCGTTTTGACAATTCCAGTTGTCAGTACAACTGGGAGAGCTTTCATGTAACTGACGAGTTTGAGTCTGAGGAACATCTTAGCCTAAACTCATTGAAATTCTTGTGTTTATTGTCCAGTTGACAATGGACCTACATCATGAGTTTTTAGTGCAAAGCCTATATGCTTTATCAGACGGATATAATGACCCTTTGCTCCATTGCTTCCCCTTCCAGTTCAAATTAGAGCTGGGCCTCTACTGCCCCTAGGAAATAGAGGCCACACCTAAATGTACAGAGAAGCAACTTAATTCTTAGGTTTGGGGCTTTTAAGAGCTGGATCCTGCAGCCCCTTTCTAAGGGAAACTTTTGAGAGTTAATTTTGAGTATAATTTACCCATTATGCTCAGAGTAAAATCCTTTCTCTGTTTCCCTCGCTCAAGATGTGACTTTAAAAATTTTCTCAATGTTTCTGCAAATCAACTGGTGACTGATTTAGTAAATTTGATGGAGAATATGTATCTAATTCTGAGGCTGAAGTTAACTACATTTTGGCTGAAATACCAGTTGAATGGAATTCTCATCTTAAGGATCAGTATCAACCAACAGTATTCCAGGATTAAAAGGAAGGAAATTGCAGTGCCATCATTATATTTTTTATATACAATTATTCTTAAATCCTCCCTTGAAGTTTTCAGGAAAGATTCCACAGTTTCTTCAGATAGCATTTTTTTTCTGGGCCTTAAGTTTGGTCACTTGATACTTAAAAGGCTTGTGCTTGGAGAGTATTATGGCTTGAGAGTACTGATAACTGAATCAAATGCTGTCTTTAAATTTTTTTCCATTTTTTCCCCTCATGAAATGGGACTGATTAGTCTTAACAAGGATCCTTAGTAGTTGTTCAGTATTGCAGAGTTGATCAAAACTAATGTACCAAACATCTGTCCTAAAATAAATTTTTTAAAGCAAAATTCTTAAGGCTAAACAAGTTGAAGTAAGTGTCTTCCACTTATATAATGAGCAACCATAAAGTCAAAAGCTAGTAAAATCTATGTATTTAATATCTTAGACCCTTATTTGGTAACACTTAACTTTGGGCAAATAATACTTGCCTTTCTTGGATATTTGTAAGGTGCAGTTGATTTTTTCACATGATCCTGAAGTTCAAGAATTAATTTCTCTGGGTTGGATGATTTAAAGGGTGCAGATAAGACAACAAAAGCTTTCACTACCTGCAGGAGAAAAGTCAATTTATATTGATTTTTTTTCTTTCAGACACATCAGGAGTTTGGAACCAAAGCCGAGCACAGACAGGTACTTATAATTACTTGTTTACACAACTTGAGTGATGAACGCAAATCCAGAGATCACCCTTGATCTTGGATACAAGTGGGGTTTTGAGATCTAATTCCAGATAAATGGTTTGTGAGTGTGAGGAGTGCAGTGTTTCAATAAAGCTAAAACTCAAGTTTTGTTTACATGTCACACATGTATTTAACATTTCAGTCAGACTAGTCCTATATGTTATACAGGCAGTCCTTGATTTGCAGATGATCATTTATTCCAGACCTACACTGTTAGAAGCATATAATAGGGAGACAAATGGAGGTTCCAGAGAATATGGTTTGAAAGGGATTTGGGGAGGCTTGGTGGAGGGATTTTGTATTCTGGGAGATGAATTCTTCGGAAGGATCAATCTACCTCTGAAAGGTCTTTTTTGCCTAATTATTTCTTGCTTCTCTTTGGAATACTATACAAAACCCACCAATTAGATAATTATTAAGGTTAGTTAATTATACTTTAAATTATTAATTATTCATACATTGATTCCAATTGGTATTTACTTCTAATGTTCAGATGAAACCAGCTATATTGAGAGAATGAGAATATGGTGGCAGGAGAAAAGTATTTTGGACAAGAGAATCCACTGGGTGTGGAGGTGGTGCAAGAGGTTTGAGTGTGGGATCCATAGAGTCACTGCAGAGGGTCAGAGAGGGCGCCTGGGTAGCTCAGTCAGTTAAATGTCTGCCTTTGCCTGGGGCCATGATCCCTGGGTCCAGGATCGAGCCCCACACTGGGCTCCCTGCTCTCCCTTTGGGGGAGTGGGGAGTCTGCTTCTCCCTCTCTGCCACTCCCCCTGCTTGTGCTCTCTCTCTCTCTTTCTCTGTCAAATAAGTAAATAAAATCTTTTTTAAAAAAGGATCAGAGAAAGAGATGTGGGAGGATGCTGATACACAAACTGTTTTTGGAATTTTGCTACTCACTAAATCTGCCAGAAACTTCCATGAGGAAAGGAAACATCTCCCTTCCATTCTATATGGCTTCCTCTTAAAACTGTCATTCCTTAAGTTCCCTTTCATTAGGTCCTAAGTAGGCTAGTGAGACTTGTTTGGGAACCTGGCCACAGTCTCCTACTTGCATTGTTTCTGTGAGACAATGTATTCTGATTTCCATGACTATTGTAAATACAGTAAAATCTGCTTTTTCTTTCTTTTTTTTTTTTTTTTTAAAGATTTTATTCATTTATTTGACAGAGAGAGATCACAAACAGGCAGAGAGGCAGGCAGAGAGAGAGGAGGAAGCAGGCTCCCTGCTGAGCAGAGAGCCCGATGCGGGGCTCGATCCCAGGACCCTGAGATCATGACCTGAGCCGAAGGCAGCGGCTTAACCCACTGAGCCACCCAGGCGCCCCAAATCTGCTTTTTCTATGCAGCATCTGTTCTCCCCCTTTTAGTAATAGTACCCTGATTTTCCTATGGAACATTACCCTAACTTTTCTGTCTGGTGGTCTTGACACTAACTTCTACCTCCAATGATCAGCATATGATCCAGGTCTGGCCAGCGAGCATATGCCATTCCCTGGCCACATTGTTTAGATATGTGATCTAAGATAGACACATATTACTCTGGGAGTTTCTTGAAACTGTTGGAAGAGGAGCTGTCTCCTTTACTGGTTGTGAAGCTGTGTACATTTGGAATCAGTTGCTACCACGTAGGAAGAACATGCCTGAATGGAGCCACCCTAAAGAACAACAGCCAGGAAATGAAGAGAGACAAAGCTTTGCTAACTTCACATGAACCCTTGGATGTAGCTGTACCTAAAGACCTCACTTACGTGTGGGCCAATAAATTCCTTTTTAAAAAAACTTAAGTCAGTTTGAGTTGAGTTTCTGTCACCACTAAATGAATCCTAATACATCCCACTTGGGACACAATTCATTCATAAAGCTGAGTGCTGGTACCCATTTTTGGCACATGGGTGCTTCGTCATGAGAATTACCTGATTACTCCTGATTTACTCTCCAGAGGGGTCAAATGGATAGAACTAGAAAATATGAAATTGCTACTTGAATGATATTCACTCTACCTCTCCTCTGACTGGATCCGGACTGCTGACAACAGCTGATTCAACAACAGCTGGGTGTTCAATTAGCGCACTCTCCACTTCAAATGGCCCGATACGGTACCTAGAAGAAGAAAAGAAGCCCTTGGCCACTACATCATCCAAGGAGGAGATCTCCCCTGGCCATCTGTTACTCTCTAAGAGTGGCAAATGCACAAACCCAGAGGATATGATGACATCATCAGCTCTGCCGACAAACCAGAAATACCCATCACTGTCCATCACTCCTCTGTCTCCAGTGGTGTAAAAATCCCCTCTTATTGTGGCAGCAGTTTTCTCTGGATTGTCCTAGGAACCAAAGATGGCTTTGGGGATTAATTTGGTCAAAATAGAAAAAGAGGCATGACATTCATCAAGTGACTAGTACCTTGCACATTCTATTTTAAAAGAAATTGATTTTTTTAAAAAAATGTGGTTCCTACTGTAGAATAAAAAAGGTTCAAGAATATAATGAAAAGGAAACCCCTCTTTCACATCTTCTGCCCCATATCACCCCCTCCCTCCCCTCAGCAGCCTAGTTGTCTTTTCTAAGGACAAGCACGGCAACTGGTTTCTTACACATAGAATTTAATCTTTACAAAACTTTTAGGAAATAGATGATATTCTCTCCATTTTACAGTTGATGAAATAGACTTGGATTTTGTGACTTGCTCAAGGTTAAACAGCAACACATGATGGATATGAAATTTGGACCCAAGTCTGTATGACTCCCCATGCCACCTTTCTGTTAACTTGTGACTAGCACATTCTATGTTCTTATACCACATATTCAGAGAAGAAACAGAAGGGTCGTGTAGACTTTAGTCTGAGGGCTATTTCCCCTTCTTTGCCAGGTGGTAGGATGTTGCCATTTTCATCTATAATCTAGAATGAAAGAAACAATTAGGTTCCTAAAATTTTCTTTTTACAAAATGAAAACAGGTTACAAATAGTTGTACAATGACTAGCAGAAAACTGTAAAACAGTCTTCTCTATTGAAACAGATATTACCCACCTGGACATCATAGGGTAGTACTCCTTTCCCCATCGAGCCCGGTTTAATTTCTTGTCCTTTCTGATTGGCACAAATTATTCCCTATTGAGAGAACATGTTTTATTTAAGAATGTAAACATTCATTTTCTCTTGCTATTTATATCATGAAAATAAAACATAAGACTCAGTTTTGACTGGACTGATTTTCCCCATGTGCATGTTTGTCTTCTGGATACACACACACACACACGCATGTTTGTCTTCTGGACAAACACACACACACACACACACACACACACTATTTTAGACTAGTGCTTCTCAAACCTGTGTATCAGAGTCACCTGGAACATTCATTTTTCAAGCACAGATTGCCAGGCCTCATCCCAGAGTTTCTGATTCAGTAGGTCTACCTGGGGTGGGATGGTGTGTGTGAAAATTTGAATTGCTACCAAATTCCCACATGCTGTTTCTGGTGGTGGTTTTGGACCACACTTTGAAAACTACTCCTTTAGACTAAGGGTCCTGTTTATTGCACCTTGGGATAAATTCCACACTGGGCCTCTCTGGGGTCCTCAGTGCTGCTGAGAAGAAACACTTGATTCTTTTTTTTTTTTTTCCAGAAACTTCCCATAAGTAAGTCTGTTTGTTTGTTTGTTTGTTTATTATCAATGTTGCAAGATTCATTGTTTATGCACCACACCCAGTGCTCCATGTAATATGTGCCCTCCTTAATATCTACCACCAGGCTAGCCCATCCCACCCCACCCACTCCCTTCCAAATCCTCAGTTTGTTTCTCAGAGTCCATAGTCTCTCATGCTTCATCTTCCCCTCTGATTTCCCCCTCTTCACTTTTCCTTTCCTTCTCCTAATGTCCTCCATGTTATTCCTTATGCTTCACAAGTAAGTGAAACCATATGATAATTGACTTTCTCTGCTTGACTTATTTCACTCAGCATAATCTCCTCCAGTCCCATCCATGTTGATACAAAAGTTGGGTATTTATCCTTTCGGATGGAGATGTAATATTCCATTGTGTATATGGACCATATCTTCTTTATCCATTCGTCTGTTGAAGGGCATCTTGGCTCTTTCCAGTTTGGCAATTGTGACCATTGCTGCTATGAGCATTGGGGTCCATATAACCCTTCTTTTTATTACATCTGTATCTTTGGGTTAAATAACCAGTAGTACAATTGCAGGGTCATAGGGCAGCTCTATTTTTAATTTTTTAAGGAATCTCCACACTGTTTTCCACAGTGGTTGCACCAACAACAGTGTAAGAAGGTTCCCCTTTCTCCACATCCTCTCCAACACTTGTTTCCTGTCCTGATAATTTTGGCCGTTCTAACTGGTGTAAGGTGGTATCTCAGAATTCCACTGGTATTTTTCAAAGTGCTAGAACAAACAATCCTAAAATTTGTATGGAACCAGAAAAGACCCCGAATCACTAAGGAAATGTTGAAAAAGAAAAACAAAGCTGGGGGCATCACGCCTGATTTCAAGCTTAACTACAAAGCTGTGATCACCAAGACAGCATGGTACTAGCACAAAGCAGACACATAGACCAAGGAACAGAGTAGAGTATCCAGATATGGACCCTCAACTCTATGGTCAAATAATCTTCAACAAAGCAGGAAAAAATATCCAGTGGAAATAAGACAGTCTCTTCAATAAATGGTGCTGGGAAAATTGGACAGTTACGTATAGAAGAACAAAATCTGATCATTCTCTTACACCATTCACAAAGATAAACTTGAAATGGATGAAAGACCTCAACGTGAGGCAGGAATCTATCAAAATCCTAGAGGAGAACATCGGCAGTAACCTCTTTGACATTGAACACAGCAACCTCTTTTAAGACATGTCTCCAGAGACAAAGGGAACAAAAGTGAAAATGAACTTTTGGAACTTCTTCAAGATCAAAAGCTTCTGCACAGTAAAGAAACAGTCAACAAAGAAGCAACCCATGGAATTGGAGAGACAAAGATCTATAAAGAACGCCTCAAACTCAAAACCCAAAAAACAGATAGTCATATCAAAAAATGGGCAGAAGACACGAACAGACATGTATGTCTTCTCCAAAGAAGACATGCAAATGACTAACAGACACATGAAAAAATGTTCATCATCCTTAGCCATCAGGGAAATTCAAATCAAAACCTCATTGAGAGCCACTTGATTCTGACCCTCTCCATCCCCAAACACCTTTGAGAGTTCTCCTGCATAGGGAGAAGACAGGAAGACTGCAAGGAATAATCCTAATTCTGCACTAGCCAAGCCAAATTGGGCAATTCAGAGGTCTTGGTAGTTATGGCAAGGTATGGTATTCTCAGAAATTCCCTAAAAATTTATAGCCCCAAGGGGGCTCTTCAGGGGCTCAGCCTGGGATTGAAAGGCTCCCAATATGCTAAACTCAAACTTTTTCCATTAAACATACCACTTCTGTCTGTCCATAGCCTTCATACAGTTCCAGCCCAGTTTGGGCCTTCCACTGTTCCAGCACCTCCGGGTTGAGTGGCTCCCCTCCTGTCAAGCAGTGCCGTAGCTTCTTGAATTTATATCTGCAGACACAGAGTCTCATGGGGTCTTTGGGAGGAAGAAATCTGAGTGGCTTTCATTAAAAAATTATTAAGATGTTCTAGCAACAAGCCAATGAGCTAGGAAAGGCAAGCCTTAGGAAGGTTCATTCACAAATATTTTTTGATCACTTACTATCTTACCAGACACATTTATAGGTTTTGTGGGGCATGTTAATGATGAAAGTAAAATTTGCTGACAGAGCTTGTATTAGGAGGGGAGAAGGTAGGAGAAAGTACTGATAATGAGTGGTAAAACAACCAACACTAATTGAGCATTTATTGTGTTGTGAGGGCTTTTGGAGCACTCTCAAAATCCTCATGCCCTATTTTATAGATGAGGAAATTGAGACTGGGAGAACTTAAAGAAGTTGCACAAGATTTCATGAAGGGCTGAGTTAACTACTCCACAGCTGCCATTTGTCCGGTGTCTGACCGAGCAGGCCACTTACACTGAATTCTCACCACAAACTCGTGAGGCAGCTCTTAATCCTCTCTTGTGGATGGAATGAAGGGAGGCTTACTTAGCAATCTCATCTCAAGTGTCTGAGGTCTCACTATAGTAAACAGCAGAGCCCCACTTGTTTGACTTTGGAGATCAAGCTTTTCACCCCTGGCCTTACTACTATGCTGCCCACTTTCTCAAGTGAGAAAGTCTGGAACAGCCCCGCTCTGATGCATTGAGGTTTCCAATGGGCAGGACGGGATTGTACCTATTCAAATAGCCCTTGAAAGCCCTTGGACTACTCTTGAGGTGTGAGCAAGATGCTCACATTTTGAGGGGCACCTGGGTGTTGCAGCCAGTTGAATGTCCCACTATTGGTTTTGGCTCAGGTCGTGATCTCAGGATCTTGGGGTCATCAGATTGAGCCCCATGTCAGGCTCCATGCTGTGTGCAGAGTCTGCTAGAGTTTCTCTCTCCCTCTCCCTCTGCCCCTTCCCACCATGTGTTCCCCCCCACTTAAATCAATCAATCTTAAAAAAAAAAAAAAGATGCTCATATATTGAGGGCCACAAGGGAATTGACCCTAACTAGGATAAGAGAAGGTTCAGATCTGTTTTATTTTGTTTCCTAGCACTCTCCCTCCTGGGCATCCACATTTGAGGGGGATAGAGGATGGACAAGGCTGCACTACTTAAATTGTCACTACTTACATTGTTTCTCTCCTCCTCTCTCTCTCTCCTCACGTATTCAATTCATATTGCTTAAGTAAATATACATTGCAAGTCCACTAGAGGTTCAGGTGATTTGGATAAATTGATTATAATCCTCAGGTCATAAAACTATATTAGCTTCTCTTCAAGGCATATAAACACAGTTGTACTTTGGGGTGCTGCGGGGCTAGTTCTCAGACTGTAGGGCTCTGGTTGTCCCTGAGAAAGTGGTAGAGTTGCCCCTAGACACTAACCTCAGGGGCAACTGGGAGGTGATTTAGGCAATATCTGGAGCCATTTTTGGTGGTTGCCAGGGAGGATCTACTGACATCTAATGGGTGGAGACCAGGTAGAATGCTGCTCAACATCCTACAGTGCACATGCCAGCCCCTGACAGCACAGAATTCAGTCCAAAATGTCAGTAGTGGCGAGACTGAGGAAACCTGCACTGAAATGGGGAGATCTATGATGCTAGACCGCAGCTTTCATTTGTGCTTCACATGGAGATGCCCGCCCAAGTACCTCTTCAGGTCTTTCTGCACAAGCATCCTGTACACAGTGGGGGCGCTGCACAGGGTGGTGATGGGGTAAGTGGTGAGAGTCTGCATGATGGAGAAAGACAGTTGTCAGAAGTGGTTAATTAGAGGCCACATCTAGAGCTGATGTCTGCCACCCCTCATCCTCTTTCACTGACAGGTTTCCATCATATATGATCACTGCTCAGAACAAAAACCCAAGTATTTAATAGTTGTTCCTAGTGACTGTATGTCTGCTGGGAATTTCCAGTTATTGGAAAGAACACATGTCTGTTACAGTAATAGACATACACAGTCCACTCTCCACAGTGGACTCAACACAGTCCACTCTCTAAACAGAAAGTAAATATTTGAATTTGAGACCAGCCCCCAAGTATGAGCTGGTTTATTCTACCTCAGGGCTGCAAATTACCTTTCACGGTGGAATTTTGAAACCTCCTGCCCATATATTCCTATACAGTACACACCCTGGGTGTGAACTAACCTACCAAAACCTCCCAACACTTTTTCTCTGAAAGACATCAGTGCTGGGGCACCTGGGTGGCTCAGTCAGTTAAGCCTCCACCTCTTGATTTCCACTCAGGTTGTGATCTCAGGGTCACAAGACTGAGCCCCTCGTAGACCCCACACTTAATGCAGAGTCAGCTAGGGATTCTTTCTCCTCCCTCTCTCTTTCCCTTTGCTCTGCCCCCTGCTTGCCTTCTCTACCCATCCCTCAAATTAAAAAAAAAAAAAGACACTCCTTTTGAGTGGATTGATTAAGTGCACTAGTGAGGCATTTTTCAGGCCTTTCCTTAACTGTTTAAGATTTGCCATGCTTATTTTACCTCCATCTCCATAAAGAAAAATAATGACCTAGGCATGCTAAATCTAGAGAGATACTCATGTTTTAGATGTCCTATTTCTAGACAGATTCCACTATGTCACATAATGAATTGACAGTTTGTATAAAATGTAAGCATTTGAGAGAATATTTTCAAGATGTATTTGTAGGCTATCTGGATTATCAAAGATCAAGAAAAACTTTTGATCCTTAAGTGAGCATTTCTGCTGTCTGTACATGCCCCCTGGATTCCAGCTGTTCTTAATAATAGTAAATGCATGTAACTAAGAATAGTGTAAAGTTTTTAGAATACTTAAAATACACACACTATCTTTGCAAAATAAGAGTATTATTATTTTAATAGACTAATATAAATGCCATATATTATTATAGTATTAATGTATCTTATTTACTATAACATTAAAGACTATTAAAATAAAAATATATTTTTCTTAAATATTATATAATTTTTAATATTTTGTTAAAAATTATTTTTAAAAATACAGGTTTTAGAACTGCAAAGTTAGCTTATTTACACAGGACACTTTGTAAACCTGACATAGAGATCCCAGTTCTTATGTTACCCACCATTTCTGTTAAGACCCTCAAACCATCTCATAAGACCAGTTAGCAAAATAACAGGGTGAGTATAGCTTTTATTCACACACAGGTGTGGTGTTTAGCAATATGTATTTCATTAAACATAATTGATTTTTCATGGTTGAAAAATAATTGTCCTAAATCACATCTTTGTAAAGGCTAAAGAAATCAGGGCAATCTGATACTTCAGTCTAGCTGTGTCTTGTTGAGAAGGAGGGACGTGCTTGGTTTCAAGACAAATATTGGGTTCTGAGAATTAACAAAGTGAAAAGCACAGGGTGAAGGGAGAATGGAAGGAGCTTCTGTGGGAGAAAGGTGACCCCACCTTCAATCTTCCCTATGTAGGGTTTTGGATTTATCGCCTATTGTTTTGGTTTCACTGAATCAGAAACCAAAGATTTGTTGAGACTTGAGCCTTGTAATCTGTTATTTAGAACATTTCAAGTGGAGTGTGGGCAAATCCTGAATAGTTTGAAACATGGGAGTGTTGTGGGTGTTCCCTTTTTGTTAAATACATTCAAAAGCCAAATCCCTGGAGACTTCATTTCTTAAAAAGGAATGATTCCCACAAGCCCAGGAAACTATATTCTGAAGAATCACTTCTTTGTGGTTTTGGCAGGGTATGGTGTGTGTGTGTGTGTGTGTGTGTGTGGAGAAGACAAGGGAAAGATGTAGCTAGAAACCTTGACTTACATCTAGGAAGGTGTCAGTGTCAAACTGGGCCATCCGATGTACAAAGACACAGGCTCCCTGAAGCCAGGTTGAAAACACACTGCCAATGGCAGCCTTGATCCAGCCAGTGTCAGACATATTCCACATGATATCTGAGGACTTCAGGTCTAGCCAATACCTAAACGATATGGAGAAGCAACAACACAGACCAAAAAATCACAAAACAAAACAAAAAAACCAAAAAAGCAGAAAAGCAAACAAACTGGAATCTTCAAGAACTGGCCAGAACCTCATGGCTACAGAGAAGGGTCATAAGAAGCCTAAAGGCAGAAAGAGTGATTCTATCTTCCACTTTTGTTAGGGGACCTTCTCAGGATCCTAGGTAATCTGAAAGTAGAGAGGGGGCTAAATTTGACATGGTATTCTGAGTTTGTTCATGAATGCAACAAATACTTATTGTGCAAATATATGGTAGGCCCCGTTCTCCCTAGCATGGTGAGTGAGATAGAGCAGATACCTGCTCTTAATTTAACAGGACAGAGAACAGATAAGCACACCATAAAATGAGTAAGAATATAAATCAGTATCATAATTTCAAATAGTGATAAGTGCTCTGAAGAAAATAAAATACGGTAAAGTGATAGTTATAGAATACGTAGGAAGGCCTTTCTGGGTGGGTGAATTTACCTGGCACCAAGAAGGAAGCAAACATGTTGTTGTTGGAGATGGGCTCAAGGCTGGTTCCTGTTTATCACCCTGTGCTCATCACACAAGTGCCCTCCTTAATCCCCATCACCTATTTAACACATTAATTCTTGCTTGATCAGTTGGTGAGATGGTGCCATTTATTGAGCTAAGACTGGAGAAGGGCATCAGGGGTTCTGTTTTGTAGATGTTACACTGCAGAAATCTAATAGTCATTCAAGTGGAGGTGTCAGCTAGGCAGTGGGATATACACGTTGGGAGCTCAGGAGAGAGTTTAGCAAGAACAGTTTTCTTCCCTACCTTCCACAGAGGGTATACCCAATTCCGAGGCTGCTTTGAGAGTGCTGGGCCATCTTGGGAGAGCCTGTGGTCCCACTGGTGAAATAAATGGCCATTGGTTCTTGACTGCCTGTCTCCACACAGTTGTGCTCCGCAGAGGCAGATCTGTAAAATACGGGTCCCAACCCAACATGGTAGGTGAAGATGGTAGCCCAATTTAACTTTGAGACTATATATATATATATATATATATGTATGTATGAGATCGTTATTATATATATATTACAATTATATATATGAGATTATTATTATATATATTTCAATTGTATATATATATATTTTTTTTTTCTCTGTTACTTGTGCCCTCTTGATACCAGAAAAGAGTTAATAGAACAAAGACCTAATCCAAAACCTCTTTGAGAGGAATTTCTCAATAAATCTTAAAGGGATTTTGCAGATCAGTGCTAACCTTTAACAATTCATTTTTCTTTAAGCACCAACTCTGTATAGTCCACACTGATAGCCAAGATGACTTTCAATATCAATGACGAAAATATGTGAATTTTATTTACTTAAACATTTTCTTCTAAGTGCTTTTATTTAATCTATATATTTTTTTAAGTCAGTCATGAGTCTTTGTGGATTGTTTATTAAGATTTCAGGAGTTTTTATGATTTAAAGGAAGATCTTTTGGTATTTGAATCAAACTTTTTAATACTTTTTATTCAGCATCTTCATCACTGGCAGACATCGTTGGGAGCTTACCATATAGCATCCCATTCTTCTCCTTTGCACTGATAAAACTCTGATTTTGTTCAGGTATCAGGCAGTTATATGCTTCAGGGGAGACTGTTACTTATATAGCTCCAGGGGGTGAATCTTGATTATCCAAAGCCAATTGTGGTGATTCTCATGCTAGAGACTGATTTAGGAATGGGCACACGTACAGTCACAATCAATGAGATTTAAAGGCTTTATGGAAAATGTTTCCTTAATACAAATCAAAACCACAATGAGATACTACCTCACACCTGTCAGAATGGCTAAACTTAAGTCAGGAAAAGACAACATATGTTGGCAAGGATGAGGAGAAAGCAGAACGCTCTTACACTCTGGATGGGAATGCAAACTGATACAGTCACTCTGGAAAAAAGTATGGAAGTTCCTCAAAAAGTTGAAAATAGAGCTACCCTATGACCCAGCCATTGCACTAATGGGTATCTACCCCAAAGATACAAAGGTAGTGATCTGAAAGGGTACCTGCACCTCAATGTTTATAGCAGCAATGTCCACAATAGCCAAACTATGGAAAAAGCCCAGAT